>NW_024040596.1:9717900-10317900 GCF_014851395.1 Micropterus salmoides | reverse complement strand
TTCAGATAAGAAAGTATAAGACAGGTATCTGATAATCTGATAATATGAGAGGGATAAAGCAGGGGAGTATAGTTTGGTCAGTCTTTTCCAAGCAATAACATCACTTCACCTTGAGGCTTAAAAGGACCCATATTATTTAAAATCCACCTTTTCATGTTGGTTCAAACTAAACACGAGTTCCTGGTGTGTCCAAAGAACCCCACATTATTATAATAAAAAAACATCCTCTCTTCGTCTCCTGCTCTTTCAGTAAATGTGCGTGCAAGCATGCCGTTTGAATTCGTCTCCCTTCTTGATGTCATGGAGGGATCTGTCTACTGTTGGACCTCCTCCAGTCCTTCAGCGCAGTAGAAGGCCCTCTCCACTGAACACGTACCAGATTCACCGTTCTCAGCCCCATCGTCCAACACAACACCAAGCGATCATTCCACTGGGCTACAGCTGAAAGGCACTCAGTATATCTCGCAGAAAGTGCTTTTACAGGTATGAAGTTTAAATATTTTCTGCTTTTCCCTCAGACCTCAACTCTGTAATTTATGAAGGTACTTGTTGCTAACGCTACATTAACCGCTAGTTCCTGCTAACTGTAGATGTTGTTATTAGCTGACTCGGCAACAGACTGGGAGCTGTCCTAACGTTAGAGGTATAAACACCAACACACCAAGCTTCCAGTCGGGGCAGAATCAGCTAACAGGACAGCCAGCTACATGACTAACTGAGCTAACTAGCTAGGTGCAGCTACAGTTAGCAGTAGTTGTTGTCAAAAATAAGTAAAGCCGTCTGTCTATCAGCAAACTCTGTAAAATCACAGAAAGTTTAGGCAGCGCAGCAGTCTTAAAGTATTAGAGTTGTATTATTGTACTGTAATCGGTGAGGCCTAGTCTCGCATAGCCAGACCTATCTCCACACATCCTTTAAGTGCTGTACCAGCTAGTTTCCCCTCAGGAGGCTTCCGGGTTGGCCAATCAGAAGACAGTGGGCTTTTAAGGAGGGAGGCCTTAAAGAGACAGGAGCTCAAACGGAGCGTTCAGACAGAGGGAGTATAGAGGTGGTAAAGCAATGGACAGCATGAGAAAAATAATGTTGTTTTAAACATTAAAGGATGTAAACATTTTCTTGTAGACAGCCAAAATAACAGTATGAACTTGAAAATAAGCATAATATGGGACCTTTAAAACTAATATGCACTTACATGACCGTGACTATTTTCCATTCATTTCATTTTTTTCCTCTCAAACGCTAGCTTTTTTTGAACTAAACCTTGCTGACTGTTATATATTTAGTGCAGGTCTGCAACTAACATTTTACGTAGATTAATCTGTAACTTATTTAGATTTTTTTTGATCTTACTCATGTACTTTTGATTTACTGATTAATCTTTTAGACTATAAAATGTCAAAAAACAATGTCACAAGTCCACAGTGATGTTTTTAATTTCCGTAGCTTGTTTTGTCCGACGAACAGTCCAAAACTTGAAGATATTTCATTTACAAACATTTCTCTACAGTGGCGAGCAAGGAAAGAATGCAAACACGCACACACCAAATAGGTATATTTGTAACCATTGAGTAAAATATACTGAATAAAGCAGTTTAGCAGTTAACACTGTAACACTGAGTGTGTTGAGGTGTCCAACTGCAATTTTGTGATCCCTGAATGTTCTATTCACAAAATGTGTTGTGTAACTAAGTATGCGACTGAACTTTATACAAGCAGTCATACTGTCACAGTTTAGCCACAAATGTCCTGTGTGTGTGTGTGTACGACTAGACCTTGTTTTGTTTTGTTTTGTTTTATTGGCAACCTCCGGGTGCTAACCCCCACTCCACCCACTCCCCACCGCTTTCCCGTCTCCCCTCATTACTGCTTGTAAAACACAATAATTAGCAAGTCTTGCAAGACTTACAGTCCCCTTGAAACACACAACTATATGTACACGCACACACAGCTCTGGCCCCAGTCGCCTTCGACATATGGCGCTGCTGTGTATTAGCATACAGCAGTCTTAAATGATACGGCTCATGACCTTGCCGAACTCGCCCTTCCATGGAAACACATTGCAGCTGTTCCCTCCTCCTCATACACGTCTGTCAAGTCTTTTGTCTTTCAATAAAAGACCCAGGAGGAGGTGGCGGTCCAAAGTTTTATTTTACCCAACTTCCAAATCTGTTGCCTGACCAGTGCCTATGATTAATGCGAGCTCAGACAAACCGTTACTTTTCACAGGAGGTTTTATATATGGGGTTGATATGGAGTGATACTGCAGGAGGAGCACATATAAATGAAAGGAAATAGTGACTGTGGGGTGGGCTAGAAGTGATCACAGCAGCTTTTTAAGGTTACACAAACCACAGACCATTTCCAGGCTAAGTGAATTGTACAAATTTAAATATGAGTCTCGAGGTCACTAGTGAGGTGCTGGGGCAGGCAGGAAATGTATCTCTGCATACTTATTAATTAGGCAATAATTTTCTTCACTTGTTATGCCGTCCACTGACACTCAAAGGTTAACTAGCTGCTTAAGTAGTGTTCCCATAGTGGAGTTTCTAACGCCTCTGCTGCTTCCACTGCCTCTAATGTTTTACGACCTACCTTGACTTCATTTGGACTGCCACTCAGCAGTAATGTTTTTCAATATTCCTTCTATTTTCCCAAAAATGTATGCATTAGTCAATTTACTAATTAATTAATAATAATAATTTCTGTGGTCTATACTATTAATAGCAATTGCAGCAACAGGATGAAAATCCTTAAACATTATTAAAATAATGTGTGAGTTAAAATACAGTGTGAGTGTGGTGGTGACAGGAATATATAATTAAGTTTGCTGTGACAGCCATAGATGATCATGTTTGTGTCTGAACCCTCTTTGGCAATGGGGTAAAAACGTGCATCTTTTTCTTCTTGTTTCTATAACAAAACTTTGCTTACTGCAACTTCCTCAAAGATAAATGTGTATTAACCAGCATGCCTTGCAACTACAAAAGAGGGATAAATATTTAATACTAAGATATAGACACTGGTGATTGCACCATCCTTAACATCAAGCTACATTTCTCTCTCTTTTTAAACATAAAACCAGAAAACCAATCCTTCTTCCAGAAACCACTGCTCTACTAATTTGCACATTAACTATTTAAGTATTAGAAAAAAATTGTCGAATTGTGATGAAATCAAACGGGCAGACTGTCTCAGTATTGTCTTAGATGCACTCAATACATTCCTTTTCTACCTTAAACTGAAGTTAAATATTAAATGGATGTCCAATATATGGATTCTCCAGGTAAAGGTTGGCTTGGTGTGGAATTTTTGGAAGAAATTATTACATTTATATGCCAAAAAACCTGCTACTCGTCACCCTTGATGCAGTCTTGTAATTACACAAGGGTGATGGGTCGTGTGACATGTGCTTACTCACAGGACTGTTCAGTTAGCTGTATCAAGATGTCTACAGGTGTTTGCAGACCTCCACGGCCAGCCCGAAGCACTGACAGCAGCACACACACTCCTCCATAGTGGATGAAAAGGCCTCGGCTCTCCTCAGACATCAGCTCGGTGTGAAGACTGTCTAGAACCTGGGCCAGCACATCAGCTGCAGGCAGGACAAACACAACACAAAACACACATATATACAGATATACGTGATTTGCTTTTATATTGAGTGTTCGAGTCATTTCAGTCTTACATTGGCATTTTAATCTTTCAGCTGAAACTGCTGTCCAGCAGTCAGCAGTCATAAAGTGCTAGGAAAAGAATACAAGCAAAATTACGTAATTTTATATTACAAACTGTTCTAGAGACAAATCTCATCTCAGGATGCAACAATTATTTTTGTGATTTGCTGATTAATCTGATGATTATTCTCAGGAGTAATCAATTAATTGCTGGGTTTAAAAAACACCAGAAAACAGTGAAAAATTCATGAAATGTTCAATTTATTAGCATGTCTGACAGTTGGTCAAGTTGGTCATTCTCACTGTTTAGTACCTGGAACCACCAAATGTTTTTGATTGCATTTTTGAGTGAGAAATGGCAAATGATTAGTCAATTATCAAAACATTTTCTTTTAATCGACTAATCGAATAATCAAGAAACTGCAGCTCTTATTAGTGTTTTAAATTGTTCAGTAGCAGGAACCTTGTCTTCCACCTACCCTTCCCATCTTATCCCCACTATCCAAGCTGTGTTTCTTTTCTTTCTCACACTCCACCAATGTATTTTGGCCTTAATGGATGCCATTCTTCTGTTTTTCTTAAGTCACTTTTCAAGTCCAAAACCCATCTAGCCTGACAAATTCAAACATATGATGTGTGATCATCTGAAATGGTTCTGAGAGTTTCTGAGAAGTTCCAAGAAAATGCTTTTCAAATGTCAAAAAGTGCTGGATTTATACAACCTGACATGGGATAAAAGCTTTCTTTTTTATTTTGGACTGAGTTTGGTTAGCTACATCTCAGAATGGTACCCATTATGTGTAAAATCCCAGCAAGTATGAGGGGGAAGAAACATCTCTCCATTATGCTCAATCTGGTTTCACGTCAATCCAGAGAGGGGAAGAAAGCAAACCTGGTAAGCAGATTGACAGAAAATAGTCTAAAGAGACATACTGAGGGAGCCCTCGAATATTATGAGCAGATGGCAGGTCAGTTCAGAGGAGAGTTTCATAAATATGTCAGGATATGCAGGCTGTACCCACTGAGTGCACTAAGATTTATAAGGGCCTATTTAAACGATCTATAGTGTTTAAAGTGCACTTATGGTGTGTCCAGCTCAAGTTTTGCTAGTGTGATGGCCCCAGGTCTGGGCCATCTCTTGTTCTTGGTATCTTGCTGTGTTTTGTCCCTTTAATCCAGGTAATTGGTGGGAGGAGTTGATACCTGGTGTGAGATGCAACACACCTGAGCAGGCGGGGCTCAGGTGGCTATAAAGGAGCCTGTTTGATGATTTGACTCCGTCTTCTCCTGGCCTGCCGACTGATTCTGTTTTGTCTGGTTCTTTGTGTTCTACACCCATACATTTCACTCACACATACACTGCATACATACTGATCTGACAATTGTAGATTTTGTTCAATTTACTTATTAAAATATCTATTATTTTCAGGCTGTGTGGTTTCCCGCTTTTGTCACTTACTGTTGAGCCAGGTTGTGACACTAGTTAAATGGTGCATAATCTGGGCACAAAGTAAAGAGTAATATTTAGTCTGTGTGTTTTGTTTTGGTCGTAACATGAATTAATCCAGAGTCATCCACTTTCCCTAGCAAATAGTCATGGACAAAATTATGGGCACCCCTGCATGTCTGTCACATAATGCACTACCAGAAAATTGTTGCAATTAAAAATGTTTTGGTTTATTTTTCTTTTGTTTGCATCAGAACAACACAAAAACCACAAAAAAGCAGAGAAAAAAAAGATAAATCTAAAATCAAAAATGGACTGGACAAAATTATTGGCACCTTTTCAAAATCTTTAGAAATAATTGTATTTCAAGCATGTGATGCGTCTTTAATTTGTATTTAAACTCACCTGTAGCAATTCACAGGTGCTGGCAATTTAGAAATCACACTTTCTAACACTTAAAATGGAGAAAGGTTGACTCAACCTTTGTGTTGTATTGAACTGAGCGTGGGCAAAAGACAGAAGAGAAAAGAGTTGTCTGAGGATTTGAGAACCAACATTTCGGAAAAGCACAAACAATCTCAAGGCTACAAGTCCATCTATAGAGATCTTGATGTACCTGTGTCCATTGTGCGCATCAATGTAAATACATTTACAGGCACTGTAGCTAATTACACTGGATGAATGGGAAAAATTGATGAACGACTACAACAAAGGACTGTTCAAATAGTGGATAAAGAACCTCGATCAACTTCCACACAAATTCAGGCTGTCACCATCGGAATCAAAAGGGACGCTATGGTAGGAGACCTAGGAGGACCCCGTTGATGACACAGAAACAAAGCTTACCCGAGGAAGCCAAAATCCTTCTGGTCCTGTGGACAGATGAGACTAAAATAGAGCTTTTGGTAAAGCACATAATTCTTCTGTTTTCAGAAAAAGAAAAGAACAGTCGTCAAACATGGTGGAGGTTTATTGATGTTTTGGGGTTGCTTTGCTGTTCAGGCACTGGATGTCTTGACTGTGTACATACCATTACGAAATCTGAAGACTACTAAAATTCTGGGGTGCAACGTAGGGCCCAGTGTCAGAAAGCTGGGTCTCCGTCAGAATTCATGGTTCTTACAGCAGGACAATGACCCAAAGCATATTTGGAAAAGAACAAAAATGATGGAAGACAAACAGACACTGGGGTTCTGAAGTGGTAAGCAATGTGTCCAGATTTAAATCCAATAGAGCACCTGTTGAGAAATCTAAACACAGCACTTGGGAGAAGTGAAAAAACCTGAAGCCGTTGGCAAAAGATACGGTCCAGAATTCCAGTACAAAGGTGTAAGAAACTCATTGATTGTTATATGAGGTGATTGATTTCAGTTATTATTTTCAAAGGGTGTGCTACCAAAAAGTTGAGAGTGCCTATTATTTTGTACTTTTGGAACTCTGTGTGTAATGTCTCAGATTAGGCTTTTTCCCTCTACTTATTTGTGTTGTTCTGATGCAAACAAAAGAAATAAACATGAGAATACCAAAAACATTTGTAATTGCAACAATTTTCTGGGAGAAGTAGTGCATTATGTGACAGACAGGCAGGGGTGCCCATATTTTTGACCATAACTGTTATGTTTGATGCAGCAGAGAAACCTCATGTGGACGAGCGAGAGACAGAAATACTGACTTAATCTTAAAAACTTGATCAATACTGGCTGCTTTGACATACAGTATTGGTGTTCAAGTTTGCTGTCTGCTGAAGTGTAAAATGTTCTCAAATTGGACAATAATACAATAACAATAAGTATCGCAATTTTTTTACAATAATATAACAAATAGGACTGCAGCTAATAATGATTTTAGTACTCAAAGCTTCTACAGATTATTTCATCGATTCATCGATGCATCGGTTAAGAAGATCGGTTAAGAAGTCTGTTGTCTGTTCCGTGGACTTGACGCTAGACTGGGTGCTTTCTGATGAGATGCTGTCGTGCTGTTGCAATAGGCGTCATAAGTCTCTGTTTACGGTGGACAGACTGTAACATTACAAAGTTGTTGTTTTCTTTTATCTTAAAATAATCCCATACTTTGGACACTTCCGCTATTTTCCCTCTCTTCCTTCACTTTGCAATAAGCGCCATCATAATCACGTCGTGTTGTTCACACAGCATAAGTGCGACAGTAAGAAATGTCCGTGCGAAACAGTGTGCTATATAGTTATATGGATTACTAAAAAGCAACGACGTAATCAATTTAATCAATGAATCGTTTCAGCCCTAATAACAAATGTTCAATAAATATTCAATAAATGTTTGATTTTATTCACTTGAATCATACACGTATAAGGTCTTAATTTTTTTGTTGATGAGGAAAAAGGACTGAAAAAATCTTACTTAATTTTACTCATGCATTTTTGTTTACAAAGATTTTATTATAAATGTTTGGAATGTTCTGCCTTAGATTTGTGAAGTGATCCATTGTTTGGCATCAAGTGTTAACCATAAAGAAGAGTTTAAACCACAATTAACCATCAGGTTTCGTCAACTTTCATTCAGGAGCAAAAATCAGCCATTAAACTTGAAAGAAACGATTTTATACATATTGTGATAATTATCGATAGCGAAAGATATGAAACTTTTTATTGTGATATAATTTTTGGTCATATCGTCTTAAGTATTTGTATCAGAACAAGATTAAGAACCTAAAGCCATGCCAGTGGCTCTGTGAGTCCAAAGCTCTATATACAGAAAACATAATTGTAAGATAGACATAAGCAGAGGTCAAAAGGTAGTTTTTGATTTGTAATCTTGGTGAAATTCATAGCAATCCATCCAGTAGTAGTCAAGACAGTTCACTCAAAATACTCCGTTAAAAGTGCCAATAAAAGAAATATCTGGGGTCAAAAAAGTCATTACAAATCATCCTTTGGGGATTATGTATGTATGTATGTACAGTACTGACAGACTTGTTGAGATATTGGTATCCCTTGTGCCCCAGTACATACACAGCATGCTACGTATGAGTGAGAACACAACACTCAGTTACATGTTTTCACACCCTGCTGTTTCTGTGGATTCACACCTACACAGGCAGGGCATACTGGAAAGTAACAACAGATGAACTGCTCACGTTGTCTAGGTCTGATTCTGACCAGCACCTTTAATGAGGCTGCTATGACATCACTACACCATCGATGCAGGTAAACAACTACATCCATACTGTGAGTACCTATCCTTTTTTGAAAGTTATTATTACTAAGTTTAGTCTGAATAAAAAGTGAATCAAAGAATGTTTTGTTATTATTCAGAATAACTCTTCTTTCTATTATCGTTTTCCTAAGTAAGTTAACTTGGCTTAGTGCAGTGGTTCTCAGGCCAAAAAAAGTTCAAGCCCCCCCTTTTCTGTCAATTGCTTCAATAAAGTCTGTGATTCAGCAGTAGATAAATGAAATAAGCCAGAGTTTTGTGGTTTCTCAGCATGGGAGATTTTACATGCCACCTGTCATCTTTGCAGCTATGGTGACAGAAAAAAATCTCCTTTGAAAAATAGTAAATACTGTAATAAGGAGGTGTAAGAAATAGATGGATACTATTATTAATAATAAACCAGTGTGGAATCAACTTAGGTTAACACATAATCAACAAAGTTACCTAAATTAAAATATATTCGCAGCACTCCCTGATTCATTATTCTAACCCTACCATCCTGCTTTATGTCCAGAATTTAACATCTAATATAATGCTTAAGATAAAGTATGTGCAGCGTGTGTGTGTTCTGTATTATTACCTTGTGTGACAGTCCGAATGATGATGAGGGTGGAGAGGATGCGTGTGTGGGAACAGGGGCTGCGGTAAAGGGGTCGGCTCCTGCAGGAGGGCAGGTCTGGATCGTGAGGCGCTGTTAACTGGGCTGGGGGCTTTGATACTTCCTCTCCGATCCGCCGCAGAGTGGCAGATAGTGCTACATGCTGTGCAAACACACACACACACCATTGCACGAAGTTCATGACTGTGCCTGCACACATTTGCTTTTGTTATATAACTGTCAAAAACAGGAATGATATGCCTACAATGGTCTTCATCAAACGCCAGTGCAGAAAACACAAGGTCAGCCTGACAGGGAGCCAGCAGGCTTCTTCTGCGACGTCATCAAAGAACTGATGGAGCCAATAAATCAGCGCAATAAACTATAGCTACTATCCAAGATTTATATATTTCCAGGGCAGAAGTGGTTTTCAAACTCACTACATCTCTGTCTACTATTCCCTCTCCCAAAAGTCTCTCCATCAGTTATCCCTTCTTCCATTTATGCACCGTGGCCTAATAGTGGTTGGTTGTTGTCGTAAAAGTGAACACATATTGCAGCAATAAGGGAGCATATGATTCCAGTTGAGCATCAAGCATGTCACTAAGCAGATATGACATAGCCTGACAAACAAACATGAAGGGACCAAGCTCCCTGCAGCAAGACTGGAAAAGAGGAAGTTGGAGGCTGTGGGTAGAGAAATGGGGGCCAAGGGCAGCAGGGGAAGGCTGGAGCCTAGCTCATTGTCTGTATTGGGAGGTTGGACAGTGAGCTAAATGTAAGGGTTAAGGGCTAGAGGCTGGTTTTTGGCCTTCACAGTAAAATAAGCCTTCAAAGTGGGACTGGGCAATAGAGCAGAATCATCTGTCACCAATTCAACCAGAAACGGACAATGTACAGCATTTGCCATGGAGGACTCTTGTGGCCTCACATCCTTATCAAAGCTACAAAGACAGGGACAGAAGCCTGTTATAATGCCTAAAATCTGTTCAACACACAGAGACAGGCAGGGGACTTCAGATAACCACGCTCCTCATCTGAACACAAGATGGAACTCTACAGGACCTCCAAACATTATAGCCTGCCATGCTGTCAAGGGAGATGTAGCGATAAAGTAGATATCCCCTGCTTGAAGTGCATGTGTACTTCTCTGATATGCGGCTATGTGCTAAGGGAAAACTGTCTGTCATGTTTGGTTTCTGCTGCATGAAGTTGTGAAAGTGAACCAGCAGCTTTCTTTAGAATAATACACTCATCTAGGCCAAACACTAAATAACTAAGGAAGGTGCAGGTCACAGAATTAACACCCTGTTGTAATAGAATTTAATCTCACTCCCCTGTGTACATTACAAAAGAAGGTCAATGTTGCTGAAAGTAGTAGTTATGCAAAATCCAGATATTACAGATACCTAAAAACAATAACATATATAGCCCACATGTTCTATTGTTATTGTTGTCGTACTGTATGCTCTTTGAAGGTATTCTATACTTGCTGCAACAGCCCAGTTTACCCACGGGAATAATAATTTCTTTACCTGTGAACTGCTGTCCATGTGTCTCAAAGCCCAGTGGATGAGGCGAAGAAGGTTGAGGAGGAGGTCAGGTTCTGACAGTGGAGTGTGATGAAGCTGATCTGCTAATAACGGCAGCACCTAAGGAAACCAAAGATAATTTATGACTTACTAAAAATGAGTTAATGTGTCTTGATCTATTGCTCTTTAAGTCACAGGGAATTTGCTACCTTAAGGCATCTCTCATTGAGTATGACTTCTGGAGGCAGACACTGGCCAACCCTGTTCCCTTCGTTTGTTGCTACTGATGAGAACTTCTGTCCATCAAGTGTCCAGTCCAGTAAGAGGGCCAAGAGCTTTAGTGGGGTGGAAATGGAGCTGTCCTGAAAAAAATAAAGACTTTCAATTATACTGCTAAAAGCAGTCATCTGTAACTTACTTTGTCACTAAATGGTGACTACAGTAATAGCTGTTATTTTAATTAGACCTTTATCATCTTTCAGGTTGACAGAAAAAAGTATGACTAGAAAAAGTGTGAACATTACACCAAGATTGTGCTTTCACTGGGTAGCCTCAAGGTGTTAATTAAACTGTGAAACAGTACTGTAAGGGAGTGTGGATCAGTCAGTGTTCTCCAAATAGGGAAAGATAATAAATCCTTTAAATGACCAGTTCAGCTGTATCCACTGATAATTCATCGTTATCAACAACAGTGATGGTAAAATAACAAAAGCACAAACTATGATTTATAATGTAAGTTGGTGGGGTAAGTGCGGTTTGTGGAGAAGGACTGTCGTACCATTTCCAGCTTGGATGTGTGTAAATAAGTGTGTTATGGTTGTCTAACCATGCTAAATTATAGTGCACAGTGTTCTTTCAATAAACACATTAACAACAAATGAAGTAATGCAGCCTTAATTAGAGCAAATCCTGCTGATTGGTGGTGCATTCAGCTGTAACACAAACAAACACATACACAGGGGTAGTTGAATTACCTTGTTGCTGGGTTTTCCAGAGGCAGCAGTTTTCTCCTTTTTGGATGGTTTAATACACTCTGTGCTAATTTTCTGACATGCTCTCGATGCTATGCTGTACTCGTATTTCCGCTGAAAAAAGTAAGTCAACGAATGAAAGTATGAAAGAACACCTGCTTCAACAAATATATTAGACATAAAAATATTTAAGTTTAACAATATCCATGCTACAAGAAATTGATGCTTTTAACTTATTTTTAGGGTGGAAAGACCTGAAGCAAAGTTCAGACCATCATGGTACACTGAAAATTGATTGTCAGAACTTAAGTGCTTTCCATACAAAACTGTCTTGACCGTATGTTTTATTTATTTATTTTTTTAAACATGACCATATGTGCATTGGTTAATATGTTGTTACCTGTAAGTTCTCAAGTCGGGCCTGTGCCCTCTTGGACTGGCTCTCCAACTTCTTATTATGTTCACTGATCTCATTTATCTGTTGATTTAAAAACAATGAATGTCAGTCTGCTATGCAAGACCACTGTCTAGACAAACACTGCTTAATATGTTTAATTCTGCGCAACAAATCTACCCTCTTTTTCGGATGGGATGTTTTTGTGTTTTTAAAGCAGGGAATGCTTCATTCAATAACAAAAAAACACCCAACAGACACTTTATACTAAGAAAACAAATGTAATATTATTAAATCTGTATCACTGTGGTATTATTCAACATCCAAATACAAGAGGGTTATGTCATAGCGCCCTCCTGTGGGCCATGGTAGTAACTGTCTTTTACTCCTCCACCCATAATGAAGTAGGTATCTGATCAGTCACTTTATTTTTAAGAAAATTCCAGTCAAACATTGACTGGTTCTAGGTACATTAATTGGATTCAGACTCCACTTTGGCAATTACTCTAAAAAAACAAAACATATAACGCTTAATGTCCTGCGCCAAAGATCATAAATGTTGCACCTTTAAACAAAATATGATGATAAAAAGAAGATTTTTGATCACAATGAGCTTTCAATCCGATAAAAAAGCTTTTAAAAACTTTGCAGGTCAAAATAAAAGTATTCTGGAGTTGGCTCACTCACTGCAACATTTCATCTTAAAATATTTTTATAATGTTTTTTATAATGTTGAAGAACCTTGGAGATGCCAACCAAATCCAAACAGACAATCATCACGGCTTGTGCTAACCTGCTTCTTCATACTGTCATTAAGCTCCTTGATGGTGTCAAAGCTGGACTTCAGCCTCCTGTTCTCTTTGCTCCTCTCTCGAAGAAGATCCTGCAGCTGGCTCAACTCTTGCTGGTGTTTCTGGTGACACACGCATAAACATTCACGCATAAAGAACAGTGCAGCCATTATTGCATACATTACACTGACTTGAGTTTGCTATTAAAATTCTGTATTAGTGGGTCCACTGTATCCTCCCATTATGTGATGGGAAGTCCTTACTGACCATGTTTGTCTGAATATTTGATTTGGCCAAAAACTGATCATAAATCACGCTGGACTGTTACAAGGGCTGGGCAATTTAACGCGTTATTATCGCTTTATTATGTTGTAACGCATTAATTAACGCCAACAATTATTTTATCACACCTTATCGCAGTTTTTATTATTATTATTTTGAAAGTCCGTTGCTCACTGGCTCTGAATACACATACAGTCAAACCATGGGTCACAGGAGGGGTGAGATGCTGATCTGCCTGCAAATCACCCACCCAAACAAGCAGTGGAGGGAGGCTTCGTCAGACTACGCTGGATGCAGCGTGTGGGAGAAGTAGATAAACAAAAACAAGACAAGTGATGAAATGCCATAGCGAAGTGGATAGCTACACACTGCATGCTGATTAGTATTGGGGAAGATGTCGGTCTTAGGAACATTCTTAAAATCACAACATAGTCGCATAGTCGCCTTTGCGGGGTTGCTCTTTGTTTCGGTGAACAGACAGGGAGAGCAACGCTCCGTGAGTAAACGGCAGGCGCACTATGGATAGTAACCAAGGCAACGGCTTCTGTGTGCTACACAGCTGTAGCCTATTTAACTTAAGTTAAAATTATAGGCTAACGTTACATATCTTAGATAGGCTTTCGTCTAGTTTTGTGGGGATTCACTGCCATGCGAATTCCCTCCTGTTGGTGTCTTATTTAGTAAACAGTTATAAATTCTGGAAACTCACAGTGAGGATCAGTCTCTCTTCCAATGATTTGTGTTAAGCGTTGCGTACAATAAATTCAAGACAATTCAACTTTGTCAGCGGGTGGGTGTGTGTGTGACTTGTTTCATCAAGCTAAATAGGTAATGCCCTGGCAGTGGCAAATAGTTTTGGTTTTATATTTGATTTGATTACATTAATGTTAAGTTGAGATTTACAAGAAATATTTTATTACTACTTTTATTACTAATATTTTATTACTACTTTATTACTACTGTAATGCGAACACTGCTGGTAAAAAGCACCTTATTTATTTAAAGCGTTTGCAAACCATATGTTTTGGCACTTTTGTGTATAAAGCAGTACATTTAAATTAAAAGTGCACAGTACACTACTTTACATTCATTATTCAATTTTGCACATAACTATGCAATTAATCGCAATTAAAAATTTTAATCATTGCCCAGCACTAATTCTTACATTTCAAGATATTGTATTTCCTGAAAACATGTCTGGGATTCACTTAAACTACCTCAAGTGTCTCAACTTTAGAACATATGTACATACATTAGTTTACACATTATCTATATTACACATTTGGAGACAGAATGTTGTGACACCACAATACTACAGTATGAAAATGCACTTTCAGTTCAAAACACTGTATGATTAGGTGTATAATTTGGAAGTTTGTCATTAAGGACCACAGAGTTACAAATGGTAAGGTGGAAGGAGTAGGAATCAAGGTGTGGTGAAAAAATATATAAAACGCCTTGTGTTGAATGTGACTGGGTGTTTGTGTCCCCGACCTCCTCTACAGCCAGCATGCCGGTGCGTACCATCTCCTCCAGCCCGGCCAGACTCCCAAAAGCCTCTTCCTGTTGCTTCAGCCTCCTCTCTCGCTCCTGCAGCTCCCTCTCCCACTGCTGCTGGCTTTGACGCTCTGCCTGTACAAAACACATACATACGCACATACGTTGGTCTTACTATAATTTATACACTGCACAACATGCATTCTCTAACCCAAACTAAAACTTAAAAGGTCAAGGTCATGGTCAACTTTATTATCAATTTCTTCACATGTACCAGAAATACAGAGAAATCAAAATTACGTTTCTCACTAATCAACCCACGGTGAAATAACATAAATAGAACAACACAAACAACACAATTTTAAGAACAAAAACAAAGTACTTGAAAACCAATACAAAGAGAACTTCCTGTATTCTGTAAAAATAGTGCAATGTTGCTATATACAAAAATTAGACGCAAACCCAGGTTTGGTAGTGCAGAATGTAAGATGTCCTATGATATAATGGTGCAGATAAACAGGGAGGTCAGAGGGGAGGGGGTGGAAGAGAGGGGAGAGAGTTCAGCTTCCTGACAGCCTGGTGAATAAAAAAGTCTGGTGGAACGAGCGCGGAGGCTCCGATATCTTCTCCCAGAGGGCAGGAGGCTGAAAAGACTGTGCGCGAGGTGGCTGGTGTCGCCCACAATCATGGTTGCTTTGCGGGTGATGCAGAGGTTGTACATGTCCTGCAGGGAGGGGAGGGAGGCACCAATGATCCTTTCAGCAGTGTTCACTATGCGCTGCAGTGAGTTCCTGTTGTAGTTAGTGCAGCTTCCGCCCCACACAGTGATACAACTGGTTAGGATTCTCTCAATGGTGCCTCGGTAGAATGTGCACATGATGGGTGGGGAGGCTCTCGCTCGTTTGAGTTTGCGGAGGAAGTAGAGGCGCTGCTGGGACTTCTTCACCAGTGATACGGTGTTGGTGGTCCAGGAGAGGTCTTCACTGATGTGCACCCCCAGGAATGTGGTGCTACTCACTCTCTCTACAGCAGCCCTGTTGAAGTTGTTGTCCCTGTAGTGGGTCTCATCATTCTTGGTGATGAGTCCCACCAGTGTTGTATCATCTGCAAACTTTAGCATGTGGTTGGTGCTGTAGGTTGATGTGCAGTCATGAGTCAGCAGGGCGAAGAATAGGGGACTGAGCACACAGCCTTGGGGGGCCCCTGTGCTCAGTGTGATTCTGCTTGAGGTGTTGTTGCCGACTCATACTACTTGTGGCCTCTCACTGAGGAAGTCCAACAGCCAGTTGCATAGCGAGGTGTTGAGCCCCAGCTAGTCTAGTTTGTGAATGAGTTGTTGTGGGATTATGAATGGATGATGTGTTGAATGCTGAACTGAAGTCTATGAACAGCATTCTCACATATGAGTCTTTTGAGTCCAGATGTGTAAGGGCTGGGTGGAGAGCAGAGCAGATTGCATCCTCTGTGGAGCGTTTGGCTCTGCATGCAAATTGGAAAGGGTCCAGAGTGGGGGGGGGGGATTTTACACTTCATGATGATGGGGGTCAGTGCCACAGGGCGATAGTCATTAAAGCAAGATGGAGTGGGTTTCTTTGGCACAGGTATCAGGTATGATGGTGGTGGTCTCGAAGCGTGATAAAACAACAGCCTGTCTCAGAGAAGTGTTAAAGACATCCTTGAAGACATCCTTCAGCTCCTCTGCACAGTCCTTCAGCACACGACCAGGGATGTTGTCTGGACCTGCTGCCTTGGGGGCGTTGATAGTGGAGAGAGTTCTCTTCACGCTGGCAGCAGACAGGCACAGAGCCTTGTCGACAGGAGGAGGTGGGATCTTCTGTGGCCGTGTGTTGTTTTGTGCTTCAAATCGTGCAAAGAACCTGTTGAGGTTATTTAGCAGAGAGATGTTGTTATCGCAGACCTGTGGCTCAGGTTTGTAGTCTGTGATGGTCTGAATGCCCCGCCACAGGCTCCGTGTATCTCTGCTGTCTTTGATGGGCTATCTTGTTTGCTTTCCTGATGCCGCGGGACAGGTTGGCTCTCGCTGTTCTCAGGCCAGTTTCATTTCCAGCTCTGAAGGCTTTGTTTCTGGCCCCAGCACTCGATGGATATCCCCTGTCAGCCACGGCTTCTTCTTAGCCCGAGTGATGATGGTTTTTGTGTGTGTCACATCGTCAATGCACTTACTGATGTAAGAACTGACCAAATGGGAAAATGCAAACACAAAATACACAGAAACCCTTGTAAAATATTCTCTGCATTTACGTTAGTGTATAATGCTGGACACACATGGAACGTAAGTCACTTTTTCTGTTTTGCATTTCCCCTGTCATAACTGTGGTTCTGCTCTCTCACCTTTAGTTTTTCATATATGGTCATCATCTCCTGGTACACCTTTACTAGTACTAAGGAAGAGGAACGGCATGAGTCATGGAGTTGAGGAGCTCTCTGAAACCTCCCGTCAGTCTCAGTTTCCTGGGACCCAGGGCTACCATCCAGACAGGAAGGCAAGGTCACATCTGGACAACCAGGGGTATGGCAGAGTTAAGCCCACAGCTAGCTCATTATCTACCAATAACAGAGGCTGTTAAGACAAGTCAAATTACAGCAATAACAGGAAGTAAATAAATTCAAGGATAAATCACTGAGGCCTACTTTATTATTCATGATCTTGTCAGGTCATTCGTTTTAAAACTGTAATCATATCAACATGACTATGCTTCATAGGATTTTCCTCAGGAGGTAGGAACCCTAACATTATTTCAGCAGCTGAGTTTGCTCTAAGGTGGTCAGTTGTCAGTTCTCCTACCTCAGAAAGAACAAACACTGGTGACTGGCTCTGACACACACGCACCTGTTTCTGTATACAGCACCTGAGAGTCCCCACTCAGGTCCTCATTACTGCCATGCAGACTACAATCACTGCCAAACCTTAGACAAGACAGCAGCGTGTTTTGTTCAAGGCATAATACTCATCACAAGCATGAAAAATTTCTAAGTAATCTCATAAGACTTACTGGTCAGGATGGTTGGTAACTGCGTTGAACAGCTCGTGTAAAGCTTTGCTGTAGCATTTGAACTCTTTGCTCGGCTGCTTGGATCTGCTGGCCAAAATGAGCCTTTGTACTGCCTCTAAAATAGTGAACATAAAGAAATCTCAGGCATACTCCCATTACTTCTCTAGAAAGTGAAATATTGGTGAATATAATTAAGTGTGTATAATGTTTAGAGACCTGGAACCCAATCAAGACGCTGTGGTTATCTGAGCATGTGGAGGCCCTGTGTGAAGTGCACTAACCATCACTGGTTCCCGAGGCAGTGTCTTCTGAGGGGGGCAACTGAAAATCAGGACAACAACTTGTTTTAGTGAAAGTAGCTTGATTACTGCTATTATGTTCTGCTACTATCTGTAAATGTCTGTTCTGCCATATCCATAGCTGGTAGAGCTAAAATTAAACGTTTAAAAGATTGCTGTGCTACAAGTTATTTAATAAGGCGCACATTCAACGTTATGACGTCATGACAACAAGCGAGCAGTGCAACACATTTGTAACGTTACTAATTGCTGGCCATTTTCTTGAAAAAAAAAAATGTATCCAGAGACAATAGTACAGCTGCTCTGCAATGTCCCCACTCCAGCAGATCTGGAAAGATTTGTCTCAATATATTATTGGTAACACTGACTCTGAATTCTGTCATTATTGGAAAAATTTACTGTTTGGTTTTCACAATAATAGTAACAGAAAGAGTTATTCCTAATCAATCTTTTGACCACAACCAAATTGAGTCACTCACAAACCTTTATTTATAATCTTTGAAAAGGAAACTGAGCAGTACATTAATAACATCCCTGATTCAAAAAAACAAGAAAGCTGTGAAAACACTTAATTTGTGCTCTTTATAAAATGTTTTTGTATGAAACCACCGCCTGGCTCTGCTTATGTCTTGTCTGTATTTGTATCATAGACTTTATATAGAATTTGTAAATGACTATTCCTGTCATTGTTCATCGTCTTTGCCAATAAAGATAATAACGTTAATAATAATAATCAAAAAAAGATTTTAACGTTACTTAGTTTCTTGACACTTGCAACAAATAAGAAGCGACACTTTGTACAGTAACGTTACAGTGATACATTTTTATATAGTCTGTGGGTAAAACCAAAGTAACTTATAGTGCTATAAAACGTATCTGGTAATACACTGACATTTGTTCTTTTCAAGTTTGGTGTGAAGTTTTTACTTCAGCGTTAGCAAACGTTACAGGGTTTATTAACGATAGAAAAGCGTTACGTTTACTTTTATTTCTATAACTTAAGAAAGTAAATCTAACCTAGGTTAGGTTTACTTTGGTGATAATAATCACACGGTTGAACAATTGACAGAAGAATGGACATAACGTTAACTAGATAAGGTATAACATTACGTTTCTTTAACAGGTTAAAGTTAGCATTGTTGCCCTGAAGTTGACGTTTGGTCTGACTAACGTTGTAACGTTAGTACATGTTGTCATTAAACCAAACCTGTTTCCTCCTGTCCAAATATTTCTGCTTTAGCTTCTCGACTGTATCAGCAACGTCGGTGTCTTTAACCTGCAGGCTCATAGCAACTGAAAATATAAAACTATAACTATATGAAACTAAAACGTTTCTATCGAGTAACTCTGCAGGCCTGAATCGCCTTTAGTCAAGATACCGCTACTGTCAAGAACCACAACATAAAAATCACTTCCGGCTAAGACTTTCGAATTAAAATTCCTCTCATGAATATGAATTGTTTGTTGCTATTTGTCGTAAATTATTTTGAAATTCCAATCACCAAACTTCCGATATCACTACTTGACTAGTTACTTTTATTGACGCAGCTCCAACCAGCCTTGTTGGTTGGAGCTGCGTGGTGGAAACAAAACACAATCCAAACTTGGCGGATGAATGATCATGTGATGCTTTCTTCCGTGCGAGTAGCGCCCTCTAGCAGGAGAGGACAGCTCTGAACAGTTTAATTCAGACACACAGCTCGGGAAATGGTTCTCAAATGGTTCTCTCATTGTAGGCTACTTGAATATCATAGTAATTGGAACAAAAGAAAGACTGTAATGTGTGCTATTCAACAGTAGGTTACTTTATGGCAGGCTATAAATAAAAAACAAACAAGAAAAGAAAAACTGTACAACAGCTGTACTATTCACATTTCTTGGAATTACAGATAAATTATATTATTTCAATAAAGTGGACAGCCAGTAGGTGATTTATAATGTCCACATCCAATAACAGAATAGGCTTACACAAAATGTATCATAATAGCAGTTCTACTAAATCGAAATTACAATCACAGTTAATATTAAATGGGCTAAGCCTGTTTGACAGGTAGTAGGTTCAGGTCTCTATTAGGCTTCTCTTTCTCTCTTCTGTTAAACAGAGCTGTTTGTTTATTTTACAATATAGTGCAACAATTATACATTATTGAGTATACATCAGAGTTTAGCAAATAGGCTTACCATTAAAATTAGTTAAAAAAAACCTCACCTACTCCAAAAGACACTGTACAGAAGTCGACGATCAGACCATATGTTGCCCCCAAGCCTTACCGTGGTTACCGTTTTTCAGACCCTCAGTGACTTTATTTCTAAAGATGTTGTTCCCACCAACATTGACATGAAATAGCCACCCTTGATTATAGGCCAACTGATTGTTTTGTTTATGTTTTGTTTCCTTTATCTCAACAGTGTTCTGAATATACTGTAAGTTAATGTGCATATTTACACAGGGTCTTATGGTGCATTATAAATAATAAGTGTATTATAAAAAATTAATTAATTAAGTGCATTATAAATTATTTCCCCGATATGAGTTGGCTAAAGCATCCTTCTCTCAAAATGTAGCTTACTTCAGTTTTGTTGTGATATCCATGTAAAAAAAAAGCAAAGTTAATAATATTTAATTAATTTTAGTTAATAAGATTTTAGTATCATCTAGTTGTACTGCTGACATTTACCACATATTGTTGAAGTTGAGCTCATTAACTTCAATAAGTTATGTTGCATTTCTTAGGGGAAAAAAAGGCTATCAAGACTTTATAAATTAACTAATTTAATCTAATTTCAGTTTTTGATATCCTGAGACGAACTACTTATTTTTTTTCGGAGGCTGAAAGATGGAGTACCTTTCCCCATCCAGCCACATTGTAGTTACACCACTAAGCCAGAGAGTGTCAGTGCCTCATCAGACACAAACTCTCACTGAGTCTGCTCTGCTGGCTTGTTTTTAGGTGTAGCTGCATGCACCACCATTCTTCACACGAGAGTTGAAATTTGCCAACTACTGGAGCCAGTCCACAAAATATCTCTGTTTCACAATACTGATCCACTTGTTTTTTTACAAGTAAGCTTGCCCTGATTTATTGCATGTGTTGTCATATACATATCACTACAAAACATACACAATATGCACAAACACTAGTACACAAGTACACAATAATAAAAGGAATAAGGAGTACTCAGTTAAAATCAAAATCAACTAAAAGGAAATAAATATGACCAACACCACATTAAAACTATTAAAATGTTCTAATAATATAACATTATATCAATACTTGTGTTGTAAATATACCATAAAGTACAAAAGGTTAATTTGTAAACACTTTTATAGAGTAAAACTATACATCTCTAAATGAATATTTCAGCACGCTTGAACTCCTAAAATCAATTCAAAGGAATAAATGACAACAACAATAATTTTGAATCATAGCAATTCCATTGTAATTAAATTGGAATATTCCATTAACACATATGTATGTAAATACAGTACCACAAACTCATTATCAGCTCACTTATCAGTAACACAGACACATTCTGAGGAGGTACAGTGTTAAAATAAAGATGTTAAAGTCAGTCTTCATTTGGGATGTCCACGGATTAACTTGAGTGCCTCTCTAGCCGACAGTGCAGCATTTGGCCATTATGTTTGGCAAGCAGTGCCCCGTTTACTCTAGACTTGAACAGTCTACAACTAGGGTTTAAGATTAATGCCCTCTTTCTCTGTTTGGCTAATTAGCAGCCACTGCCATTAATACACATTCTCATGATTCAATCACTTTGTCCCTGCAGGCTTTCTGTTGACATTGAGAGAAATTAACCTGCAAGCATACTAACACTGATCTTCATTAGAGAGCTATTTGCTTTGTCCACTTTGTATGGAAATTATTATTTTGTTATGTTAATTGGTCCTATAAGTTGCTCATTCAGAGCTTCGCTTGTCCATTTGTGCCAAAAGGAGACATTTATGTATTTGGTGTGTGTGTGTGCATGTGGGTATACTGCAGGTTTTGGTATTATGGTTAATTAGGTCAGAGGTGAGGGCAAGGGTTAAATTTACAGTCAAGGTCAAGTCTAAAGACCATGTAACCAATGTTCAGTTCTTACCAGTGTAGTTAGACACCCCGGTTCAAGGGTGTTATATCTGATTTATATCCTGTTGCTCTGCAGCCACTTACTGTAACTGAAACAGCCCTCAGGAACAGAGACAGTCTGTAGAGATATAAAGAGCGGAAATTGCATTCTTTGAATGTTAAATGCTGTCATGTGTCTGTTTTCCCACTTTGCAATTTGACAAAAGCAATACGCAGATAATGATAATGATGAGATAATTGGGTTGGATTGTCACTGAACAGTGGGACATTCATACCAAGTGCAATTCTTTTTTTATTGTACGAGAGTTTATACACCCTGTTTTTAGCATGTAGCGCAAATTATTTTCTATGTACTGTATGTGTGTGTGAGTGTGTGTGTGTGTGTGTAAAAACTGGTACAGACAAGGCGCAGACAGTCTAAAGGGATGTGGCCAGCAGTTATCGTCTGCAGCTTCTGTTTTCTGACAAATATCACAAACACATGAGCCAGCCCAGGGGACACAACTAGACAAAAGCAATCAAGTCCTATCATTGAATTAACAACATATTGCTATGTTGTATTGCAAAAGCAATTATCCCTTGTCTCATGATACAAAGCCATGCACATACACATGCAAGAGCCTTCACACTCAATTAAAGTGGTGATGGCAGTGCTCTGCTGTGAAAATGATTGCATTTCAATTGGCATGACTCTTTTAGTCCACAGAGCAGTATTATGTATGCTAATGCATGCTGTAAAGACTGATCTGGGGTTTCAGAGTGGGGGGGGGGGGGGGGGGGGGCAATTACAGTGCCTCAGAGCCCGGACAAGACACTGTCTCTGGGCATGCGAGGCATTTTTACGGGCTTTTCCATATTAAAAATATATTTTTGAGACATCATAGGGATAAGCCCGTAAAAATTTTAAACCCAACCTTAGGGTTAGATCGATGCATAAGTATAAGAGGGCAGAGTTTGATGAAACATTTTATGAATTTGGAATAAGGTTCTTGTTTCACCTCTGAGACAGTAATCTACACTGAACAAAATTATAAATGCAACACTTTTGTTTTTGCCCCCATTCATTATTAGCTGAACTCAAAGATCTAAGACTTTCTCTATGTACACAAAAGGCCAATTTCTCTCAAATATTGTTCACAAATCTGTCAAAATCTGTTAGTGAGCACTTCTCCTTTGCTGAGATAATCCATCCACCTCACAGGTGTGACATATCAAGATGCTGATCAGACAGCATTGGTATTGTACAGGTGTGCCTTAGGCTGGCCACAATAAAAGGCCACTCAAAAAGTTCAGGTCATGATGAATGGGGGCAAACAAAAAGTGTTGCGTTTATAATTTTGTTCAGTGTATGTTCACTTTTTCCCAAATGTCAAGGGTCAGTAAAGAGTAGTAACCCAAGAAGAAGGACTGCAGTGTTTTTTACTCAGCTGCACTTTTGCAGAATTAAAGCAGGGCTAACTGATAGTTAGACCGATGTATGATTAATCAGTACTATAGTTATTGCTTTTAAAGACACAATCCATGTTAAAATGTACCTCAATCACCAAATGAAGGGTCCAATTCACCCATATCTTCCCATGCAGATAGTTTTGCTTTTATGGGCCCATGTTTTGATCTACTTGTGAAACTTGTGCTGCCTCCCTATCACAGTGGTGGTGAAAGTAATTTTGCAAAGCTCAAAAGTGGAGAAAAAAGTTGAACACATTTTGAGAAACAAATTCCTGGTTACTCAAGATACTCCAAGGACCTCACTGTCCCCAGTGTAGTAGAAAGTATGCACTGAATTTCTTTGTCTTTTTTTTTTTTTGTATTGGATTTATATTAGAATCTTCTTTCTTCTCCAAAATGCTGTATTTCATCTTTAAGCCAAATTGTTACAGTAAACCAGTGGTTCTCAAATTTTTTCTGTCACACTACCCTTTAGAACTCCAGCAAAAGTGAATTTCATTTTTATCAATCAGGGCGATTTTTTTTTCTTTATGCCACCACATGAATCACATTCATGCAACTTTAGGTTCGCTAGACATCAGTGCCCCACCTGCAATGGCACTCTGCCACCCCAGGGGGCCCAGTTTCAGAACCACTGCAGTATACATATATTTATATAGAGAACATTTGATATGACATTTTGATTTAATTTTATGGTTACATCATTTCTATTTCAGAGGCTTTTCCATTGATGCTCCTTATGAACTGAAGTATCGAAGGTACTTTAAAAGAGCCTTTAGAGATAATAATTATAATTATTGTATGTATGTAATTGGATGTGTATAATAATAACAATAATTGTAATCAAAACATCACATGATAAACCCAATTGGTGCAAAAACCTTAAGACCCTGAATACTTAATGGTGCACCTGTAGTAAATGACTCAATCAAACCAACACATTTGTTCAATTGTATATGTTGTTTCCAGTTTAGTTTAGAATCAGCTTGCACTAAAATGAATCGCATAGCACGTCATTTAAAGAGTTACTAGTGCTAGCTCTACAGTCCGGCACTATAGATTTGTATTAGTCAGAACTACTCATGCAATCAGCATTGCCACCAAAGCCCTGCAGGATTTATCCTCATAATAACTTCTGGTGTTTAAGAGCCCGTAATAGCTTTGTCCAGTTATATTTATTAGATTAATTTCTACAGATTTAATTGATACATGAATATTTTAATGTTTACGCCTTACATACTGTACAAGGCCTTTGAGGCCCCAGGAAACTGGGAGGAGGAGTAAAGTAAATCCTGTTCCTGGTAAGCCCCTTGAAAACCTATTTTTTTTTTGCAATGGAAATATATGAAAATGTTTTAATTATTCAATGGAGTCATAGTTTAATCAGACTTTAAGATTAGTCTAATTATTCTGGTGCTGAAATATAAATGTGATTTACTGATTATAGTTAAGTAGGTGAGATTAACACTAGATGAAGTGTGGCAGAGCTTTGAGGAAGGGCTTTATTGCAGATGGATTGCCTTGTGTTATTCTCCTGGTGATACGCTACTAAAAGTTACAAGCTGTTGTACAAGGGTGCATCAGGTTGCTTCTTTGTAGGCTTTATGGAAAAGAGAGGTGCTTTACTTTCTCTCTCTCAGTCTAATCCTCTTTCCCCTTGACTTTCTCTTTAGACACAATTACAATGAAAAAGACAGACCCCTTCATGTGCTGATCAACTTTGTTTGGTGCTCTCAGTATGAAAGACACGAAAGAATTGTAATCAGGGTACAAGGTACAAGGTTATCATTTTACAACACAGGATTGTATAACGAAATGATTGAAACCAATACTATCAGGACTGCTCGTGGACTGACAAATACCTTGAACTCTTGTGGGAAACAGATCGTGTATTGAACATGTTGTGTTCAAGGCAATGTGATGGTACTTCATTTAAGAAGTATTTTTGTACCTTTTTGAAAAGCTCGTCTTGATTTCAGTTTTTACTGATGCTAACGGACGTGGTTAGACCTGTAAATAAAGTTTAAAAAAAAAGGCTCTCTCTCTCAGTCTTTTTCAGATGTTTGATCCAGATTCACATTTTTATGCAAAATGATCTGCACGCATGTGTGTATATTCCTGTTGATTTGATGAAGCGTTTTTTTCTTGTTACCATAACATTCTTCAGTTTCCTGCTTTTGTTCATCTTGCTCAGTTGCAAGTTAAATGGGTTGTGAAGCATCAGAATATGACTATGTAAGTAAAGTAAAAAATATCCCTCATTCAACAATGAGCTGTTCATATAAATGGATTCCAGAGCCGGTATCTCCATTTTCAAAGTTTCCAATTCCCACTTTTTTCTCCTGATGATTTTTCTCCCACATGGTAAAATATGCAGCAGGCCTGAAATACGCTGCAAATCTATTTAGAATATTTGAATCCTAAAAGATACTAAGATTGCACTGGCAGAGGAACCAAAAGCACGACTCAGAAACAGGCAGTAAATGAGAGGACAAAAGTTTACTTAACAGGCAAAGATTCTGTACACAGGAGATCAGTCAAATATGGGCAAACAAATCCCGCAGGGAGTAGGCTAAGGCAATGTCAGGAACTCTATAGGGAGTCCAAGAAACCACAGATCCATGTTACAAAGGGGAATTGCTGGAACTCTTAATGTGTAAGTACTAAGATGAAGTGGCAATGAGACAGGGGACCACGTACACTAAATACTCTTAGGGATTGAATCTAACAAGGAACAGGTGCATCTAATAAAGGCGGGGCAGACAGTTACCATAGACAGTATATTACTGGATGAAGCCACCCCGCTGATTTAAATGGAGAGCAGTGAAGCCAGTTTTGGACCAATAAAATACTACTAGAGGGCTACTTCCTGTTGGCACCAGCATCTACTGTGCATGATCGCGCAGCATAACCATGGTTTAATGACGTAGAACAATGGCAGAAACACCGTAATTCTGGTAGCTGCATAGCTGCGCCAACAAAAAGTTTCATGGCTCAGTGTGTTTGTCTGACATGGATCGTCACTGTTTAATCAGCCCACCTACAAGGTTCACCTGCCAAATACCAATGCAGCATCTCTGATTGCTCTGATAGTTTTTTTTTTGATTGCTGAGAGTTTATAATCTAAACAATACGGTTACATCTCTCATGTGCGATATGGTTTTGACGTCATATTTGGGCCTACATGGATCCCTCCATGCAGGCTTTGGTCGGCTTCACTGTCCGGCTTACCCCCTTTACAGTTACACAGGTGGGAATCAGACAGGGGCAATGAAATGAGGTGATCTGAAATGGCAAGAGAGGTGAGTAACAAACCAAGGAACAGAGAATAAATAAATGAAAACATGGACCACAAAAACTTAACCAAGGCAGGATGTATCAAAGATTAGCCTAAATAATGTGTTCATTAGCTGTTATTCATGCAAGTTGTGTGGTTCATGTAAAATATAAATATTATGGGCAGTCCTTCTTCATTTTGTCTTATTAAATCAAGATCACATGCAAAGAGGGAGATGTATTGTAGATAGAGGGAAGCAGGTTAGTCGGAAATTTGCAACTGAATATTAAAACATTATGTAGCAGCTTGAATCATACTTGGACTAGAAGTCAGGATATCTCAGCCTCTGTTGCATATATTTTGACTTTGAATGATATCTCCCGGAACCTGCAATACCCAGGAATCATACCTGCCAACATTTAGGTTTCAAAGTACTTGATGGATCCATGTATGACGAGTTATGACAAGTTTCAGGGCCATGCAAATTGAGAATCGGCAGGTGTGAGAAGTGCTTCCCACCATATGGTTATTTTTTAATAGTTTCTGACTTTATACCATAGGTTTTCAAATATTTTGATTTTATTTCCTTTAGTAAATTTGATTAGTGACTTTGTATGTGCCAAGAATATTTATCAGGGATAAAGTAGGGATAAAACCAGTCTACTGCTTTTGTTATCACCAGATAGTTTCTTGTCATGGCACTTTTAATGAACCCCATCCTCGAAGCAACGTATGTGCAGCCTCTCGGGGAAACACCAGACGTGACTGGAAGTTGATCAGCACTCTTTCACGCTTTGAAACGGTCACATCAGTTGCGTCAAAGCCCCCATTTTTGATGCTAGTGGTGCCCTTTGCTAACAGGATGAATTGACCCACTGTTAAACAGATATCCGCCTGAGTCAGCCTCTATAGGAGTTGAATACATTAACACAGTCCCCGATAGTGATGTCTGACCTCAACTCCCACTCACAGAACACATCACATTCCTCTGAGTGTGAGTTTGTATGTGTGTGCAACTGGGGTTTTGAAAGCCGATACGGACGCCAATATTTTTTGTATTAAATATCTGGTCTAAAATGATGAATGATAAAATGTGTTTTCTCTAGAAGTATAAAAAGTAATCTTAAATTGTTTTTGTTCATTTTTATGTGAATCTGACAAAGATGTGACATTTAAGTCTGTTCAAAATTAGGTCCTCCCATACTTCATGATGGATAGGTACTGTATAATTAAACTTACTGCATTAGACCCTTATTCTATATGATATATGCTACAGTATGTCACTTTCATTTGAACATGTGTGGTTATGTGTTAGTCTATGCATGTGTGAACTGTACAGTTTACATGCATGAGGTAGCAGTGACTTGAAGGTTAGGACTCCAGAAAAAAATTGGGTTGGAAGGTGAAAGAGCAACATTTGCCCCTCCCTCATTACTAATGTTGACGTGCTATTGGGAAAGGCCCTTAAATCCTACCTGCATGAGACAAAAACACAGAAAGACATTTCAGTTAAGGGTAATCTATGTGAGAGAACATGATGCCAGAGAGGAAGAAGGACAGACATGGAGACGAAAGGAGGGAAATAGAGAGACAATATCTATGAGAGGACCTTCATCGGCGACCCTGGCGGTTCTGTCATTCCTACAGTGTTGAGTCATGTGGGATGTTTCTGGGTAGTCTCGGGGCCCAGCAGCCCTTTTTTGGGAATGTCATGTTTTAACAACTCCAATGCCTTTTTAATTCCCGCTTCTGAAAGTCTGTCTGGAAGTACTGGAATGTGTGTGAGGCAGCAGGCCAGACATTAGTGTTTGGAAATAAACTGTCTGTCCAATCTGATTGGCCTCGTTCTCAGGGACGTGGGAGCAGCAAGCCTGCGAACACATAAACACACATGCATGCACAAACAAGGACGGGCACGCTTCCAAATGCACCTTACTTCCATACTTCATTCCCAATCGCTTTTACACTCACTACACTAAAACATGCACATGTATACACACATACTGTGCAAGGACAAACACACGGCCACAGGCACACACACATACAGTACAGATGAAGCAAATACTCTGTCTGTCACACACTGAGCACAGATCCTGGGTGTGTGTGTGTTGAGAGAGAGAAGGGCCAATGGAAAGGCTAGGCTAATTCTTTTTTGTTAATATCATTCCCACAGCAGTGCTGAAAAGTCTGAAGGAATGGCAGCAATTCAACTGCAGGAGGCTCCTGGGAGACTGGTAGAGTTAATGGACCATGTGTGTTCATATTATTATGTGTTTGTGTATGTGTGTGTGTGTATGTGTGTTTTCAATCTAAAGAAGGAGGACCAATGGAGGAGTGTGATGAAATAAGCTACAACAACATAAAAGGAACTTAATTGTTCCCTAAAGGCACAGTGTAAGTGACAAGAATAACTCTAAGCTCCCACATCCCAGCAGAGACACTAGCAACAACTTAGAATGGCTCTAGATTGAAGATTCCTATTTTTTTGTGTGTGTTTGTTAAAACAACGGGAAATACAGAATAATGGCTTGAGGAAAAGGATGTTTGGAAACCTGGAATTGTGTATCAGCTTGAAAATCATGGTTTATGAATTGTGATATTTAAAATAACACTGTGTGACCACAAACTGTGACTCGCTCCTGGTGATTTCAGAATCAGGTTAGAAGTGAGAGAAATTCCTGATATATTTAATGTCAAGAATATAATAACAGCACTAAATATGTTTGATTACATGCAGCAGAGTTCTTTGTAAGTGCACCCACTTCCTTTTAGGACTATATTTAACATTACCCACTGTGAGATCTCCAAGTTTTCTAGGGGGACTTCTGCTCCTTTTCATTTAAACAGCTCAAATGAGCAACTTTGCTAAGATACATCCTCATTTAGAAATTAGATGCATTATTTGTGAAAAAGAAGGCAGATATGTTTAAAACCAACCAATTCCTGACCAAAGTTGAACATTTGCTGATTCTGTTCATTTTCCATGCCTGTCTGTCATCTCAGACAGTATCATTCTTTCCTTGTCCAACAGTGGTTCGTTAGTCAATTGTCACCATTCCCCGACTGCGCTGGTTCTTGTTTTTGGAGTCCAAATATCATCGATCAAAACCTGGCAATGACTTTTCAGTAAAACACTGTGTCATAAATCTGCTGTGTAGTGTTTTGGTGTCTCAAAAGCCATCAAACTCATGATCTATGACTCATTCTGGATTTCCTGGATTGTATTGCATCTGAACTTACAAGCAACACGCCCAGAGCAATGCAGCCCCTATTTTCGGTCTGAACACCTGCTGACATGGAGATGCACTCCCAACACTCTTCCACCTTCCACTTTGCTTTGGTCCATGAACTTCATAAGTTCCTCAAAGAGCTCCTTCCATCTTCTTTTTATGTAAGAAAAGTTGTTCAAAGTAAAGGGGTGAAGTCTTTCTCTCTTGCAGCTGTTTCCAGCAAAGCCCCAACACATGTGTTGGGTATACCAAGTATGTCCGACAGCCTCCCCTTCACTCTGATCCCATCTCACCACCAGATGGAGATAAGCTGACATCCAAGCCCATACTCTTCAGTGGTGTGTCCATAATTGCCTCAGGTCAGATAAAACAACTACAAAGTGGACAATATCGAACAAACTTATATATATCGGTGTAATCCTACTATGAAGTGCTGATGAGGTGTTGCTGCCAATCCTCTGTAAGGCCCATCACAGCTCATATAAACACATCAAACATATAACAACACCCTGGCATTGAAAAGACAGAGAAACAGATGTGTGTAAGTTTGTGTGTCCATGACTTAATGTGTACTGAATTCCTAATTTGCTCACATGTGGGCACCATACCTACTTTAATTTGGGTATCAGCGCTCTTGCCAAATATATGTTAGCGGAAAAGCTGTAAAGAAGGACCTTTATGTTTACTGAGACCTGAGAGAAGGATGAGCTTTTCACCAACATACTAGTTCACTGTGTAACTATGAGATAAACATAACGATGAGAGAGGAGGATTAGAGGATGGAAAAAAAGTATGAACTCTGGAACAACCTGCCTGAGGAGTTTAGGCTTGCACAATCAGCACTGTTTCTCCAATCACTGCTCAAAATGAAGTTTCATGAACTTGCTTTCATATGTTTTTCTCCGTTATTGGTTTGGCCAAAAAACAGCGGCAGCCACAGCTGGCTACCGGCCCCAGAGGTCGGTGTGTCCCTGTTATTAATCAAGTCTGTTAATGACAGGCATGCTGAAAGCAAGACAACTTGTGTAACCATGGAGTGAAGAGACTAACTCTAGGGCCCCCCGAGCTAATCTAGTTTAACCAGCGATAACCACGTCCTAACAGCCCAGTATTTAAGGAATCATGGTCATACTGGATGATGTCGCACCTCACAATTAAGTGGCAATACAGGAAGTAGTGTGCCCCTTATGAAGCAATGCAGAAAGTAGAGGTGTAGCGCAGGGTGATGGATTAACATGTATCATGTTAGACTTTAACGCTGACATTAAGACTGGAGTTTGCTTCCTGTCATAATCCTGCAATTAACCTTTTGATTAACCTTAACCACGATCAGCTCAACCTTAACCAAGTGTTTTAGTTAACCATAATTATTTGCAATAACCAAAATCTTTCCAGGACCTTAACCATGCCTCATGGGGTCAGTCGCTGCAAAAATTCAATTTGTAAAATGGAAAACTTTATGTACCATTCATAGCCTCAGCTTGATCTCACTGCTGAAATGTTTGCATTGCATGCAATTTTGGAGTAGTCTAAATTCAAATGACTATCAGTGTAAGAAGAGAACCTAATACTGGCGTTGTGTAAAAAGTTATGCATCATGCACTTATGGTTTCCTGGATTAATTTACTATTCAGGTCTGCTTTTATGTGAAACTACGATAATTTAAAATCAGTCCCTGCGTTGGGTTGTATTTTGTGTGTTGTGACCAATATTGTCATTATTCTCATTATCATCAAATCAAATCCATGCTAGCCAGCTACTTGAGATTGTTTAAAAACGTGGCAGCCAAAGTGGTCCACTTGTGGAGAAATATGTAACCAAACAGAGAGTCTATTCTCCTCAGGAGCTCATTTACATTTTCCTTGGTGTTAGCAACTCTGCTTCACAAACTCTTTCTCTCACTTACACATACAGACACACACACACACACACACACACACACACACACACACACACACACACACACACACACACACACACACACTGAGGGGTGTGCGTGGGCAGATAGAAAGGAGAGGAATCCCTGATAAGCCAGTAGCCTGGCGGAGGGCATAGAGAGAGGAATGGCAGCTATGTCGGGCATTCACAACACTGTGTGGTGTCACCAAACAAAGCCTTCCCTTCTCCCGCTTGTCAAAGACACCATTGTGGCGTGAGGAGAGAGCCTTTATATCACACACACATTCCACGCATGTTCCCCCCAACCACACACACACACACACACACAAACACACACACACTCTCTCATAAACACGCAAATAAAAAAACCTACCATGTAAACCTACATATGAGAGGTGATGTAAACACCAAAACATATGTGCACTGTATTTTTACTTGGAATATTAACAATACATATACAATGCATGCATGCACAAATACAAAAACAGTTACATCAACACAAAATCTATGAATGTGAACACGCACAAACAAAAAGGCAAGATTACATCATTAACACGCATATATGCACATGTATTTTACCATATGTAACATACGTATATGTAATCATACATGTAGAGAAATTCTCTCTCTTTCACTTTCGTTTCTCTGGCTTCTGGCTTGCTGTGTTGACAGGATTGAGACTTCCAGCAGAGAGGCTGGCATCCTCAGCATGGAGCCCCCAGTGAGAGTCACCTGTGAGGGGGTGGGAGTGAGGGGAAGCTCCCCTACTCACTGGAAGTCTGTGAAGTTAATGACAGCTGACACACTCACTGGGGGGTTGACAGCGAGACTTGTTCCTGTAAGACAGGGAAGCTGTGTGTGTGTGTGTGTGAGAGAGAGAGAGATAGAGAGAGGGTGCGTTAGCCTCTTCCTGTTGCTCTGACAAGCTCCTGACTGCTCCTGCCACCTCCACCTCAGCCACAATGGACTCATGGGAAGGCGGACATGACAGGAGGGTGGGACTCACATATGTCTCATGTCTGACTTTGCAGAGTGACTCTGCAAACACCTGTCAATCACTGTCAGGGCAGGACGAGAGATACAGTACAACTGGAATGTGTGTGTTTGTATACTTGAGATTTAAGAGTTGCAAAAAGGGAGCAATCTTTGAATGTTGGACATGGGCATTAAAGTGTGTAATGTGGCAGTGAGGAAGAAAAGCATGTGTGCCTTTTAACGTCAAAAGGAGAAGAGCATTTGCATTTTAGTAACAGATGCTGCTTGTTTTGTTTTAAGATTGAAGGGTGGACCAACATTTAGTAGTCTATCAGTTTATCTTTGAAAATGTATCCTACATTACTTTATCTTTAATAACTTTAATAACTTTATCTCATTAAAAGATATTGGGGAAACATTAGTTTGTGGGATGTGTATGTGGAAAGGGCTGGGTCAGCAGCAGCTGCTGAAAGGTTGAGATTATTTGGGGCCGGCTCTCCTGTCAGCCTCGTAGAGAGCTTCCCAGCATGGGGGTCATCATCACAGAGGAAGCTCCCAATTTCACTTCCCCAAGTTACAGTAGCAGAGCCTACCAGGACTCTGGGCCTTGACAAGACATCCTGCTGAGGGGCTTTCTGGCTGCAGGTCGCCTGGTTAGATTGTTGGATAAAGACATAGAAAGCAGGGGCTGAGTACAAGGACAATAGCGGGACAGTAGAGGAACAGTAGGGGAGAGAGGGATTACCTGCCAATTAGGCAAAGTTAATGTGAAGAATGATGGGTGTCAACCTGTCAGAACCCGGGGAGGTGGGGGGATCAGCTGGATAAGCATCATGTTATCCCTTAGATTACACTCTCTGCTGACATGCTCTCTTACACACACACACACACACACACACACACAAACACACACACACACACACACACACACACACAAACAAACAAACACACAGGCACACTTTGAGTTTGTACACTAATAAATTACAAATCTAATGTACATGAGTAATTCCAGGCTTTTGAAATTACACTTTTAACCTTGTGTTCTTAACTTTTTAATTTTAGAAGTTGACCAAAAACAAAATTGTGTTTTTGGTCAAATTATATGGATTACATTACGTTAGAGTTGGAAAACAAATGTGAAAATTCTGAGTAACAAATTTGAGTTGCTGTGCAAACATCCAATGTAGACACATTTAGTACAAGTACAGAGCTAGTCAATTACAGTTAGCAGGATAGATTTACGTGGGTGGTTTTCTCTTTGCAGATGTCACAGCAGGTGGATGATAAAGATCATCATTAAAAGGTGGGTGCTGAATGTATTGCCATTTGCCATGGCCTTTGGGCTGATCTACATACTCAACCTGAGGTAGGCAAGGGAGTTCAAACTTACATTTGAGGTTTTCCAAAATCTCCAGGTTAGAGTTTGACACAAACAGGATGTCTACAAAGGTGCTGAAACTCAATTGGGCATACAGGCAGTGAGCTGAAAACATTGGCTGGACCAAATGTACTTTCACATTTTCTGTCTGGTTGGCAGTTCAAAAAAAGTACGCTGGACTTTTATTTCCCAACACATTCTGGATCCTTCTCTGCATATAAAGGCACATTGAAGTTACTCTTTAGTTTTATTATTAGGTGATCATATGTTTTTTTTTTACAGCATATATCAAACTATCTTATACAGGGGAATGCTAGATTTTGGACTGTCAAAGCAGCTAGGACACTAAGCACTACTACTGTTCATGAAGTATCCATGACTACTGAAGTTAGTTTGCGTTTGCCCATTGATGTTAAAACTAATACCTTGGAGGACTTTATTCTTCCTGTATGGCACACCCTGTTTTCATTTTGCAAGTGATTTGTATTAGCTTAAACTTTTTGATTTCACAATCGCATTTTCCCCAATAACACTTCAATTTCATGTCATGTTCTATTTTAATGTCACTTTTTGTGACTTCTCCCTCACCTTTCAGCCAATCACATGCTCCCTGTCTCTTAAGTAAGTAAGCTTAACAACTGATCTGGGTCAATGGTCCAGGAATGCCCCTCTGTGGCTCTGGTATGTGTGGTATGGTCATTATGGGCAGCATGGGACAGTGGCAGCAAGTAGGTTCGTGTAACACAGGCCAGGATGATTGACAAGCAGGTGGCAGAGCAAGGGATTCCCCACTGCTGAGTAGCTGTGTGTTTTCACCTCCTTTTTTAACTGATTTGGCACTACAATGATCACAAACAAGGTTTAAGGGGAAAATTCTTGCCATTCTACAGATTCCAGTGAATTCTTAGATATTTCACAGATGTCTGTCATCAAATTCCGCACTCATTTTTGAATACAGTTTTTTACTCATGTTGCTGTAATAGCATAGCATGTAATAGTACCATTCAATTAGTCTAGCGGCATGACAAAACCCCTAATAAACAGACAATTGTCTTTATGAAATATGATTTCTTTAAGATGTTTTTCCCAATTAGCAACATGACAGGTAATTTTCTCTATGAACACTGTATGTGTGTGTGTGTGTGTGTGTGAGAGAGAGGAAGAGAAAGTGAGAGAAAGAGACAGCAGGTTGAGGGAGATATGGCTCTATAGGTGGTTGTCAGTAGTTCAAGACAGCAAATAGAGAAACAGTAGATACAGACTAACATACAGTGACACAGGCATTAAGTAAGCCATGAGTTTTGATAATCCAAATGAGTGACTGTCAAATTCTGCTCGTCAGCGATGTTTTATTTTTGCACTCTGTGAGTTTTTGGTCATTTGATTATCTGTTATTTTGGTCTGTTGTGTTTTGGAGTCCTGTCTTGTCTGTTGTCCTGTGTCCAGTCTGTGTTTACGGTGAGCTCTGCCGTTTTGTTGTCCGTTTGTTTCTGTGTTAATCTGGTTTTGTCCGGTTACCCATAGTCTGTTGTCTGTGTTGTCCTGTTTCCTGGTTAGTTCTGTCTCTGTTCCCTACCCTGGTCTGTGTAACAGTTGGTCCATGTTTTCTGCTTTGAAGTTTCATTCCTTGTTGTGTGTTCTCTGTTTAGCCTTGTTTATTTCATTGTTCATTTGCAGGTTCTGTTTAGCTCACTTTGTAGTCTGTCATGTATCTTAGATTTAGCTCTGCATTTTGGTTCTGTGTCTTAGTTTATGTCTGTGTTTAGTGTCCAGTAACCTAGGTTATGTCTGTTCCCCCAGTTATCTCTGTTCTCCCCTGCTGTCTCTCTGCCTGCCCGCCCGCCCGCCTGCCTGCCTGCCTGCCTGCCTGCCTGCCTGCCTGCCTGCCTCTCTGTTTTCCCCTGCCCCATGTCTGCCTCGTTAGCCTTGATCCCTGTCACCTGTGTTGCTCCCGCCCTGCTCGTTAGTCCCTGTGTATAAATGTGTGGTTTTTCTGTTCTTTCGCTGTCTGGTCATTGTAGTGTGTTTACACTCAGTTGTGTTCATTTGGAAGAGTGTTCTGTCTCCCTGTTTCTATGCCATCCTTCAGTCATCTTGGATTTTCCGGTCAACTGCCTGTAAGCCGTTAACCTGTTTTCATTTGGATTAAGAAAACCCTGAACTGAATCTCTACTCTGTGTCTTGTCTTGCCCCTGCTTACCACTCATTCTGAAAACTGTGACAGTGACACAACAAGTAGGTGAAATTCCGCTAGAATATATTGTTAGAAAGGAGTCAAGCCCCTGTGTGTCGTTGGTAAGTCTACAGTGTCCTTGAGAAATCCCGTATCCCGTCAGCTAAGAACAGGATTCCACATTCAGACTGTAGGGTCAGAATTTGGCGTAAACAATAGGAAAGCATGGATCCATCCTGCCTTGTATCAACAGTTCAGGCTGGTGTGGGGGATATTTTCTTGGCCACTTTGGGCCCCTTGGTACATCCCTTTATGACCACAGTGTAGCCATATTCTGATGTCTACTTCCAGCACGAAGATGCACCATGTCACTCAAATCATCTCAAACTAGTTTCTTGAACATGACCAAGGTGTACCTAATAAAGCGGTGAGTGTAAGTTTGGCATTTGTTCAGCACATCATCAATACTTGACTTTCTTTTGAGGGATAGCAAATAACTTATGGACTGAAAACAAGCCCAGGTCAACATAATGGGACAAAAAATGCGATAAGTGGTTGACTATGGATGGATGGACATTCCTGGTTGTGACTATGTTTGTATTAGGTTTATATTAGTTCATACCTGATTCCTCATCAGTGTGTTCTAAGAAACTGGAAAGTTTTTCCTTGCCACTATTGCCAAGTGCTTGCTCATCTTAGGAATTGGTGTGTCTCTGTAAATAATATTACGAAGTGGACGATTTCGACGTGCTCTACATGAAAAGTGCAATAGTAACTTCTGTTATGCATTGGCGCTATATAAATAAAACTGAATTGAACTTTAATCAAGGAAGACTGTGTTGAGTGCTGCCTCACCCTGCTTTGAAGGGATTTTCACGCAATCCTTACAAACCTGAACAACTGTTTCTGCTGCTAAACAGGTCATAACTAAACAAGTCATATTTCTTTGTAAATACTGAAATTTGGCTTACATTTACATGTTTATGACATTTCAATCTATCACAAGTTTTAAGGAGCATTTCCCTGCTTTTGAATAGAGTTGCTATTGATCCACAACCATTAACTTGGCTAAGTTGTACTATGTCCCTCTTCATTATACCCTTAAGCACCATGCAAAAGAAATTAAAAGGATGCACTGAACTGTCCCTTTAAAGAGCCACTAATCCATCCATAAGAATGTCATATAGCTTCCAGGGGGAAGTTTTAACACCCTACAAATGTTGAAATGTTTTTGGTGTAAAAAAAAAAAAAAAAAAAGTCATAAGAGTTGAATCCCTGCTCCTCTAGATGCAGGCAGAGCTGTAGTGGAGCAGCCTGTAGTGGAGACTGAGCAGGGGAAACAGGTGTTGGTTGCTAAATGTGCTTTCAGTGAGCAGAGGAATGACAGCTATGTACTGGCCTCTGTGGTTGCTGGCACATTACCCAGAGCGGAGCTGACAGAAACAACCTACTGCTGTAGCTACTCTGGCCTTTATGAATGGAGTGCCTTTCCCTCTGGTGGAAGAAGAACTTTAGTTTAGTAAATTGACACGGTAACAAACATGAGAAACAAAAAATTGTGAAGTTATTGCATGCGGTGTATATTAATCTTTATTTCCCCAACCCAACAGTGCTTCTTATGACCCTAGTTCTTCCAAAGTGTTAACTTCTTCTGGTGGAATTTGTTTAGTACTTCTCATTTTGAAAAATCCATCTTCTTCAAGGGAAGACATCATCATGTTTCCTGGCTGCTCTGTGTGTGGGCAGGCAGAGGAATGTGGCTGGCCTGTGTTATGGGTGGATGTTCTTGCTGTACATTGTAAACAGGCATAAATGTTGATCTTTTCCTGCGGTGTAAGTGTGTATTGAATTTTGATTTAACAACCTCTCCTTGGCTGTTGGAGCTCCAACAGACCTCATCCTTGCCACGCTCAGGATCATGGCCCTGTGCAAATATTCCCTCCCTCTTGCCATATGGGACTATCAAGACCAGCAGCGGTAAAACTGTTACAAGAGCCTATTTTTTTGGCTCCAGTTCCAATTAAACATCCTGAAGTGATACTCAAGGAATTGTTCAGTGCAATCTTTTTACTGTGAGAGGACAACACAGTTAGTAGTACTGATGAACCATGTTAGTTATCTGTCTGATCCAAACCAATAATGTGTAATACTATTCAAATTCAGTTACCTTTCCTGCTGCAGCTCAAGCTGATACCTACAAACCCACCGAAATCCTTCGATTCTGCAGTTCCCCTCAGCTCTGCCGAGCATTTCACTATCTTTTAGCAAATTGTTTAGATTTTTTGCAACTTTATTGTTTATTGTGGTTCAGTCTCTCAGCTCTCAGCAATCCTTTTCCAGCACCAGTAGGCAGTCGTTTTCAAGGAAAAACTCCACACTGCCAGAAGAAAAAAGTGTTCAAGTGGTTCTTGTGATTAGTGAAATGCTCCAACAATGGCGAATTTCCTATGTGTGATCAGAGGGAATGGTTTGCATTATAATCATAATTAACTAACCATAATTAAACATTTCACACTTCACAATTACTTTGATTACTACGGGCTCCCATTTTCACTTTCTACTGAGGGACTTGTTTAAAGCTACTAAAATGATGCCTCTGTGTAAGGTGCAGCCAATGTGTCAGTGATCTAATGGCTAGTGGATCCAACAGCTAAAAAGGAGCACTAGTCCGTCACTGTCTGTCATTCCACATCCATTGGAAAGAATGACTTCTGGACTCAGTTAATCCAACAACTCATGAAGTTGCGCAAATGGTGTTAGCAACTTGGTGGAGAACATGGCAAAACATTTAGCAACTAAAGAGCCAGATATTTTTATCAGGAGTTGAAAGTTTTGCACATTCACCACAGCTTTTAAATGTTGCTATATTGTTTTTTCCTGTTTTCCTGCCCTCAGCAGTTTCTTATTGATTCCTCTATGGTATTATTATAGCTTCATCCAATATAAAGGAGATTAGATTAAACTGTAATGATCTAATCCAAACTAAATTTGATTCGAAAGCTTATAGAGATTTAATGTTTGTCCTGCTTGAACTGCCATTACATGATTTGTTCATTGGAATTTGCATTATGTATACAACTGGTAGTTAGAAAAGGGAAAATAACTTCTGTTGGAATAATATTGTTGCTTTGATACTAATTTTAATAATACTTGTCCTGAGAAGCTGAGCACTCAGTAAAATCTGATGTTTCACTGGTTTCTCTTCTCCTTGGGTGTTCCTAGTCATTTAGTAATGACTCAGGTATCATTTAAAACAAGTAAGACTTGGCAAATCAAGCGCAATCAGCAGGACAAGTGATCTGTGGCACTCCCAGCATGCTTCATTAGGCTGCCCTGTTGACACAAACAGAGTGGTGAAAGCTGAGCCTTTCACTAATACCCCTAATACACGCACGAGGAGGGCAAATTAGCTCTAATTACCCCAGTGATTTGTAGGCGTGGAGTTGGCTCATGGAAGTGAGAAAAAGACGTTTGAAGGAAAAAGGGAGGAAAAGGGAGTGGAGGGATTATGATTTCCATATGCCTCTTGTACTCGCCTTTATTGTTTTTGTATCTCCTTTCCTGTCCTCTCCTTTCCTGTCCTCTCGTCTCCTACCCTCCTCTCTCCTCTCCTCTCCTCTCCTCCTCTCCTCTTCTCCTCTCTTCTCCTCTCCTCTCCTCTCCTCCCTGATCTCTGTATTTATATAGTTTTGTGTTCAGACAGCTGGGATTGTGTTGCTGATTGTGAGACTAATCATCTGCTCAATTACTCTGGAATGTGTAGCTGTGTCGTGTTATGACTGATCAGCTTCCCCCCCCCCTCTCCCTCTTTCTTTTCATCTCTTTTTGTGGACTCTAACTCCCTCCAGTCTGATACTCAACTCAGCATCTGTTTTCTTGCTGTTTCTTCATTGTTTCACTGAAGCGTCATCTGAAAACTACCTACAGTAGTTTCACTCTGTACTTTTTTTGGGCACGATAAATGGAAGGATTTAAAGTTTTTGCCCCCTTTTTCATTCCATTAAATGTAAAAAGAAAAGTCTACTTTTACATGTAAATAATAGACTGGCAATTTATGGCTGCAAAGAACGACAGCAAATCAGAAACATGGCTGTGGAATAAGTGCAGCTCTACAAGAAAGCACAACCATAAAATTATTCAACTCTATTTCTTCATTCAAGGCATTTCCCTTTAAATTTGCAAGTGAAGTGACACATTTACTGTATTAGAAATCATGGCATTAAACTTGACCAATATCAAAACGCTGAATTGAGTTTACAGCAGTCCAGTGTGATACATATGCATACAATATTTGCTGTATCTGTTGATTAGATTTATCCAGCTTCTCTGCACTACATCTGAATGAAGAAATTACACATTTTAAAATATTAGTAAATTAAATGGATGATAAGAACCAGGCTGGGGTTTGGAGGGAAGTTCAGAACAGGGATCCTGAAAGGTTCAAATGGGGCTCATCAGGTCAGAAGGAAAAATAATTTCCAAGAAAATGCAACTATTTCCTCTCATTTCTTAAAATGAATGCAATTCTCTTTTACAGAAAGGAAATAGATGGTGGTTACAAAAGAGGCAATCATGGCAATGGAGATGGGGATCCAAAGCCTCAGATTAGCTCTGGGTTCATCCTCTTCTTATCTGGATTCTTTTGTGCATGGAAACATGGTTCTGTGTGTGTGCACGTGTGTGTGTGGGCTTGTAACTAGATTTTTCTGGCGTATGTAAGTGCAAGAGATAAAAAAAACATATCCATTTGGAAATATATTGTGTTTATACCAACATATATAAATTTCATCATGAAATAGCTTGAATCTTTGTTACTGATATATTATCAGTTATTGATATAGAGTTGCTAGATACACACTTACGATGATACTGTATGACAGTGTCATCAATTATTGCTTTGAAGATCTTAAATATCAGCACAAAGCATTGGCTATTTAAAATTTAATTAAAAGCAAATGCTACACATGCAACATTTCCTAAATCTCTGACTGCCCCATTTTTTTTGTTATAACTGACAAATTAAATCCCTTTCATATAGCTTTCAGCTCTGTTTTGCTGTATGTTGGTGTTCTTCCTGCAGTGGAAGTGCCTGTGGTGATTCTCCAAGGCTGCCAGTGGGATGCCTTTTAGCATATAAGTGCACTACATGCTGATGCAGAGGCTACATGCTAATGCTAATTAGGAGCTCTGGAGAAGAGGTGAGAGGACATACATCTAAAATACTCTCCATCTTTTTCTATTTTTCTTTTGCCTAGTATTTTTTTACTCTCTCGCACTGGGAATATCAGAGACCTGATGAGTTGCAGTAAACACTATGATAGAGAGTTTAACAGAGAATTTCATACAGCTATTATTAACAATCATAAAAAAGTGTTTGCTGACACATTTTAGGAATTAATAAAATCCACTTATATGTAATTTGCAGCCTATTATTTTATTGCTGAAATGAACCCAAACAGGCATGAACATGAACATGGCAGTATGTTCACACATCAGCAACTTCAGAAAACATGAGCTGTACACCCACAACTGGACGATTGTTTCGGAAAGGCTACATGCTTGGTAGCATTGTTGCATTCTGTGTGACATTCCCATGCAAAAGTAAATAAAAAGAATACACACAACCCATGTCAATTATTTTTTTGATTACTCTGATTATTCTAAGATATAATAATCATGTGATTTCAGTCGCTAAGGTGTTGATAAGTGTAATTGTGTATAAACGTGGTCCAGATAAATACTCCTGACGTCTAACATTTTAATGGCATAACAAATATTTATAAACAACTACTAATTCTTTTTATGCTTCTGTGTCAGACATTGTTCATACAACTCACATTCATGTTGGCACTTACGTATTTAGTAGTCGACTGAATGCCTTATAGTAGCCTATTCATCTGAATGACATTTTCTTTTAAATATAATAAACAGAAGCCACTTCTTCTTATAATATGTTCTGTCGATAATTTAACAAATTTCATCAATTCTGAGTGTTGAATTAACCTTTTACAGTCAGGGTTTTCCACTTCAGTACATCGTAATTTGTTGATGCTTTGGATGGAACTGCAGCTGCTGAGGTCCAGATTTGAAGTCCTGCTGTTTAGAGGAGATGGAGAATGAGAGACGTGGGAGAGAAGGCTGGAATGTTAGTGGACTGCTACTGCTGATCATACCACCTGGTCAGACCACTCACTGCACACACACACACACACACACACACACACACACACACACACACACACACACACCAGGCCAATGCTTGTGCAAGCTCAGCCAGCTGTTGATTATGTCAGGGTGGGTACAAATAATGCTGGTCCTGGCACTGGACCGAGCCTGAAATATGTATTTAAAGCAGCAACTTTTTTTTCAAGATTCATGCTGATGAACTAGTGAACACATCTTCTTCGGAAAGCCGATCATTCCTGACCTTCATTCAGACACTGATATCCAGGCTGTCTCTGTGTGTGTTTTTTATTTAATTTTATGCATGAGATCTTGATTAAATCATATATCAGAATAAAACCAAATCAAAACGGACATTAACTGTAGTTCTTGAAATCTCCCTTTTTGCCTGTGTCTTTAAACATCTTAGTGGTCTGCTACTCTCTGACAAACTTCCTGTCCAGACAGGAAATGCATTCTTTGGTGTGTGTTTGTCAGTCTGGGACCGTGTGTGTTTTTACGTGTGTGTTTGTGTGACAGACATGTCATGGTATCTTACAATAACTGTCTGTGGAATGCAACCCACTTCCCTTGATACCACAACTCAGCCGCTGTCTGGTCCATAATGTACAACATGTTGTTTAGCATGGCTTGTACCGAAACAGTCATTGAGTACTGCAAAAAGCAATTATCTCTGTATTCTTATTTGAGCAACAGCCTAACCCTAAACCCTAAACCCTAACCCAGGTAAGGTGGGTTAGTGTTTATGAAGATACAATGTTTGAAACTGGGACAAATCCACACCTTCGCTGGTGATAACAATGACCTCCTCACAGTTTAACAAATGGCTGATTCTGCTGTTATTAACATCCTGGTTTGGTCATCAATATCACAGGGTTTGATGGCTCATAGTAACTTCTGTCAGTATGCTCTCACACTGTGTAAGCTTAGATGGGACAATGGTAGACAATCTAGACAATATTCCACCATTTTGATTGAGTTACAGAGTGACAAAGGTCCTATGGTTATATGTAGTGTATGTGGATAATTCTTACATTAAAAGAATGGCAAAAACACTACACATCAATATGGTTTGGTGTCTTACAAAAGGAAACTTACTTTTTCTGATTTTACAAGAGAAGAAGCATCCATTATTTAATGGGGTGTAATGGGAAAGTTATGTGTGTTGAGTTGCCAAGTAAATGTATGCCTCATGGGAGCAGGGACTTGTATAAATATGCTATCAGTATTAAACATATTCTTACTCAAATTTCAAGTGATGTGCTCAAAAACCCTCTGGAAAATAGAGGATGTAGTTTAAGGTGAATATTTTGCTTGAATCTACATATTTTTAGTAAACTTATGTCTGGAAAAGAACCTTCATTTGCAAATAGAGTTCAACATTTTATTACTTAAACATACAGTGCCAATATATACACTACATAATCCCCAAAGGCAAAATAGTAAAGTAGCATTCAGGCAAACAATTACTGAAGATGGCATCCAGCAAACAACAACTTAGCATGGGAAAACTGAACACAAAGAAAACTTTTACAGTCATCAACAAACATTTACTGTACAAAACAAGATGTGGATCAAAAATCAAGCTCTTGAAACAGAACCACTTGGTCTCACATTGCATGAAAAAGAAATGGTGATTTGTGCCAACAGAGAAGAAGAGACCTTCCATACTTAAAGCTAGTAGTCTGTGCTTATAGTTCATCAAGGGCCTTGACCTGCAGCCAAAGCATTTCATTTAAGTCCAAAGCCTGAGTTCAACTCTGTGGTAAGTTGGTGGACAGTGCAGGACTCAAAGTCAAAGCTACAGTAAGCCATCTACATGGTACATTACAGTGCTGGTGTTGCAGCCATAGGCTACATTGATAGAGCCAAATAGGTCCTTTTTGGTGTGAATTGATATTCCTTTTCATTCTTAGTACATCAGTTAGAACCAAACTGACGTCTTTGCTTTGGTCTGATCAAGAGCTGCAGGAGAAAAAGAAACAAGGTAAAGTTACTATTATGCTTGTATCACTGACTGCACCAGTTAGCATTATGTGAGTATACTGTGTAGAATTTGTTTTGTAGTTTGTACCTGAGTCATACGCCTCAAGGGATCCATGGAGGGCCGAGGGGGTCCATGTGACAGATGTAGCCGTGACGGGGCTGCTGGGGTCCATCTCCGTCTTTACCCCCTCGCTGTGTGGGGAACTCCCTGTGCTGGTGGTCGGCTGGTTCCTAATACCAGGCAGCAGCAGAGGATTAAACCTGGGATCCAGTGCTGGGCTGTGGGTCGGGTATGAGTGTAGCATGGGGTGGTGGTGCCGGGTGTGGATGTGGGGGTGAGGGTGAGGATGGTAGACGTTGTGGACATTGGGGTAGCCACTTGGGCTCTGCGGGTTCAGGCTGTAGGTCCAGCTATCAGGGAGGGCAGCCGGAGGCGGGAGGCTAGCCTGGGACAGCATGTGGTCGGCCCATAGAGCTCCGTCAGGGTGGTTGAAAGAAACAGGGCTGGCAGAGAAGTCTGGGTGGACTGAGACAGAGACTGATGGGAGGCAAGAACTGGCTTGGGATGGATAGGTGCTGTTCCACACTGAGCTGCTCTGACTCTCAGAGTGAGAAACACCATCTAGAACAAACACAACACAGATTGTTTACACAACAACAATTTCACTGTTTATCAGCTTTATTAATTAGCTAAGTATACGAATCATTAGCTATGAAGTTTATCTTAATAATTAATAAAGATTTACCAAAGCAAATCAAAGAGTTGAATCTAATATAATTTAACCAGAGTATTTTGTTCTTTGTGGCCCCCCTCACCTTTCCATAAGGCAGCAGTCGGCTGAGTCGCTCTGATCGGTTTGGTCTCACTGGTGAAGCTGCTGGTCTGGCTGAGAGCCCGGGAGAAGTGCTCATCTACCACATCACCGATGTCGCCTTGGAAGTAGGTGAACAAAACACACCGGGAGCTCAAGTACTCTGCCTCTGCTGGTTGAGTAGCATCCTTCAGCTCTGAATCAGATGCGGATCTACGGCTCGATTCGGTTCCTGGTGCTGCAGGGCCCTGCCGGAGACCCTGATCCCTGGAAAGCATCCCTCTTCCTCCGCCTTGTTGCTGCTGCTGCTCCATACTCTCCTGCATCTTACTGTAAACACTCAGCTTCCTCTGGAGGAAGAGACAGAGTAAGATTAACTAACCAGGGATACACTACATCTGAATAGAACAGCAAAAAATTACATCATTCAATTTCTATTTGTTAACTTTATAATAAAGAACCTAATCCTATTACACATGTTGGTGGTGGTAATAGCCTACTTGTCAAAATACCAATAAAATCACAAAGAAACAATTTCTATGTACGAAGTACTCATAGCGGTATTTTTTTTATCAGCTTGGGAGTTGTGTGAAAATTAGTTTCTTTTTTCCCATACTGCATTCCAGCTGTTTGTAAAGCTCAATGTGCCTCATGCACATTCCTGAGTGACTGACCGGCTGTCATTACATCACCATTTGACCGCAGGATTAATAGTTCCATGTCATTACGCCTGACCTGTGGTGAATACCCAGCCTAAGACTGGAATTTGTTCATTCAAAACTGAAATTGAAGTTAAGAGGTGTGTGTGTGATGCATAAAGAAAGTTTGAAGTGGTTTCCTGAACAGATGTCAGGCAATGTAGAAAAACTTTTTGAGTCACAGGATAGTGATTATTTTTATGAAAAGCCTACAAAATATAATTACAGTTACTACTACTCACATTCTTAAATGTTATGTAGTTTGTTAGTATCATTGCTTTTAAAGTTACGTATGCTATTTAAGTTTTGGACGCTTCACATTTCGTCCCAGCTCTTAAGAAAATGTCCTCTACTCAAATGAAAAAAGATAAATCTCCACGTAAAGCTACTTTGTATCACTCGCTAGTTGTTTAAAAAGCTGTACGATGAATGTCTCACCTGTTGTTGCTGGTGGTGGTGGTTGTAGTACGTCGCCTTGTACGCAGCTGCAGGGAGGTAGTGCGCTCCATAGCTTTGGTGGTACATCACATCCAGGCAACTCATAGTGACAGACCAGAGCGGTTAACAACAGGAGAAAGTCAGAGGAGAGAAACGCGCACAACGACTCTCCACTCCTGGGACTTCAGACTTGCTGTATCCTCCGAGCCATCGGTGCCTCCATATATGCCCAAACCCATACAATAGCCATGTCGTGCAGTTTGCATACAGACAATGCGCCTCCCGCTGTGCGCTCCACCAGCACCACCCGGGGCCACAAAATGGATCAAAACGGTATGAGACAAACACACTGTATCCTAAAAAAGACAAAAAAAAAAAAAAAAAGTCCTCTTCTCTGACAACTTTTCAGACTGCTTCTGATTGGGTGAGTATTCCTTTGCCTCCTGCTCTCTCTTTCTGTTTTGGACGGGAGTTATATTTAGAGAGGGCTGGGGCCATTTATTCACGCCCACCGGGGAAGGGCCTGCACGGAGCAGGGGACTGTTGCAAGGCACTAATACAGCCGTGAGTCTAAGGTTCTTTTCCCACCGTAGGCACTCAGGCACTCATTCATCAAAGTTTAAAGTACTCTTAAGCTATTGCGGTCATATTAAAATCTCATAGTTAGAGACCCCTGACGTCAGGACTGCCTGTCAGAGCTTAGGGCGGTGGCCAGGATTGTTATACTCATGCTATATATAGCCTATATATATGTTTACTCAGAACTTCTCAGTTATATTATCTGTAGATTTTGTATCCCATGATAAAGGCCTATTTGCTGTTTCAAAACTCTCTCCACATTTCCAGAAACAAAATGATTCCTTTGTTATTTCTTGGCCTAAAAACATACCTTTGCATCAAAACATACAAGAATATACCACAAGCATTTAATTGTAATCCCCAATGAGAAAGCCAGGTGCATTTTAGTCTGTCAAACTCACCTTTAAAAGAACTGCATTTTTTCAAGATTAAGGATAAGGATGGCAGTACAGTAAAAATTAACAAATGCTAAACAAATCCTTTCCTTTGTATTGGAAAGTAATTTTTGGATGTGTGTGCAATTGTTGACCTATAGTTTCCTGCCTCGATGTTTTGGATTTCTAACATGTTTAAATTAAAATAAACGTTGCTCATTACTGACATATTTGTTCTTAGGATTTTTTGGTGGGGTATTTTCAACTTCATAGGATAGGAGACAGTATGGAGGCAAACAAGAAAGGAGGTGGGAGAAAGGGTATGACACGCAACAGAGGTCTCAAGTTTGCACCGTGTTGGAGTTGCAGTAGCATTCAGCTGCCAGGCCAACTTGATTACTGCAGTGCACATACTGGTGCTGTCCTTTATCAGTTTTCCCTCTTTGAATGAAGCTCTCTGATTTGAATGACGCTCCACTGAGTTGAGCTGTTTGCTGCCACCTGTTGGTGAGGCCTACGACATGACATTGGTCATCAGTTTGACCCCTAAGCTGCCACACATCAATACTATCTGTAGTAGAAGCAAATGACTCCGAATGGGAGATGTTGTTCATTAAAGTGAATATATTACACAAGTTGACAAAACAATAAAGGACCATTTGTTAAAGGTGAAGTCTCAATTGCACAAAAAGCAACATGGGCAGGCATATTGAATGTATTTATCAGTTGTTATAGTTGTAATAATGTGTCCATCACTTGCTCTTATTTTTAAACCCTAAAGGATGATTCTGTGATGGCACAAATTCCAGATTTGTTGCTATTATAGTAAGTTTGGATACAGTACACGTTGAGATCTTCAAATTTAAATTCAAATTCAAATTAGCTTTATTGGCATAAATGTGTAACAAATATATTGCCAAAGCATCATAAAAACTACATAAGAACAATCAACCCCATACATTTCATTAAACAAGTAATTAGAGCGTAAAGTAAAGTTGAGATCTTTGAATTCTTTATTACAGCATCAAATCATATTTTCCATCTCTTAAATCTAGTAAATGGTCTGTACTTGTATAGCACCCTTCTAGTCTTTCCGACCACTACTACACTACATCAAATTTATACACTGATGGCAGAGGCTAAGGTGAAACAGAAGTGAACACATTCATTTACATTCACACAGCAATTTGGGGTTCAGTATCTTGCCTGAGGACACTTCGACGTGCAGATTCGGAGATTCGGAGCAGGGGATCAAACCACCCACCTTCTGATGAGTGGATGACTGCTCGAGCCCTAGAGCCAATACTTATTTTAAGTTTCTTTCAGTCCATTTGAGTCATAATTGTGAAGTAAATAAATAACCGTGACTCTGTTATTATGAGGTCATTCAATAAGGCAGGTTATTCATAGTCATGTGTCATTCCCAGGGTACTTTGACCATAGCTACAGTTCTACTTAAAGTACAGGGCAGAGTGGACACATGACAATATTGGGTAATTTTCCTGCAGCAGAGAAGAGGAACTAATCAGTAAGGTATTCAGGTATAATAAAAATCTTAGGCCTCATACTCCTTGTGGCATGATTGCCCTCCTCTCAATGCTGGTCCCTGTTTAAACTCACTGACTGCTAATCATGAACCTTTGATTCTGATCTTTTTTTTATTAAATTCTTAATGTAAAGCTTATGTTTTAACCTTATAAAAATCACACCTGGGTTTCCATGTTTTTGAGGAATGAATGAAATGATTTAAGAGAAGTTAATTCCTTGTAATATTCCATTGTAATATTATTTAGACCCAATTATTTAGACCTAACAATTAAAACTCTCCTTTTACATGTAGAAACCTCAAGCAGAACCTAGACTCAGGGTGCCATGTTCCCGATGAGGATCCAGAGCTTTGGTCCAAACTGAAATATCTCCAAAACGTTTGGATTGCAGTCCCCACAGGGTATATCCTACTGACGTTGGTGTTCCCCTGACTTTTCCTCCAGCAGCATCATCAGGTCAAAATACTAGTTTGCTGAATACTTGGGTTTATGACCAAATATACCTATGACATTTGTGTTTAGTGCTAATATGTTAGAATGCTAGCATGCTAAACTAAAATGGCAGTATACCAGGTAAACATCAGCACTTAGCTAAAAGCACCGCAGTGCCTATGGACAGCCTCACTGCTAGCGTGGCTGAAGACACTTCTGTCCTAGCTTTTTCCACAGCAATCTGGTTTAGCAACACATTCAAACAAAACAAGCAAGGAGATTTCAAAGTGCACCTTATAGGACTCTTGAGTATCTTCGTAGGAATAGTATTGGTTCCCGTGTTTACCTTTCTTCCCTGTTCAATGCATAGACCAAGGCGCGGTGTCTTAATTGCAAACCTTATTTCCATCCATCGTCAACCGCTTATCCTCCATACAGGGCCACACATAGACAAACAACCACAATTTACCTAGCCTGCATGTCTTTGGACGGTGGGAAGAAGCCGGAGCACCTGGAGAGAACCCACACGGACGCAGGGAGAACATGCAACTCCACAAAGGAAGGCTGGGGCAACCAGGGTTTGAACACACAACCTTCTTGCTGTGAAGCGACAGTGCTAAGCACTGCACCACCGTGTTGCCCTGACCCTTATTTCATCTGCAGCTTAACCAGTACCACTAAACATGCAGCTCACTGTAATGTTTATTAGGTACCTTAAAACTTCAATTAAGGGCTTTTATTTGCTCACCCTGTCTATATTTGGAACAGGCGTTTAATTCCTTTCCCACAAAACTCTTGCTCAACAAAGGTGGGAAAGAGGCTACTATCACATTGTTTAGTTGAACCACAATGAATATTACTTCTTAATTTCTTAATAAAAATTAGGCGATTATATTACATATTAATTAGGAAACATTAATTTGATCTAGCTCAGAGAGAGCGCATCTAGGCCAACCTCATGCACAGAGAGAGAGAGAGCAGAGAGAGAGCCCCAAATCAAAATACTGGTGGCCTAGCCTAGAAAGGATGAAATCTGAAGGTTACCACAGTTATTTCAACTTGGATTCAATTTTATGATTAATAATTTTGATTCTTTTGATTGGTGGAACCTTATAAATAATCAAGGAATGAACACATATTTGAACTTTATGACCCCTTCAAAAGCAGGGCGTCACCACTTCTTTTTTTCCTTTTTCTTGTTTACCTTATCATGCAAATCTGAAAGAATTATACTTTGGTGCTCATGGTTCCTGTAAAATGAACTAAACGATTGAATTGTGGAGAATCTATTTGATATAACAATGTGTAGCATGTGCATCTTTACAAGTTATAAGGTAAAGGTCTGCATTTAACCCATCCATCAAGGGAGCAGTGGACAGCCACTGTAAAGTGCCTGGGGACCAATTCCAGATCTGAGCTAGCACTGACTGGAGTACCTACCTAACATGTTTTTGATGGTGGGGGAAACTGGAACACCCGGAAGACACCCCCGCAGACTCGGGGAGAACATGCAAACTGCACACAGAAAGGCCGATCTAAACAGCTTAGCAGCTTAGGTCAGTCCGGTGGTCTTTAAGAGGTTTTACACATTACTAGCCATTTGTCAAAACGTGTAGCCACACTTGGAGTCTAATTGGGACCTTTCTTTTATTTTAAGTATTACGGTAATAAGGACAAAAAGTTCTATGAAATGAAATACTTCATTTTGCAATGTGTAAGAGCTCTTTGAATGGAGACCTGTGTTTTGGCTTATTTGTCAAAATGTGTTCCCACACCAGGCCATAAAAATGGGTATGTGGCTATGCGGCTTGGGACTCGGCTAGTAATTGAAGTTTTACAGTAATACACATAACTATGTTTTCAGTTGTGTATAAAGACCTTACAAAATGAACCGAAGGAGCCATTTCTGTCTACATACTTTTTTACTCTTACATGGACGCCGTCATGTTTGTGCAGTAACAGACGAACTACAGAGCTCTTAACATCACTACGTTGAATATGTACGAAAAACAAACATAAATATAAGTAGTAGTAGTAGTAGTCAGGTGGTTTATCAGAGGTAGGAGAAATTTGGACAAATGGAGGACCATACTTATTATTTAGCACAAGATCCGACAGAGCTGGCCACCGTAGTTTCTCTTACTGTTTGCAAAGGGAGGGGTGAGCAGTGACGGATGGTGCATTAAGTGGTGCCAGAATAATCAACCTTTAATCTCCACAGCATTTTTTGTTGTTTTTATGAACAAATAAACGTTTTTATAAATGAACCCATTGATACGAGACTCTAAGCTATTTACACAAAATGAAGGACTAATTAAAGGACAAAAGCTTGTTTAATGATTTGATCCTTTTAAAAAAGTGGTTAGCACTGTCACCTCACAGCAAGAAGGTCGTGGGTTCAAACCCTGGTTGACCCAGCCTTTCTGTGTGGAGTTTGAATGTTCTCCCTGTGTCTGCATGGGTTCTCTCCAGGTGCTCCAGCTTCCTCCCACCATCCAAAGACATGCAGGCTAGGTTAATTGGTGTCTCTGAAATTTTGCAAGTGGTTGTGTGTCTATGTGTGGCCCTGCAATGGACTGGTGACCTGACCAGGGTGTACCCTGCATTTTGCCCAAAGTCAGCTGGGATTGCCTCCAGCCCCCCTGCAACCCTGTACACAGGATAAGTGGTTGACGATGGATGGATGGACATTAAAGGCAAAGTGGCAAAACTGTTTAGTTATTTATAGAATTGCTTTAGTGTTTGCATCAAAGATGTATTGTCTCTCACTTAAACTTTTTTTCATGTGTCTCTTCTCATTCTTAGCTTTCATCAGTGTGCATTTCCCCCACTGTGGGATTTGGTAAAAGGTAAATGTTCAGGAAAGACAACAGGAAGATTTATAATTTAAATCCTGGATCCGCCCTGCATGCTGGTTGCCAGGTGCCAGGTCTGATGAGACCTCAGAAACTATGGCAAGTGAGTAACAAGCCTCATCATTTTTACTCATGTTTCATTCACTTTAATCTCACAAAGGGAGTGTGAATTATGCATTCACAAGCTGATGGTGTGATTAGACATCGTGGAAGTGGGGCAGCATTCTGAAAAGAACTTACACAGGAGTTGCAAAAACATTTGGAGTGGGCTCATTTCAGAAAAACTCAGCTGTGCCTACCAAAAAAACAATTCAATTGATATTGTCAAAATCTCTTCAGATAATGAGGGTGGAAAGCTGAATCAGCAGGAAGAGTGTATTTTGTGCTCCTTTTCAACTTCTTTGAATTGTAGTACCTTATATGCGAGTACTCATTGTGTCATCCAGAATTAATGAAATGGTATTTAAAGAGCAGCCAATGTGTCATGTGCCAATCATATCTATCATAACAAAGTTGGAAAACAGTGACTGGGGTAGATTTTAATAAACAGTCAGTATCAGCCCCATAAATCATTCAAATAATTCTGCGACTTGCATGTCTTCACCTGACAGATCGCTCATTGTGACAAACACCGGCAGACAAAGAGACTGATTTCAAAACCGTGCAGAGATAGAAGACTTAGTCCGCATCTCCATCTAGTGTTCTCATAGAGAAAACCTCATCCCTCGCTGCATGCGCTTGCTTTGGAAGTAGGGCAGTGGAACACACAGAGTGATGCCTAGAGACAGTGCAGGAAGTATCAAACGCACAGATTTAGAGAGGTGCCACTGATACACATACATGCACACACTCATGCAATCATGCACACTTGATAGTGCATATTACAACAGACAGTGACACACACACAAGTGTCTCTGACACAGACACCGGACCTCAGGGGTTTTCCACCAAACATCTGGAGCAGCCTGTGCCTCTACTCCTCTGCTCCTTAATGAGGCACAGAGATGATTATTAGTGGATGTTTCGGGGGGGGGGGAGAAGGGAAGGGACAGAAATTAAAGTGGAGTTGGAGAATTGTTTGCTTTTCCTGCTGTTATTACCCCTCAAAGAACGAGGGGGCTCCTCCAGTGCTTTAGATCTAAAGAAATTTCACTTCCACTACTTTAGATCACAGACACATTTCAGAGGAGCATTCTTCTCTGAGAGGGAGGCGGTTTTGGGGATACATCCCAAGAAACAGGTCACAAGTGTTGTGTCCCAGATCTTGGTCTCAGAGGTAAAAGAAAAAAATCAAAGAAAGTTCACCCTTCCTAGTTTGGAGACACTGACAATTAAAAACAATTTTGCCTTCCATAAAGTCCACACTTTTTTGTCAAAGTATTATTCAACAAAAAAATGGAGTATGTTGCCAAATTAAAGATCTATCCTTTGCAACCTTACACCGCACCCTTGATGAGGCAGGTGTGAGATAGAGCTGAGTGCTGTTGATGATGATGTCTCGCATTAGGCAGACTGCAGCATCATGAATTTTGTAGTGCGGTTGTTATCGTTCTTTGGCCCTGGAGAGAGTCTGTAGAAACACACACCTGCCTCAGCTGACTCTCTGGACGACCTGAAGATGATGATGACAATGATGATGACAGAGATGATGCATAAGGCAAAACAAATGAACACTGCACATGCAGGTTTTCTCATATAAATTGGGCTACTCGAAGGCCATTGACTATATAGCATTATATATACATATATATATTATATGTATAAACTATATATATAGTGAAATATAAATGTATAGTGTGGAAAATCCAAGAAAACAACATTTACAGTATTTTATGGTTTGATGACAAAGATGACACCTTTTAACATGTGGATGAACATTTATTTTTTTGGGTACCACTGCTCATTTCCTATGTCATTGTAATGAAATCTGTGACGTTAAGTCAAGGAAAATGTATTTAAAAAGCCAGTATCTGACCAATTAAATAACTGACATTCTTCCATTATTTCACACATGCTATCTGTGTGTGTCTCTCTGTACATTCAGTGGATAATTTTATGCAGTTTAGTGTAGTATGTGTGAGAAGTGGGGGTGGAGTGCAAACATTAAAGTCTAATTAAAGAATCATTAGTGCATCTTCAAGTGCGTGGTGATGCAATATGACTGGATATTCATATTTCATATTCGGAAAAACCCTTACTATGTATAACATTGTTTCCTCTAATTTAAAACAGGAAAACGGATCTTGATATATAATTCAGTTTAAGTGAGACACAGAACAACACGGTGGTAGTATCAGTGTGTTTTGTAATGAGCAAAAGACAGTCATTTGTAAGTTAATGGAAAAGGAATTTCTGTGTTAAGCCAAAGGGAAAAAAAACTGTTACAAGGGTTTTTCTGTCAAACAAAAGTGCCACGCTTTCGCCTTTTCATTATCTCAGTGATCTCACACATTCAGTTTTAATTGTTCTAGCCATTATTGCACATTTTATAAATGGAAATGAGAGTTTTAATTGCAAAGACTAGACAAAGAGGAGCACTTCCTTCACAGCGTGCGTGCTTGTGTGTCTGCGCCCATGCTGTCTGTCTGTTAACAAAGTGTCCAGCGGATATTGGGTTCCCTCAGAGTCACCATGCTGACCTTGCTTAAAAAGCAGATGATTACTTATAGTCCACCCAGTTTTAGCTCATATTCTGCGTGTATAAAGATAAAGCAAACTGCCCAGGCTGTCCAGCAGAAGTTAATGAGATGATGAAGACTCAAAGACAGGGTCACGTCGATGGAGGGGAATCTACTTCATTTATGTGTCCCCCTCGGAGGGTTAAACTGGGAGGAATTTTCATTTTAAGCAAAAGCTGGACATGGATTTAAATGTTCAATTAGAAAATCTGCAGCAAATTGGAAATATATACTGTTTATGCACAACATTTGAGTCATACTTTGGATATGTGTGAAATTAAGTATACGGGTTCTTTTCCATACGATTTTGCTCTATTACTTTTGGAGCAAAATATTGATGTCTGGTTTAAACAATGACATGGGGAAGAATGTTGAATAGGTTCATATTATCTGTGACTGTAAGAAAATGCTCTCCAGCACGAATGAAAACACAAAGGAATAAATGGAAACACGGGAAGCTTCTTTTGCTATGCAGACACCTTTGAGTGAAAATGCGCCAGAATGGCCAGTTGCAGCCTTTTTGGGGCCCTGGGTAAGATTTTGCTTTGGGGGCCCCTCCTCCACATCTTGGTGATTCAAGCTTTGTTCTATCTTTACAAAACTATTGATATCAGTCCTATACAATGGTCATTATTATGCTCATTTTCAGGTTTAAAATCTTATTTAGGGGTTGTACCAGAACAGATTTACATGGTTTAATTTTCAAAAAACACCATATTTTTGTCATACTGCACATTGATGCAGCTCCTCTTTTCACCCTGTGTTGAACGCTTCGTTTTAGCTACGGAGTGATACATCTTGTCTCTACATGATCTTTGTTGGGAGTTGTACATGCGCAGTTCCTAGTTAAGGACTATTAGCCAATCAGAAGCAGAGAAGGCGGGTCACTGAGAAGCTGGTAAACACGGCTTTGGTTCAGCTGTACATGTGGCTGACCAGCTTGGCAACATAGACTGGAGCAAGAGTGGTGAATTATTAATCTGTAACAAGGGTATCTTTCATCCATAAAGTTTTAACTGAGCTCTGAAGTCTCTACATCACAGTAACACAGTTCAAATCTATTACATGCACAAAAAAGGTATATAACTCAATGGAGAGGGAAGAAGCCCAAAAGCATAATACCACCTCTTTAAAAACAGAATGTGTTTTTACTTTTCATAAGAGATAAATACTACATTGAGAACATACTATAAAAAATAACTAAAAAATAACTCAGATCTAAAGTATATTCTCTTCTTTAAAAAGCAAATCTCATATTTTCACACACTAAATTAACAGTGAGGCTAATTAAAATGATAGGGTTCAAACTCGATGTCAATCAAGACTGTACATAACTTGAATTAAAGTAATATGTGTCCCCTGGAGTTCACTTGCATTGCAGAATTTTATTTCGATCATTATTGAATCATTTATTAAACAACAACCAAACCAAAATGGAAACAGTTGGTGTAAAACTCCAGCTCAAGGTGATTTTCCACTCTTCCAGCTTGATGATTCTCAGTTGAAAAACTCACCTTACCCACCTGTCCAACTGTCATTACTAATGACACTGTCCTGCATGGATTATAGAAACTTTCATCTCAAATGCAATGTCTAGAATAAACATATTAATTTATAAATACATCCATGTATTACATGTTGGATACATTCTCAACTATCTGATTAATAAAGCTTCCCACTTTGTCTGTTTCCCCCCTCACACAACTTCCCAAACCTCCTCCCTCCTCTGCAGAGTGAAGCACTTGTCCTCCGTTGCCCTTCCAGTTGTAATGACTATAATTCCCTCATGCTAATGGTGTGTCTGAGCCTCGGCCCCTGCTGGGACCACCAGCCTACTTCTTGTGGTCGCAGCCGGGCCCCAGGGCGAGGAGGACCATAGACTGGAGAGACAGAAGAGAGAGAGAAAGGGTAAAAGAAGGTTCTGGTTGGATGCATGTAGGATCTACCCTCAGACAGATTGACATCCTCAGGCAAAAAGGACCTGTGGATAAAAGAGGGTATCATTGAACTGTGTGTGTGTGTGTGTGTGTGTGTGTGTGTGTGTGTTTGTGTGTGCCTCACTGAGTGTGACATCCAAAATTGGCGCCAGCAGCAGATTTAAACAATAACACCTCGCAGTTTGACCTTACTCACAAAACCAACTGCATGTCTGCAAGATGTGTCCCACTGTCTGTGTATGTGTGTCTGCACGTGTTGTACATAACTCCACACCTGCCTGTGTTAGGATGTGTGTGCATGCTTTCGTGTGAGGCTGGGGATGTTGTGAGTGGCAATGATGATGAGCAAACACTACAGGGGAGAATAATCTCTCATTACCCACAATTCCCTGATGCTGCACTATGCCAGTGAGCTCGACTAGATTCGTCCCACGGGCAGAAATGAGTGGAGTCACTCACTCGATTTATTAGGCCATCCCAAACTCCCTGGCCCCTGCCTCCCCCGCTGATATCACCCTGTCTTCCTGCCTCTTCCCACTCTCTCAGCCACCCGCTGTCTTCCGTATGTCCTAAACCCTCTCCACTACATACTTTGGAAATGGATCAGAACGTCAGAAGAAATAATTCCTTGTGGTACTGTACTAAAAGTAACAAAGCGCATCGTTGAAAGTGAAACTGATTAGCTTGTCTTTTATTGTTAAAAGAATAGTTCGACATTTTGGGCAATATGCTTATTCATGTTGGATTAAAAGATCGATAGCCTATTAACATATCTGTATTAAATTTGAGGCTACAGCATCAGGACTTAAAACGGGAAAACCACTAACCTGCGTCTGTCCGCTGGTAACAAAATCCCCATACCAGCAGCTTGAAATCTCTCTAATGAACATGTTCTTGTATAGTTGAGGTATTATGGAGGTTATGTGACTGACTATTTCTTGGGTGGGTGCTGTGACCTCCTTGAAAGTTGTCATCATTGTGAGGTGAGACCAAGTTACTGTGAACAAGAAATTGTCCAGTAAGTAACCCCCATATAACTAAAACTTGTCATTTTTTCACTGGTTTTTGAAGAGATCAAACAAACAAAATATAACAGTTTATGTAAAGCTAAAGTGACTGTATAAGCCTACAGTGGCCAAGAGTCCAAGGTATGTGTATAGATCAGTTTCTGACTTTTTGACCAACCTGTGAACTTCAACTTCTGCCACTGTCCCTGCTCTCCTCTACCTTTGATTGCTCCATTGATTCATCCTTCTCTTCCTGTCTGTGAAATTGCCCTCTGTTCTCCTTTTCCTTGAACCCCCTGCTACTCTGTGTCCTGCCTGCCTCTTTCTATCTGTCTCTGTCTCTCCATCTGGGTAGCAGTGAAGTATCCATCCATCGGAGAAAGAAGTGCTATTGAAATCCCGTGTCTCCCATCACACCCCCTGGTCTCCCTGTGGTTTGCATACAAACATATTTCAGCCTACTTACATGTCAGGGCACAGGGAAGAATGCAGTCTTGTCTTATATCCTATTATAGTCCAGGATTTATGCTTGATAAATATGCGGTATGAGATATACAGCTTGAGGATGCCTGAGGGAGCTTTGTTGAAATTCTATTGCAAATGACAAAATAGACAAAAATAATGGAATTTGTGGTATTGCTCACATATGGGGCAGATTATGAGCCCATTGCTATAAAAAATAGACATCATTGTGATTGGATTGTCTGTCTCTGTTGTGATGGATATGAAGTCTTGCTTTTTAGGGTTACTATTGAAATTTGAAATTCATGTTTCTGCATGTGTCTATATTATATCACTGTAAAGCTGGTGGCTGAAAATGTAATACTAGCAGTTACTGCATGATGGGGGTGGGGTGGGGTTAATTTTTGTTATACTGTGCAAAATATAAGTTGCTGTCCTTTTAAGTAAAAATAAATAAACAGAACCACTCACTGCTAGACCCACTACTTGGTTTCATCATTGGGTGTCCCTGAATGGGTCTATCTGTGAAGAGGAGAGAAACACAGTTGTTACAAGAATAACTCTGCAGTTATCAGATGAAAGGATTTCTGACGATTTGTTCAATGATACCTTAAAGCTGAAAAGCTTGATGTGCTTTATGGCTGCGACTCCCACTGATTGTGCAGAGATCTCATTTCACACTTGAACGTCTCTCTCTGCTGTGTGTGTGTGTGTGTGTGTGTCCATACACTCTGTAGTTAGTGCCTTAACGTTATGTGTCTGCTTGCCCTGGGGCTAGATCACAGAGAGGAGGAGGTGGAGGAGGAGAACGGGAGAGACAGATAGTTGAAGAAAGTGGAGAAAAGGGGGAGAAAGTGATATCAAAAGACAGTGGAAACCAAAAAGAGAAGACAAGCATTTTCCCACATTTTATTTATTACCTTACATTACATACCTTTCCGTTGTTGCATGTACTAACACAAAACACGTTATACCAGAATTTACTATTTGTAAAAAGGGCAAGTTTTGCCAACTATTAAAAAGAATTTTTTTTTCTTTTTGTGTTGTCTTTTTATTCCAGTTGGAGAAGTCTCTAAAACAATAACAATAACAAAAACCTTTACTTTAAAGGTTAGGGTGAGGGTAACAATAATAGCAATGCTAGAAATAAGGTATATTTATATGGAATCCAATTAAAGTGTCTCTTTACAATAAATTCAGGTTTAAGGCTTCCAACTGTGCAATATTGATCAATTCTACAATGCATATTTTATAAAGCTCTAATATATCCATCACAGGTAGAAAAGGCCCAAATGTGATCCCTAGGTATTGATTTACATGCTCCTACTTTTTTAGCAACAAAGCCAGAGACTGATACAGGCTTTGTACCTGCAGGCCCTCTGGGTGCTCGGGGCTAGATTTATCACCACTGGGGCCCTCTGATGATGAGGCCGTTTAGTAGGGGTCCCTGTAGTCCTCTACTGATTAGCAGCAAACATCTTCCCTAATAACCTTAACAAGAACAACGCCTCAGGACGACATGGTGATGCACACAGGCAAGTGCACGCACACAGACATACCTCCTTGGAGATGGAGAAAAGAGCTAAGGGCTACCCGTCCTCGTCTCCTTCTCCTCAAAGTCACCCTTCTCTCCTCTCCTTCAGCCCTAACTTGGCGTCTCTCACAATTTCTGGGCTAAGACCCCCCCACCTTGAGTCTTCCGTGCTACCTCCCACCGCCACCTCCAACACAGACACACACATGCACCAAATTGAGTTGGTTATGGTTCAAGAGTCCCACCGCCGCACATAAAGTTGCTCTCAGCATCAATATGAAATAAGACAATACGAATATATGAATACACACCGGAGTGCAAGAAACCCCTCGCCCCTTGGGATAAAGAGATGAGGAAGGAAATTGACAAGAACGACATTTATGATGCTGTGAGAAGCTGTGTGGGTTATTATTAGGACAATAAGTTTCCTTAAAACAGTTTACATATATGTGGGCTATGAATAATGTATATACTGATAACATGTCCAGATGCATAGACTGCTCACATATACTATTGGGTCTTCTTTCAAACCCGTTTGAAAGGAGAGCCAATTACCACATCAGTTGGATTAAATATGCTGTAAATGTGAAAAGTAAAAGTAAAATGATAGGCAACCCACACATGTCAGTAGGACTTTATTTGCTTGCTTGGCCTTATCATTAAGAAATAATAAGAAATGTCTTTGTTGCAAATGAACAGTTTATTATCATTCCTGTGCCTTTTTGCTGCTTTCAAGTACTGCATGGAATATTGCCAATGTGTTTGAACGTATGTATGAATAAACAAAAAGAATATCAGCACTTGTGTCTTAATATCTCAATTCAAACACATAAAATTATAATTCAATTTTATTTATTTATTTTGTTACTGGAGTGGGCACTTCGCAAGGTGCAACTACAGTAGGACTACCATTGTCTGACTTTTCCTCTAGGTAGATCTCTCTGGATCAAAATATACACGTTGTCCTTAAGGTGACATTCTTCTGTAGATCAGACATTCATTGGATTACAGTCTAACAGAAAATGGAGGGGTGACACCACACCACCCTGTTGACATTTTTCATTTAGTTTTTACGACAATTGAGATAGACTTTTTCTGATTTTGATGCGGCATTTTACAAGGTACACTTGAAGGCAGCATGAGAGTCCCGCCGTGACGTCACCCGGAGTGGTTGAGTCAGTCAGCTGAGGGAGGAACTCCGGCAACAGAAAGTCAACCAGGAAACCGGAGCTGCTAAACTGACCCACCGCCCTGGTGTGACGGTATTGACGATAGGAATCACACATTATATGAGTACAGGATTTTGTAATTAGTATTTAAGTTAATACAAAGTAGCGACATGGCTTCCCTTTTCAAGAAGAAGACTGTCGATGGTAAGTGCTCTGGGTAACAAAACTAGCTAACTTGTTTTTAGCCCCGGTGTACAGACTGCTGTGTTGTTCCCATCTTAAATAAGCTAATTTGACGTTGACTTGTTTAACCTGTTCTGGGTCTAGTTAAGTCACAAGTCACATTACTGGCTGAAACCAGCGATGAAGCGCTGCCAAACTTAATGTAGCGTAGATGAACGTGCTATTTCTGTAACATATAACGTTGTGGCTGGATTACAGTGTTACTCTGAACAACATTATGTGGTGTTACTTGCTACAAGGTTACTGATGAAACTCTAATCTTTAGCTATTTGTTAAGGTTAGGTCCATATAGGAAGAAGGTGTCTGAACTGCTGCACTAGAGCAAAGGTTAAGTTATTGTTTTCTATCGACTAAGTTAAATAAAAAGGGGAACATAAACCGCAGTTACTCCCAGATGTATGTGAAAACGTTGTCATTTCAAATAGTGATTAGAAAATATAATGTTTGTTTTAACCTTTTATATTCTTTCATTGTTTTTATTATTTATTCAGATTGATCCAAGGGCTGCTTTACCTCAGCTTCACCTCTCACGTCATTTATTTTTAATCAGGAGTACATTTATTAAGCTACATTACTGTCCATTTATGTTTGGCACATAGACTCTAAAGTAACTGCCTTGCTGTGCGCTGGTAAAATAAATACACCCAGACAGTATCCCAGACAGTGTTAGTAATTTCTGTAATGTAAAGAAAAGGCTGTTGAAATATGAGATCATGCCATCCTGTCTTTGTAGTTGGATGTGGTCATTATAATCTGTAATATAAAAGGATGTCAAAAGTCCAAAATGCCTTTCAATCTAAGTATTTCTCCAGGCGAGGTAATCAGCCTCACAAGGTCAAAATGGGAAACCAGCCTCTCCTTTATCAAATTTAATGAATCAATTATGCTATATTCAAAAACTGATTATATTGACTTCTAGGGCTGGATTTACAGAGGGAGGGCTCCACCTCTTCTGAACCCCAAACATATTTGTGTGGAGAATTCCATGATAAAACATAATGGTATATTATCTGCAGTTTAAAACAGTTTGGCTAAGGCAAATCTTTTCACAGCACCGCCTACCTTCTCCTCCCATCATTGTCATTCCAGTTTCACCCATACCGATCGTCTGCGTGCTGTACTTACTGTGCTGCATTACCTCCACTCCATGCCAAGCCATATTCAGCTCTCCTCAGCTGTGATATTTCGCCGTCTCCATCTCGTGATCCTAATTTCTCTCATCCTCCGCTCTCTGGGCACAGTGTTTCTCGTTGTTGCCCTGGGTAGGGTGGTCGAAGTGGTTTCTGGTTATTTGGCGAATGGAGAAGGGTGGGGGGGTTAGATCACACACATTTGTAGGACGATATCCCTCCCACTTTGAGACGTTGGCGGCACGTCACCTTATACGTATATGCGTTGTTCCCACAAGTGGTCCAACGCACGTACATGTCTTGACCAAGTTCATGATTGCTGAACGTTTCAGAAAGAATAAGCATTTTTTGGCAGTGGTTTGCTTTTGCCCCAAAATTATATTTCCTATTAAATGGTATTGCAACTTATGAATATAGAGCTGAATCAGTTGTTTAGAAATGGATTCAGCTCTTTATGATTTCAACATAAATTATGAAAATAAACTTATAAGTTGTTGTTTTATTCTGTACTCATCTATTGCCATTGGTCCATCCCTCCTCTGTTGCTTTTTCTGAGGTTTTTTCCTTTACTTTTTATTGTTAAGTATTATTATTATTTTTTTTATTAGTGATTTTGGGCTACATGTTAAGTAAAACTGACTTTACTTGATACATTTATTATTTAATCTATGTATCTACTTATTCTGGACATTTATGTAATTCTGAAGATTGAGTATAGATTTATCTAAAACTAGTGTATTATGTAGACTGCAATATCCTAAAGCGCCTCCAAATTCAGACTGAATCTGTTTTAGATTATAAAGCAGATGTAAATAAAATAAATCAGATATTTTAGTGCCAAATCTACAATAGAGTGTTAATATTGGCTTTCTTTCTCTTGAAGGTTGTGTGTGTTTGGTTGTACCTCACTCAGAAGTCATGTATGAATGTGTGACTTCAGGGTCATACATTATAATCTCACATGATGCCACTTTGTGTGGGTGGTTGAGAGCTGACTCAATATTGGTGTGAGCTGCCCAGGCACTTCACAGCTGGCGGTGTGTCAGTATGCGTTCTCAGTGTGCACACTCAAACCTGCCCACTCTTAAGCCACTGAATAGATGTTTTAGATTTCTTCCAAAGCCGTGCAGCTGACATGGACCCTGCCCCTTTCTAACTGCATCAAGAAACGCAGTGAAAACTCGATCATCTTTACTGGTTTTATGGTTCATTTTTTACCAATTCACCTATAATGTCCTGAGAATAAAAAACGTAGAGGGCGGTGCACAATTTAAACACAGAAGAAGAAAAATATTCTTGCTGCCGGTCTTTATTTGGACTTTATGTTCAGCTGTCATCTTCTGATTATGTAGACTATGCAAGTCATGAGGGATGCCAGATTTCCAGACTGGAGTTATCTTACCACTACTTTTCATGGCACATAGCTTTAGTACTATTTTCTTTTTTTTTTGGGAGAGTCATCACAAACCGAGGGCTGAGTTAAGGGGAGAATTTTGACCAAGTGTTTTAACTTGACTTTCCTTATTTGATAAACTCAAAAAGTAAACTCATGTAATTACAGGAAGTCAGAGAGAGTGTGTTCACATTTTGGTAACTTAGAAAGGCACATGGGTTTTATAATTGTCTCTGTGCTTTACCTTTTTGAAGTATGAACTTACCTTTCCTCCTTTCTGTCTCGTGCCCAAGATATAATCAAGGAGCAGTCTAAGGAGCTCCGTGGCACTCAGAGACAGATCACCAGGGACAGAGCAGCGCTGGAGAAACAAGAGAAACAAATGGTGGGACCACACACACACACACACACACACACACACACACACACACACACACACACACACACACACACACACACACACACACACACACACACACACACACACAAAGAGTCTGGGGAACAAAAGTATCCCTACGCAAAGCATTTTCCTTAGATTTCTACATATTGCATCAATGCTTTATTAAGACCCCCCCCCCCTGCTTTTTGAACACACATGCACTTCCTACAATCTGGGATTAAGCCTGATTGGCTAGGGTCTAAATGAATAGACAATAATGATGTGGTGTGGTGGCTTTGCTTCAGGCAAGTGAGACTATTCTCTCACTCTCTCACACACACAAACACACACTCACAGAGTTGCACGATAAGGCTATATTCACAGACGTCTCTGAAAGATGAAAGAAGACGGCTGTGTCCTCTCCCCTCTGTTGTATTAAGTAAATATCATATAGGACATAATTACCTCCCTGGGGAACCAGAGTTTTGTTCCTCATTAATGCTTTTCGCTAATTAGTCTAATTTTGAATAAAATATACTTTTGCTAAGAAATGGAAATGATGACCCATAGCAGATTAGTACAATAATGTCTGCTGCCCCCTGCCAACACCACCCTGAATGCTTCAAATATGAGCATACACACAGCACACACACAAATACGGCAAAAAAATGACACAAGATGAAGCCCCCCCCCCCACCCCCCAAAAACCGCCCCTCTAAAGTACATTTTAAGCCTAGTTGTGCATTTTCCATGTAGTTTTTTTAGGACTTAATACATTAGAAAGAGAATTGAAACAGACATGTCAAGAAAGTCTACTTTGAAAAGTAATGTATTGTTAAATGTGAATGTAAGGCCTTAAAAAGTGTCTGCGTTTGAAGTTCTTTATACATAAAGATTCCCTACCAGGCAGAGCCTAACAGCCTCACATGTGTGTGCTGCATTCCTTCATGTCCAAGAGAGCACTGTCTATCCATCACTCCCCTTCACCCCCTTTTTCCGACAGGGCAGTAAATAAGACATTATGAGCTTCACATCAGCAGCAGTCCCACTTTCCCCATTGAAGCAGTCATAGTTTTTCATATGACAGTGCAGTTGACAGTATTATTGTCACTGTGTGTGTGTTTTTTCCTCACACAGCTCTGCATTTTTTTTGTTCTCCATGGCATTCATTTGAATTGTTTTTCTACTCACAAGCAGGCAAAGACAGACTGAACCGTGTGTGTGTGTGTAAGAAAGAAACCGAGACACTGAGCTGAGTGGGGAATGTCTGTTTCTTCATCAACGATTAATAATTGATTGTTGTTTCCTGAAGATGCTTTTAGCTCTGCTGCCTACTGCGGCTGTTGTACGTAAAAGAGCTCAACGTAACCTGGAGCTCCACTCTCCTCTCTTGGGATGCTCACACAAGCTCATGCCTACGCTAAGGATCCCTGTGGGCATCAGTTTATTTTCTGATATTTACCAAAGCTGAGAGCATGAATCTGCTTGCCAGTGTGTAAGGCCTGTTCCAGATGACTTTATTTACCGTGTCTATATTTGCAAACACACTGGTCTCTCGGGAGCATTTGGGATACGTTTCTGTTTGTTTATCAATACATATACACATATGTGTATACATGCACGAGTACTTGTCTGTGGGTGTGTATTTGTGTATTATGTGTTATATGGCACAGTCAGAGGAAATTGTGATAGTACTTTTCAGGTCACAAGATCACTAGCAGCACAGGTAATATATTTTCTTAATGATTACACAACCTACTCTACAAAGACCCTCCAGAGTCCTGGAATGTCACCTAAGATGACGAAACCGACTGATGAACCCTTGAAAAAGTGAAATTGATGTGGTTTTCCCAATCAGTAGCCTCCAGGGCACAGACACTGGTCTTCTAGGTCAACAAGGCTGCTGATTATTCCATCCTGATTTTCCAAGATCTAAATGCGGCTTTTGACATGGTTAAGCATTTCGTATTGGTTAAACAGATGAATCATTGGTGGCAATTATATGACAAAACATTACTTTGAAAAAAAATGTATCCGTCATGTAAGGTAGCTGCTCCACTACAGCTAATCTGCAATATGTGTGACACTAAACTTTTTCTTCTTCTTCATTTACATGCTTATATGCAGGACTATTATCTCTAAACATAAAGCTTATTTTTGCACATGACTTACTTACCCATGAAACCAGGAGACACTAAACATTCAGTACCTTTTTAATTGATTTGTTCCAGGTATCTACAATGTAGTTAAATTAGAATTTGGACCTTTTAGTGGCTGCTTCATCTGCTTATTTTTATGTCACCCAATACCATTCTGTAATATTTACGCTTACGTTTTACATGTTACTCATTTAGCTGACGTTTTAATCCAAAGCGACTTACAATTGCTACATATGTCAGAGGTCGCACGCCTCTCGAGCAACCAGGGGTTAGGTGTCTTGCTCAGGGACACAATGGATATATCTAATATGTAACATGGACTCCATTCTTATGAATGTTCATTCATACTTTGTGCATGCTCTCACTAATTTGCTAAGTTTGCATACTGACATTGCACATACTAAAATTCAAACACAGCTGAAGAATGTTGTTAATGTCAATCAAGTGTTCTTATGTCCCAGATTCTCCTCTTCCCTTCCAGGAGGCCGAAATCAAGAAAATGGCGAGGAGTGGTAACAAGGAGGCCTGCAAGATTCTCGCCAAACAGCTGGTCCAGCTGAGGAAGCAGAAGAACCGCACATACGCCGTCAGTTCCAAAGTCACCTCCATGTCTACGCAGACAAAGGTCATGAACTCCCAAATGAAGATGGCCGGCGCCATGTCCACCACAGCCAAGGTAAGAACCTGGAACCTGTCATTCAGTTCAACTGGTCTAAGGCCTGGTTTTAAAATGTATTTAAGTGTTTAGTGCATGCCTTAAGACAAGCCAATTGTGAAAAGCAACACATTGTATAACAACCAACACAGGCTGCTGAGTTTGTTATCTCTTGGTTTATTGTACCTACCCAACATATACAGTGTCCTTACTAACAAACAAAAGGATGCGCTTATCTAACAATAAGTTAAGAACTCATTTGTTGCATTATTTTGCTCACACTTCGATTAAACATTTGATTTCAAGTATATTCAACTCACTGTTAGAAAAGTTCAGTGTGTTTCTGTTTTGCATATGAACTAGTTTCGGGGGTTTACTCATATCAATGTTTTAGTGTTGTAATTAAAGTATTAATGTGAGATCTGTTCGTGTTTAAAGCCAAGTCTCATGGCGTTATTGTAAATGAAGTGTGAGAGGTAATAATTGGCCAGGAGCAATGCACTGTACAGAGTGAGAGACTTGGCAAACATAGACAGGTCAAATATAATTAGGCTTCAGATTAATGGAGTGTGATGAGGTGGGTGTGTGTGTGTGTCTGTCTGAGAGGGAGAGAGAGAGAGAGTGGGGTAATCGTTTTTATGTACATTAGGGCTAGTTTGCTTATACACACAGATGTTCCTAGATTTTCCAGTTTAATCAATGAATAGTGCAGCACTTTCCACCCCATAATATTGGGAGCAAAGGGTAAGCATGGTTTAGAGCAGCATGCCAGCGACAGTAAAGCGGAGAAAGGGATATATCTTATCTGTTGCGTCAGGCTCAGTTGAAGTTGAGTGTTGAAGTAAGCCACATTTGTGCTGATCTTTCACAGGAAGGAAGGAGATAATCATAATTTGTGAGATACTCATAATATGTTAATGAATGCTAAGCAAGTCTTTTAAAGTCTGTTTTCAGTCAAGCTAATATTTTCTTGGGGGACAAACTGATTTGTGCAGAAATAATCTGGAATTTGCTCCTTGGGAAACTGCCTTGTCTGTGACATGAAAGGTAATTTACCTGGAGTATGAAAAGATTATGATCGACACTTTCTCAATTTTCTGATATTTTATAGACGCAGCTAGAGAAAATATTTGTCAGATTAATCGAAAATGAAGATTAACGTTAGTTGCAGCCCTAAATGAAGGGCTTATATATGATGACCATGTGAATAAGATAATTTAGTTTTTTGCACATATTTTACCACCCTCCTATGATGAAAAAGAAGGCTGTGTAAGAACTAACACAGGACATTTCAAAAAGGTCTGGCATGAAAGTCTTGTTAATTTGCTACATCCCTTTTGCAACTCTTGCAATGTGTTCCTTCTCAGTACCAGCTTAACTTGTAAATAACTAACTGTCTTAATGTGTACAGACAATGCAAGCAGTCAATAAAAAGATGGATCCAGAGAAAACCCTGAAGACCATGCAGGACTTCCAGAAGGAGAACATGAAGATGGGCATGACCGAGGACATGAGTAAGGACACAACACACAAATGTCTCCGGTATTTATAGGTTTGCCATAACCAGATTGTCAGGATTTATGTGAATGGTGTAAGGAGTGACGTGTGTGTTGATGTGTGTGTTTTGCTGAGGGCAAGAGAAAAATGAAAGTTTGATTATGGCATGTAAATAGACAGATTTTCTTTTTGTAATTTAAAGTGTAAATACCAACACACAAGCCTTCACACAGCTTAGCTATCTCACTCTAAATTCTAAACTATGATTGAAAATCAGTCTTTGACTTGTACTTAATTGACCTGTCTGTCTTCATCTCCTCCTTCCCTGTCTCACTATCTGTCCAGTCAACGACACTTTGGACGACATCTTTGATGAGTCTGGGGATGAAGAAGAATCTCAGGACATTGTCAACCAGGTTCTGGATGAGATCGGCATTGAGATCTCAGGAAAGGTAAGCAATTCAAAATGAGAGAAAGTGAAACTACCACTGGCCTTACCTTAACTTTATACTACATATTGTTAGAAAACACTTTTATGCCCATTGGCAATACCAGTTTCAGAACAATCTACTATTTTTTATCACATATTATACACATGTAATGAGTCTAATGGTGTGCACATCCCTTAGCAACATGAACTGAACAATAAGTGTTCCACATGGCTTTTACTCCACTGTTAAAATGTGTTCCAGCTGCCACATGGTGGGGCTAGCCCTCAGCTCTTCTAGCTCCCATTTACTGTAGTGTGTGGAACTGCTGAGCTGCCCATCTGCTGGGTGTGTGTCTCCCCCTGGGGGACTTCATGAGTTATTACCTCTCATAACACAATGTACAAACCCACCAATTGTCCCATAAACAAGCCCACAGCTGGAGAGAACAAACAGGCAAGCTTCATAAAAAACCTGCAAAACTGTGTTTGTATTTTGGATGAGGGGAAGGGGTATTTATTTCCTGCTCCATCACAGTAAAAGACCGAGCAGATAATTCTCTCAATGTCCTTGTATCATGCATTTTCTTGGAAAAGCAAATAAATAAAAGCTTCAGCCCTAAAGCTGAAAGGAACTTACAAGACTCATAAACTATGGTAGTTTGGGGGAAATTACCGTAAGTAAATAAGCAACCATATGTGTTGTCATATTCAGTGGAATTATCGTTAAATATATGTAATGGTTTTAAGTATTTATTAGTAGTTTGAATTGAGATCCACTGAATTTAATTGTGGCATTTGGTGGTGAGTGCCAGATTGTTGCAACACTTGTATAATACCAGTTAAAAAGCCTTAAAGGGATATTTCTCCCTGCTGGAAAGAGGGTGTATTCATAATACTGGGCTGTCCATGCAGTAGAAAGATGCAAAATGTTTTTAAATTGGCTGTACATTACAGAGAAAAAAAAACCCCTTTTGCACTTCCCCACTCCTACAAAAATCCACTCAGAGCTACTAATGTTAAGCTAATACACGGGAAAATTAACCATTGTTAATTTAACTTTGTAATGATACATAGCCGGATTAAAATCGGCAAAGTTTCACTTTAAAAATGTTACAGCACTGAAAATAGTTGACTTGTTAACCAGACCAAACCAGAAAGTCATACTTTCAGAGGAGAGTTACAAGGTGATTTCTTACAACTTAAGCCTGTGTTTTTTTTTTTTTCTTACAAATGAAGGATGATTAATGTTGTAAAAAATAATGCTTGCGTAATTGACACCCACTTGCATTAAAGCTGAGATGGTCTGCAGTAATTTTTTAATGAGACATCACAGACATCACGTTGTCACAGCCCGGCTCAGGGGAGAGGACAAAACATAGCTTTTTAATTAAACAATGGCAATGTGAATCAGTAACATCAGTAGTGTCCTGCATGTTTATACAGTGAAGTGTAATGAACAAAGAAAATAAACACAAGGAAAAACCAAACAACAAACACCATGCCCAGGGAGGGAAAGAGACAAACTAAATGAATCCACCAACTTATATACCTGAGGAGCAGCAGGCAAAGGTAATAATCAGTGATGCCCTTCCTGCTTCTCTTCTAAAAGGGTAACCCAATTTCGAAGTCAAGACGGCTGTCCCTATATGTAGAATGAATTGTTTTATGGAGTTAATAGTTTTCCAATATAATTGACAATAACATTTCTCAAATCTGAGCAAATGTTTTACATTTTGAGCTTTGGAGCTGCAGTAGGCCGCTTTACATGACAGCCAATCTCACAACAAAGACCAAGCTTTGTGATTGTGAGTGAGTTTGAATTGAGCGTGTGTGCTAATGGGATTTTTCTGCCCATGTGTGTTTCCAGATGGTGAAAGCTCCAGCTGCAGGAAAGAGTCTCCCCAGCGCTGCTTCCTCCAAACAAGCCACCATCTCTGACGACGAGATTGAGAGGCAGCTCCGAGCCCTGGGAGTGGACTAATTGTCTCCTTCGTATTAATGTTCACATTATAAACCTGTGCAACATTAGTACTTATTAATACAGACTCTGTCAGACACATTGTTTTTTTTGTCATCGTTCAAGTGCTACAGGTGTAACAAAGGGTGCACACACACACACACACACACACACACACACACACACACACACACACACATTAAGACATTTGAAGACATGCAGGCAGACAGATGTATATTAACACATTCATGCATTCTTCAGCAGGTTGCCTTACAGATCATTAGGGCAGAACATGTGATCTATTTATGCGAAAATAATATTTATTATGACACGGGAGTGGCCACAGCCACATTAGTGAACTAATAATGGATGCTTCACCTAAAGAGATCTGAACCACCTACACTGTTGTTTACCACCCATCTCTATCTTTATAAGGGCTACAGTATATGTGACCTTGGCTTTTCCCATCTGATGTTTTGGCCAAACTTGAGTTAGTTATATAATCTATCAGCGTTTAAGTGACTGAAGATGGGTATGAGTAGAACATGGTAATTAAAAAGAGCTTAGTGGTCGACAGTAAACAGATGGAACTTGTATTTTCCACTTCCCCATGTTTACCTGCTATCATTGTTGCCACCGGTTCATTTAAAGCCCATCTGATTTATGTCCTCTAAGTCAAACTACCATCCACTCTGTGTACATGTATTTCATTGTTATGTGGGTAAAATATCCTGGGGTGTCAAGAGACGGGACACTGTTACTTAGCCATGCAAGTGAAAGGGAGAACAGGCATCGTCACACAGCCGGTCAACTAGCTAATTAATGATCGTGTTTTTAAAGGTACGCTACCATAGATACTGGAGATTATGTACTCAGATAAACATATGCCTGTGAAATATGTAACACTGATGCCTTTGGGCTAGGGCTAAGGCCTTCATTTTACTGAAATGCATGAGGTGGTGAGATGGGTTGATTTGAGGGCAAGCATTTAATTAGCACCACTGAAGTTGTGATGCTGTACAGGTCATGTTATGAAGCTTAATCAAACAAATATTAGAACTAATGAAAGACTGGCGTATAAAAGAGTTTTGAATCGATTGTTTGATACTACTGGGTTATCAAGTGATGGGTATTTTTGTTTTGACTTCATTGGTTGATGTTTGCTATCTGATTGTGTATCTTTCTGTATGTTTTTTTTCCTATACTGGACATTGGATTTACGGTGGTCCTGCAGTCCGTCTTCTCTTTCAGCTGCTGTGCAGTTACTGTCATTAGTTATTTAAAGCTGCCTCACTCATAAACATACACGCACACTACAGCAACAAAATGATGGAAGTGTTTGCTATAATGACACTGTGATCAAAGAGATGTTTCCTCTTCTTCAGAGCTGAGGCATCATCCTCTGTACAATGATTTGTTAATGCCAGCCAGCTTCAGGAGAGTGACAGAGACATAATATTTCTTTCTGTCTTTCTCCGTCTCTGTCTGTTCCCATATTGATTCCCATTGCCAAAACAAATTGAAAATGTTTTCAGTCTTGCATGAAACATAATTCATTGTTTTTATTTTTATTTTTTTTTGTAAATCATTCTTTCCTCTACCTTTCCTACAGTCTTTTGTGATTGTGAGTGGAAACAATGTTCTAACAGATTTTGACAATGTTTGAGTGCAGTTTCATGGTTAGGAAATTTCCACACTTTCTAAAAGTTGTATGCATCCTCCTATTTGATTCTTTAGTCATTATAAAGTGACTCTGTAAAGGGTTTAAGGCTTTTATAAGTAATAAAGTTTCTTCAGGTACAGTTTGGTGAGGATCTGTTTTTCCCCTTTATTGGACCATACCAGCGTTTTTGCATGCTAACTAGAACTTATGTATACTATACATTTCTACGGACCGTTTTCCAATTCGTGCTGTTTGATTCTAAATATTCATATGAAATTAAACTCTCATTCATGTACATTTGAATGACAGACTCTTCACAACAAGCATAAAATCAGCATTTATTTTTTGTTGAAGTGATATCGGAGTAAAGCAGCGCAATGAAACTGCATAACCAAGAGCCTGCTAATAGATGTTTATATCATACAGAACTAGAAGTAGAAAACACCAGCATGGTTGCTGTAAAAACTTTAGCTGTGATGTAAAGTGTATGTGATTTGTAGTAAATAGGAGAAAAACGTGCAAAATCACCAGTATGATGTTTAAAGCACAAGACACCAGAATACAAACTGACTCAGATCTGAGCATTGCGAGGTACAAGCTTGTTTATTCTGCATTTACTTATGCAAACTTGTTTAGTAATGCATATGGTATATGCATTCAGAGGGAAAACTGATTACTCATTAGCATATTGTTAAAATTAAATAAAGTGAAGAACAGTACCAAGAGTCATTTTAAATTTTACAGGTGTATCTTGAAGAGCAGCCGTATTTAGGCTTTAGGCAACTGTGAGCTCAGTACTAAGAGGCCTGTTATTATCTTTCCTATTCAGCATACCCTGCCTATAACTTTTCACCGTACAGCCTCAAAAAATGTGTTGGCAGCCTGATGACCCCGCTGCAACTACAGTGGGGAGAACAAGTATTTGATACACTGCTGATTTTGCAGGTTTTCCTACTTACAAAGCATGTAGAGGTCAGTAATTTTTATCACAGGTACACTTCAACTGTGAGAGACGGAATCTAAAACAAAAATCCAGAAAATCACATTGTATGATTTTTAAATAATTAATTAACATTGTATTGCATGACATAAGTATTTGATACATCAGAAAAGCAGAACTTAATATTTGGTGCAGAAACCTTTGTTTGCAATTACAGAGATCATGCGTTCCCTGTAGTTCTTGACCAGGTTTGCACACACTGCAGCAGTGATTTTGGTCCACTCCTCCATACAGACCTTCTTCAGATCCTTCAGGTTTCGGGGCTGTCGCTGGGCAATACGGACTTTCAGCTCCCTCCAAAGATTTTCTATTGGGTTCAGGTCTGGAGACTGGCTAGGCCACTCCAGGACCTTGAGATGCTTCTTACTGAGCCACAGAACCGGAATTCTTACTGGTTGGTAGGTGATTAAATACTTATGTCATGTAATAAAATGCAAATTAATTATTTAAAAGTCATACAATGTGATTTTCTGGAATTTTGTTTTAGATTCCGTCTCTCACAGTTGAAGTGTACCTATGATAAAAATTACAGACTTCTACATGCTTTGTAAGTAGGAAAACCTGCAAAATCAGCAGTGTATCAAATACTTGTTCTCCCCACTGTATGTCCCCTGACAGCACTCCAGTTAGACAGCTGTACATGAATCACAGTGGGAACTGCTTGTTTCTGAGTTAAAATTTTTATTTATTAATCTGCAGCGACAGAGCCATGAACTGTAGTTTGTGCTGTACACGTGACCAGGCTCTCTCCTAATGTATGTATTCATAGGACAATGTATATTGTAAAAATGAGCGATGGTACATGTAGCTCATCATGGAATCAAGCTCTCTTTTATTGTCAGAGAATAATTAAACTGATTTACTTTCCAGTATCAGGTAACGGAATTTCTCAATACAATCACAAATTTTTGTACAAACCTGCTATGTCTCTTTGGCATATTTACTGTATATTTTCAATCAAGTTGAATAAAGGCACTTCATATCTGTCTTTTTACAATACATTCTTACACCTATCTTAGCCCTATGTTAATGTGACACACTAAAATGTCTTCCAGGCACCAATTAATGGTTCCTGATGTATGTCAAGTATAAAGGCCTAGATTTTGAATGAGAGGGAAGTTGGCTTGCTTCTTCACTTTAGACGTTTCACATGAATCATGCTAACCAGGTCAGAGTCTTGTGACTGGCTGATGTTCCTCTTCGTGTGACACTTTGTCAAGGCAGCAACAACCAAAGCATAACATCCAAAAAACATGAAAAATGAATTGTCTCACACAACAAGGAAACAGCAGACCTCAGATCCATTTGCTTAAAAAAATGTCAAAAAAAAGTTTCACATATCCGATATCCCTGACTTCAATCCATAAATCAAAGAGTGCACTCAGAAAAGTAGATCAACATAATATATTAGAGCTCAAATAAATAGGTTGCTGTGAAACATTAAATATATTACCTTTTTTAAAACAATGGCTTAAATAAAAAACATTTTTCACATGACAAGTAATTAATCACAGAGGTATCAACTCTAATCACAAATGCAATAGCAAATACAATTACAAAACAAAGGACAAAGTGAAGGATGGTATTGCTGATGTCTGGTTTTAGAAAGGCACAGGGCTGATCTATATGAGTACTCATCTGCACACTTGGTGCTGATGGATTACATTATATTTGGTCTGTGTAATTAATATACCATCAGCAAACAAGGCACAGTCAAGATTCAGTACATTAAAATGTCATGGCTGGTAGATGCCACTTCAAACCAGCGCATCATAATGATGAAAACCGTTTCGACTTCCAAAAAAGAAAAGTGACTGGCTGATTAAAATACTGTACATTTCCATTCAAGTAAATTAGAAAAAAACAACAACATTAAAATGGCATTAAGAAAACTGGTGCACATTGCCATTAAACAAACATTTGCTGACAATGACTCAGTGACTCACTGGATATAAATTCTCATCTAAATGTTAACTGGATGAAATTGTTTTAAGCACATCAGAGGCTGCCTAATGCAGGGTGATTATAGCCCCCATTTCCTGTTGAATTAAATTCTCCCACTTCATGGTGGAATGATTTACTGTCAGACATTAGATTTGAAAATAATTTTCACTTAAACTTTTCACTAGCTGCGGTCACAAATGAGCCTCCGTCGGACTAGAGGTGAACTGATGCTCTCTGGCTAAACCTTAAGTTATGTCATTGGCCTTTGTGTTTTACTCATCTGTGCAATGCAGTTTGGACTGATTTTGGTCAAACAGGCGCTGAGGTTGAGGCTGGTTTTGACCCGTTTCTCTCTTTGGCGTCTGTTGCAGAACCAGACCCTGACCACCTCCTTTTCCAGATGGAGGCCTTTGGCTATCCGGGCTATTTCCTGTGAGGATGGCTTACTTTTTTCCACAAAGCTGCGCTCCAGAGCCTCCTTAGCTCCCAGGCTGCAGTGGGAAACAGGGGGAAGAGAAGAGGGTGAACTCTTTGAAACTGAACATCACTGTATGGCACACAATGAATCTTTTCTCATCAGAATTGATACCTGATAGTTGTTCTCCTTTTCCTCTTCCGCTCATTCATTCCTATTTTATCATTGTACAAGGCTGCAGGAAAGGAAAAGACAATGTTGTTATTGTAGTATGCTTGTGGTTTTCAGTAATTAGAAGAAGTAGAGTTTTAATTACCACATAGCCACAGTCAGCTGAATAATGATTTGAGACACAGACTGACCGAGTGGATGCCAACTTACTGTTAGCTACTGGACCTTTGACTGAGTAACTTTCCTACTGACTGCCAGACCAACTGCCCAAGTATCATTAGAATGACTTATTATCTGAACTGCCTTTGAAATGAATACGTCTCTCACACAAAATCTACTACCCCAACTGTTAACATATTTTTACACAAATAGTCCAAGGGATCACAAGATAAATCTGCGGGTCAGAAGGTGAGCAACAGAACAGGAAAGTAAAAGAACACATTTGTGCTACAAAAAATACATTTTTATCAGAGTTTTCCTTAAATATTTTCTTTTTCTTTTGAGATCTTAGATAGTTTTTAATCTTCCTCCAAAGGATATTCAAATGAAAGAATCTGAGAAGAGAAAATCACTCTGCGGTTTGCATCATGTGATCAGAGGTCATGGGTAGATATTGATACATTTTTTAAGAGGTCATAAGGCAAAAAGGTTAGGAACACCTCTCCTAGATGATGTACACGCCAGTGTTAAATCTCTTAATTAAGTAAGGAAAGCATGTCTATAGTACAGTAATGTTTAGTAGATCCTATCACACTAAATCAAATGTGCATTTACTCCATCCAAATGAGATATCCACGTAATAATAATACCTTTGAATAAATGCTCTAATAATGCTGGTTTGTGGAGTGGAGTAAATGTATGGGACTCACCTCCTGCCAGCTCAGCTTCGTCGAGCCATTTAGCCAGAATGGCCTTGAGTTTGCAGGCGTTTTTGAAGCTCAGCTGCAGATTTTCAAAGCGGCAAATGGTGGTCTGGCTGAACTCTGAGCCATGAACTGCAGCAAGAGCCTCGCCTACATTAGTCTGCGTGTAGCCTCGAGGTCAAAATGAAACAAAAATAATAGAATTCTCAGAAGCAGAGAAGCAGCAAGGCGAGTGCAAACATTTGTGGTAAGATATCTGACTGGTGCAGCTGGATAGTGATTTGGGGTCTTTTTCAGCTATCATCATCATCATCATCATCATTTTAGTAATAATACTCACCAAGTTTGATCCTCCGTATTTTGAAGTCATTGGCAAACATCTCCAGCTCTCGTATCTGAGGGGAGTCCATGGCAGGGGCATCTTCTGGGTCCCGCATGCTTTTTCTTTGGGCGTCAGTTTTCATCTCTAAAACACCGGGGCAACCAGGGACCTCATCAGTCGAGAGGAAGGCAGAGGGCAGTGAGGAGAAACCATGGCTTAATGCACAGGAACCACTGCTTAGACCATGATCCGGAAACTTGTACAGGCAAGGAGTAAGAGACCCTAGAAGTTGGGGTGGGGGTGTGGGGGTGCAGAAAGAGAGATATGGGTTGGAAAGGGAAATGTGTCGGCAGAAGTCACAAGGGAGACCCTCAGACGTTTAGAAGGAGACTGAAAGCAACATGGCCACTATTCCCCCATGTATCCTGAGAGCCTTTATTTCTTCAGCAAAAGTTTTGATATTCCTCTGAACTACTAAGAATCGTAGTTTTGTTTTTTGTTTGTTCACCATTTTGCTGTGATAGCCAATATGTAGTATATCTGAAACAAATCAAACAGTTTCCATCCTCTCCTGAAACAAAAGGGTAGGCCTAATAAGATATTTTGATCCAGTTTTTATTTTGTGAGTGTGTAAGCGAGGAAACCATTTGCTAAACCTCATGTAGTTTAGATGAATAGGCCTGCCTTACCATTATAAATTCCCAATATTATTAATTAATTAATTAACAATATATACTCTGCAGTTTACTCAAGCCCATTCACATTTTCTGCCAGAATGCTTTATCCTTGGCTTTAATGTTGCCATGCAAAGCTGAGTTCACTTCTTTGTTTTTAAAAGGCCTCTGTTTAGTAGAAATAAAAATTGCACAACCATTTTAAACAGGTTTGTCATACTTGCATAACACACCTCAGACTACAGTGGAGCTGGTGGCTGTTGCTGCAAATCAATATTTTATTATATTATTAATGACAGATTACTGCCAGAGTACCAGATGGGTGGATGACCAATTGTGATTTGGAATAGGACACTTTGCATCAACACTCTTTATATCTACAGTGGGGGAGGCGAGGGGTGGGGGGCCACTGCATTGCTCAAATTTTAATACCTAATTTGTGATTAAAGTCTTACAGCAGCCAAATGTTGTCTTCCATCCACTCTGAACTATCTTCTGAAGATTGCTTGCTTTTGATAGTATCAACATTGCTGAAACTGGATCTAAGATGAGCAATGTAACACTCCCCTCTTGTGTTAGTAGGGTTGTAGTGCAGTGCAAACTATATTGTACGACAGCAATACCTGAATTTATAGATCCAGTGATGTGAGATATATTGCATATCTGTCTCGCTCCCTCTCAGTTTCATTTTCAGTTCAGTTCAGTTTAGTGTGATGTTTCATTTAAATAATGTTGCCAAAGCAGTTTGCAACAAAAAGGTTTACATTTAAAGTTACAAATTAAAAAACAAAAATAACAAATCTATTCTTAACTACTAAAGTTATAAGTTCACAGATGATTTTGCTTTCACATAGTCTTTATCAGAGATACTATTACAGGAGGTTTCAATGTAATGGCTATACACTACCAGTACACCTAGCTAAAACTAATACAGTTAGACCAATACATTGTATTGTGCTATACCATTTCTAATACTTTGTACACCCCATTTATATTAATGACAGTGAACTAAATATTAGAAACTTCCCAGACTAACTAAAGGGGAATGACTGCATAGAAGCTCAACTAATCAACATTCAGATAGGTTTCATCTTTTAACAGGACTGTTCCTTAACCACTCATTGGCTTTGCTCAATGATGTTTACATCTGTCTACTCAGCCAATCAGGATGAGCCAATCCTACAACTCCTTATTCAAATTGCGCATGAGAGCCCATAGCATCAGTAGCGCTTGAGCCATTTTGGATTTTCCCTGGAAGAATACAGTGGCAGGAATACTAAATGCAGTAACTCTCACAACCCACATGTACAAAATGATTGGGTTTCCAAAAGTGGAGTGTAGAAAAGGGTGCTGTCAGTGACCCGCCGAATTGTTCATTCGTAACCATACACCAGCTAGAGAGCAATGTGGCAGATTCTACACCAAAACTGTATGCATCAGTGATTTTCTCTTTTACTGAAGGTGTCAGGGAGAGAGGTTGGATTCACACTCTTAAAATATCTTTTTATGTCTAAGAAGTAATATATGGGTAGCGTGTATGTCTTCCTTCTGGCAATAGCCTATAGTTTCAAAGCCCTTTACATAGAGCTTAGTTGGTAGATGTCTCTTAAATTGCTGTCAGTTTAGATACTACTATACTACTCTAACATCAACTGAGAGTGAGAAAAGAGAGTGAGCACCCTATGAAACACATCCCTGTACCTTGTAGTTTACTACTGGTGAGGGGAGATTTGGGGCAAAATGCTTTACCCCTAGGACCATCTTTTAGGGCTTGGATGATTCAGCTGGAGGCATCCTGTTCTTCTCAACATGCAGGAGAAAGAGAGAAGACTTTACCTTGTTTGTGCTTGCACCAATGCTCCCCGGGGAGTGTACATACAGCTATGCTGCAGTGCACACAGCAGTTGTTTGTGTGCTTTGGAGACAGACTGGACAACAAGCCTCTTTCAAAACACATGCGGGCTTCGTGGGTTTGTGAAAACACCTCACTCACCAGTCTGTGCGTACATGGACATGGGCCCTCTAGCTGCTTTACATGAGCACCATCCAAAAAGAGTGGCAGCATCAGTGGCTTTATGCCGAGCAAAGATAGAAAGCAAACAACCTGACAAACCACTTAATTCCTGCTGTCATTAATATTTGTTTTGCTCGCTGAACAAGCTGAGACCACAGCGTTGATGTTTTATTGCCCTTTAAAGTTGTTATGGCCAACGTCTAAGCAAACAGTTGCCTATTTACATGTCCAGCAGATAGGGAGCAACATTAGCATCCATTGTTTCGGGCCACCTGATGATTGTGAGTCCATATTCACTTTCATTTTAGCACCCAACTGCTGAGGAAAATATCTGTCTCTTCAGCTGCAAAATGCTCCACTGTGTATAATTTTGTCCTTGGCAGGTAACGTACACTAGGTTTATCAGTGTGTCTTTGTTGAAAACAGTTGCCTGCTGTGGCTGAAAACAAGGCTGATGACTTCAAGGAAGCTAAAAATCTCCATATAGCCGAGGAGAACTGCAGAGTCTCTGTGGACTCATAAAGCTACACCTTTCACATTACAAGTAGTCATTTGATCCGTTGTTAATATAAAAAATAATTAATGAGTGCAGCTTTAAAAATGAAAGGGCCGATTTCTTCTCTGACCTCATCTCATCCAGTTCGCGATATAACAGAGTTCTGTTTAATTCTAATTATTCTGTTACTGCCCTCTCCTCTCAGATATCCCTCTGCTGAGTGCTGTTGTTAACCACTTTTGAATAAGTTTCAAATTGGGTTTTAACAGAGGAAATTTTTCACATGGATTCTACCACATGCACACTTGATGTGCCAGTCTTCAAAATGTTAATACATCCCCTAGTTCAAGCTGAGCAACATCCCTTTCCCATTAAGAATTATCCCATTCCGTTTACCTTTATATTCTAATGATATAGACAAAAGCTGCAAACCAGTTGGTTTGTGACACCTTCAATCCGTCACTTCACAGTTCATTAACGTAACAAGTGACCTCCTGACGGTAATAATTATGGCCAGCTGTTTAATTTGTATCCTAATATGTTTCAGCAAGGCCTTTGACACTGCGGACCGTACAGTTTTATTAGACCATTTGCAGGAGAGGTCGCCGGGTCAACACTCATGTGGTTAAAATCTCACTCTTTAACAGTCTTGTCTGTTAGAAGAAGCAATCTTATTTCCTCTGCAAATGTTAATTGTTCTGTGCCACCAGGGTTACATTGTAGGTCATATTGTTTTGGTCTGTATTTGCTCCTGCTTGATTATATACAAACTTATGATAGTTCAGTTATACTTTCTTTAACAAAGAAATGCATCAAAACTTAATTTCACTTTTGTCAGTTTTTCATTATAGGAATTAGTATGCAGGACACCTGTACAGTGACATAAGCCCCACCCATTTCAAAACAATGAGAAGAGCATAGAGAAAAACAGAAATATCTCATGTTAATTTACCACGACTGTTATAAATTTGTCAGGAGCTTTAAAGTTTAGTACAACTTAGCGAGGCTGGCAATATTGATGTCATCACTCTGGCATGTTAGCTTTAATATAAAAAGTTGCAAACTTGAATAGGCCATGATATCAACACTTGTGAATGAATTCAGCAACTGTTATTTTATTACATACAAAATCTGCTTTACTTGTTCAATTTATTTGGAGCTAGATGTTGACTGTCAACAATATTTCTCGTCAGGTGTTAAAAGACTGATGACTTGTGCCTTGAAAAATAAAAATCTCTTAACACCAATACTGTTCCTCCTGACAGTTTTCACATAGCCATTTCTGCATTAATGTTCCTTAAAGACGGGGAGGAAGTGGCAAACTGTCAGCAGACAGTTATGTTTAGCAAGTGCGCTAAAGAGCTCAAGCGTTAGGCGGAGTAATCAAGTCTGAAATTGATTTTAACTGGTAGCAGATTTTAAATTAAATGGGAATAAACAAATTGTCTGCTCAGTTTATTGGGTTTAACTGCAGGCCAGGAGAGGGAATGTGTGTGTGTGTGTATGTGTGCGTGAATGTGTGTGTGTGTGTGTGACAGACTGACACTGCGTATCTGCGTATCTGATCATTACCTTGCAATGGGTTTGCACCGCTCACCATGTTAGGGTGAGGAACACCACATGTCTGTAGGATACGAGTCTGCGAAATACTGGCAGAGAGCATTTCCTGAGCTACACGGAGAGAAAGAGAAGCCTTTATTATCACAATCACCACAGGGATTTCTTTGTATATTGTAATTGTCATTTTCAGCACAATAATAATCATCTAAACCTCTACCATAATCATCATTGTTAGTAACATGACATTGTAATATCACCTCCTCTACAAGAGTCTGACCATGATGAAGTGCCCACATGTGACACTTCAATGTTAACAAATGTATGTCCTGTATGTTAAATAAATTACATTACTGTTAGTATGCAGATTGTGACCAGATAATGTCCATACATGACTTAAAACTGATTAATTTAGTTACTCTGAATTTTGAGACTTGATTTAAACGCACCCAAGATCCAACTTCACGGCTGACACATTGATTAATATGACTTGATGCTGGGCTGGATTGAAAAAATCACCCATCATGCTCTTTATCAGCCTCATTCTAATCATAATCATTGTCAGCGTCAGATCAATATCACCCTCACCATTACCGCTGTCCTCATCAGCACCATTGTTTACTGTCCAAATACTGTCACAACAATTATCATTATTGATGTTGCCATGGCTGCAAAGTAATATTTTCATCAGAAATATTCTGAGTCAATCACTGCTGTAACTGATCATACATCATCAATTATTAGTTTAATCTATAAGATGCCAGAAAATAGTGATAAGGGGTCAGTTTCTCAGACCCCTTATGGCACCGTCAATTTGCTTGTTTTGTCTGACAAACAGTCCAAAACTCAAAGGAGGATTTTTGGTATTTTTGCTTAAATAAATAAATTAAACGATTGACTATCAGAATTGATGATGATCAATTGTTGACCAACAGCACTAGATTTATTACAGCCTTACCATCACCACCACTCACCTGCCATCATGCCATAGGTGGCCTGCTGGTTGCTGTAGTGACAGGGAGTGACTGGGTAATGTAGGCTCGGCGGTCCATTGCCAAGAGGGTTGCCGAGGGACGAGGTGGACAGATGCATGTGGGAGCGCTTGGAAGACTGACCCAGGGACAGCCCAGATGATACTGATGGAGACAAATGTGGTTACAATCTGACGGCAGAACAAAAGAACTGGAGAGATGTGTTAGTTAGGATCTGAGGACAGTTAAGATTGAAATAGCTCTTACTAGAGTAATTATATTGCTATGCTATGCTATATAGCTGCTATGTATTGGCATAAGACACAATAATATATTTGAATTTGATTTCACAACTATTGGGTTCCATAAACACCATGGACATGCAGATTCTCACACACACTAAAACATTCCACTAAAAGCCCATTAAGGAGAGAAGAGAGACAGAAAGAGAGAGAGAAAGATGGCTTATATTTGAGTATTTACCGAAGGCCTACATCACCCTGATATGTTAGTCTGATGATAGTGCAGACCAAACAGAAAGCGATGTGATTACAATCTGAGTTAAATGCATTTGTTCCTTAAACTAGGCTCTGGAGTGAAATGTCAGCTAGTGTAGAATGGGATGCTAATATGGCTTAAAAATTGCTCTGTATGTGTGACAGATCTCCCACCTTACACAGCCTTCTATAAAAGTGGTCTGAAATGAACCCATGAAGAGCACAAAAGTATCGGCAAACCAAAACATATGCTTCCAAAACCAAGGAAATAAACCAGGAGATGTTTTGAATTGTTAGATTTATTGTGACACTGATTCACAGCTAGATTAGGACTCCTCTGCTTTACTTGCTTTTCTGGATGTTCTTCTCTACTAATACTGTATTTAAATATAGTTGAACATTGCTCTGGTCATGTCCTCTGCTAATTACATAATTATTCATGTATTCTTTTTATCCAGCTGGGTATTCACATCAAACAGTTATGCATGCATACTGGTATTGTTAAGATGCACTCTGAGTTGTTACATCACAACTATTACGCATGTTCTACAATTCTGCCATAACTGAATTTTACTTATTTTTCTATTCTATTTTAGTCGGCCACATTCCACATTTCATTCCTAGACTCTCTGGAAGACAGAAAAAAAATATAGGCCAGGTTAAGATTTTATTGCAGCAAAGCAATATCCTCAAATTCCGAAAATACAGTATTGTCTGAGTAGAAAAATCTATTTTCAAGATATATTTAACCCGCTTCTATACAAATGTATTGTATGACTAATGTTCTGCATGATATAATCCAGTATATTCTAAGCTATAACAATCAGCAGGCACTAAAACCCCTGGAAGTTTTCTCCCCAATGTTCCATCGTGAAAAAGACCTTGGGGAGTTTGTCATACTGATAACATATTCTCAAAGCAATTATCCACTGAGTAGAGACAGCTGGGCTAAACCAGCTGATTAGATACATTTACATCATTTGGATCAGCTTTGAATAAATGTATTTTTCAATCCAATCCATCTTCCCAATTTCCTGAGAACACAATTGCATCTTGATAAGGAGGCATCAGCAGGGGCGGCATGATTGGGTCAAGTAGAGGTCTACAGGAGCAAATTGTAGCCCTACATTAGACATGACTCCCCTGCAGCACCCACGAGACGTCCTATATAATAAATCAATAATCAACATAAGCAAATGCCTGCAGCACGCTCTCATTCTACTCTTCGTCACATTAAGAAATGGCACAATGCCAGTAGCCTTTCTTTTTATAAATTCACAAGGCTCAACTGGATGATTGAAATAGTTATTAGACGGCTGCCTCCTTTGCAGCAAGGATTTAACATCATGTCAACATTACATCGGACATGGTCCATATCATTTAGGCACTGTAAACTTCCATTCTCCTCATACTTTGCAACCGTGAAAGGAATTTTTTTGCGAACAAATTAGGCATAGCACACAAAAAGAGAATGGCACAAAAGAAAAATTGTTTGACAGTAGAGCATTTGAGCCCAGTTTACCTGCAGAAACCATACTGTGAGCATGGGAGGTGGTTGGCAGGCAGTCACCGGCAGGGGCGTGGTGCATGAGGATTGGCAAGGGTGAGTCTCCTGCAAGTGGGGTGAAAGAGTCGGCACTAAATGCTTGGCATGCCATTCTTCTCAGGCCCCTCTTGGATGGTCCTTATCGTACACTGAAGGTTGACGTGATCCTTTAACTGGTTCCTTTTCTTTCCTCTCTTGCTTTATTTGGTCTTGTCTCCCATTGTTGCTTTCCTTGTCCTCTGTCTTTTCTTGTCTTGCCCTCTTGATATCTGTTTCCTCGCCTTCCTTTCTTGTGTCTTGTGTTTAGTCTTACTTTATCTCGCCTTCTGTCTCTGTCTCGTCTTCTTTGGCCTTCTCTTGTTCTGCCTTGTCTTTCTCCCTGCTGCGTCTTGTCTTCTTTCACCTCTGGTATTGTCTTCTTTTCTTGTCCTTTTTTCCCTGGCTCAGTCAAGCGTAGTTCTCACTTCAGTCACTTGGGAATATTCAGGTAGGAAACTGTGATAAGTTACCTTTTTTCTCAAAGAGAAAAGACTGTCAGCACTTCAGCTAGAATTCTCCCATTTTTAGGCACATCTGCACCCTCAGTCAAGACTCCCAGAGATGAATAATGATGAGCTTCAGGTTCAAGTTACTACCACTGGTATACTACTGGGCCTCTGCAATGCATATCCCTGTCTCTTTTTCTCTATTATAGATGCAGGTAACCAGTGTCTGTCATACCCTCAGCAATTTGCAGCCCTTGTCTACTGCAGGTATTTATATCCCACCCACCTACAACTAACCACCCCTCTCTCGACCTATGAGGCCCCCTATTTCCCATCAAGCTGCTCACCCCCACCTACCAAACCCATGTCAGTGCTGTTATTACTTGTGCTTGTCCTTAGCTGCGTTCTCCTCATCCCGTTTCCAAATCCAGGATTAGGGTACTGAGAAACCCGATCCCTTCCTCTCCTCACCCTCTCTCGCTATCTCTCTGTCCTTCTCCTTGATTGCAGGGTTGTGATGTAGTTGCTATGGGAAAGTAAAGTGAACATTTAGGATGCTCATTAAAGCAACAAAGACTTTGTTTCTTTTGATAGATAACATGGTTTGGCATAAAGTGTTGCCACAAATAATCTCAAACCAATTGTTCTGCTTTGTTTTGCATATGTGTACCCCCGACCAATGCTAAACTTGACTTGGAAAATCACACTTGTTTTACCACGGACATTGAGTTGTCTTGCAAGAGCGTTTAGGTGTAAATTGGATGTTTTTTGTTGGATAGATCACCAGGAGGTCAGGGCACCGCTTTAACCCTATCCCTTTAGCCCACAACCAAAAACTTGTGTAGCCTTATCTCAAAGTGAGTGGAAGAAAAGGTTAACATTGTTTCGGTTTGGAGTCCATATTGTGTTGAGTGCAGAGTGCTCCAGGTAAAGACAACAGGTCTCATCAGGGAGGATAAAGGTTAATCTGAGGAGCGTGGCCACCATGTGCGCTCTGTTGTGTCTGTTTGTGTTTGTCTTGGGCTCTGCTTTGCTATTGTTGATGTAGGTGGGCAGCAGGTGGAAAATAGCTTGTGGGTGGCAGGCACGATTTGACACGTTTAAGCATGCAGTGTAAATATGGACTAGATGCACTTTTGACAATGTCTCTCCACAAAACAGATTTTTGGTTGCTGAGTTTATAGATTCACTCAGTTGCAGGGTCACATGTTAATTGTTTTAAAAAGCCCAAAAATTCTTTTCATTTTTTGATAGCCTAGGGACTTCAGTTTGACTAATTTCCATACTGAGAGTGTGTCAAATTTGTAGGCATTACATTCCAAATATAAATCCAAATGCTGATGACAGGTAGTCACTTTTTGCCAAGTCCCCTTCAATGTGCAACCTTGAAACATGTAAATCTTAAATCACTTGTTGGATTAAACAAAACCCAATGAGACTGAACACTTATAAATAAATCCTTTGTGACAAATAGCCAAGCAAATCACAATGGACTTCTGAAATCTCATTTCAACCAAGCAGGTTTGAAATAAACAGAAATCGAATCCCCAATTTCAAGAAGACAACTGAATGTAATGGTGTGCGACAATAGAAAACAAATCTCACCAACACCAGTATCATCCTTAAAATACTTTTCTCTCTTCTTTCATTTCAGCCGACGACTCCCACTCAGGCTAAAGACCATCTTCCCTGCTGGCGAATGCAAGCTTATTTTTGCACAGAGACTGAACCACTACTGTTTTATATAAATCTGTACGCTAGTGTAAGTCTCCCAATATTTAGCAGAGTATAATTAAAATAAGGAATAATGATGATTGGAGTAAAAATTCAAGATCTTTCATACTGAACATGCAGGTTGTGTGTACCTATCCATCTCTGTGTGTGCTTACATTTTCATTTTTCATTTTCTGACATTATTTTGGTGAAACTTATAACTGACAAGTGCAGGTAAGCCAGGTAAATCAGGTAAGGAGTAAGCGACACAGCAAGTAATGTAACTAACGTTATTTGTGGGTTAGTAAACTCGTAACATTACAGTTGCTGCTGCGAAGCTAACATGCAGAGAGGACGAGGCGGTCCCAGAGATACTCACAGCTCTCCTGCTACTACAGCTAACGTCACAACAACAGCATGTCTTGCCAAAGTAAAAAGTAAGCTGAACAGACAGGTAACGGACTGTAAGTCGAGTTTTGCCAAACTTGACAAAAAGACGTGGATTGGATTAGAATCCCTTACCCTACCTAAAAGATTGACACAACACCGAAACACAAACACAGAAAATAAACTATGCTCGAGAAAATCTACCTTTAAAATGTCCCCTTTAATTTTTATATTTGACTTATTGATCAGACACATCAGTGTTGTCTCTCTCTGATGATGAATATAGTTTGTCCGATCGCACAGGTTCTATACCCTGAATTGGCTGCATTACTTTAACATTTAACTGCAGACAAGTACCAATATTATGATTACAAATACTATCCTTAGTCTCATTGGAACTGTTTCAGAGGTGAGTCTGCTGAAATTCAGGAAGAAACACAAAACACCAAACACACGGCCACATGTTGACCACATTATAAAATTTTAAAATACAAATAAATGAAAGCTTCAAAGACCTTGGATCAAACTTGAGTTGAGTGAATTTAGAAGAGTAATAAACAGATAATCAATGAGTGAGGGAGTGGAAAAGCACAAACCTTTCCCATGGAAAGACAAGCAGACACACACACACACACACACACACACACACACACACGCAAGAGCCTGAACTTAATTAGTGAAGAGACTATGAGTCAAAGGGGTTCCCTTAAAGCACCTGTCCTAGACCCCCCCCGCCCCCCGTTACACACACACACACACACACACACACACATCTATCCATAACAACAATGTTCCAGTGTTGACAAATAGATTATTACTCTAATCTCTAATACAGACGATAAAAACACGTTATAACAAGACCAGAAACAGAAGTCGGCAAACACAGACATATTCCTCTCCCCACCACAAACACACAACACACAACACACACACACACAAACACACACTCCAAAGACCACTGAGCCATCCACCGATGCAGTGGGAACAGAGTGCAGTGACACATTCTCACAGGTATCACATCCGTACATTCATGTACCAGGTGGACTGTGTGTGTGTGATTGTGTGAGTGTGTGTGTGTGCAGCGAGAGAGCACAGTTCAGTGACAGTGAGATGGCATCTTAGGGGGATTATTATGGTGGCCCTGAAAGCTCAGTGCACTGAACACATGAAAATAGACAGAACACAAGCAAATTAAGGAAACATCTTTACCAATTTGACAACACATGCGAGAGTGTGAAAACACAACCAAATGCATCTGATTTGCAGCGTGTTTCTGTTTTTTGTTGTGTTTTCTCACTTTGCAGCATTTTTTTCCGAAATAATACACGTTTTCCTAATTTGCTAGTGTTTTGTATAATTGCATGTTTTCTTAAACTGGTGTGTGTGTGTGTGTGTGTGTGTGTGTGTGTGTGTGTGTGTGTGTGTGTGTTTGTGGCTTAATACAATGTTACGACCTTTCACACCACATCAAGCAGCAATAAACAAAGCACCATGACACATTTTGTATAAATTGCTTGCTAATTAGCAGTTCAGCACCCTTTAACTGCAAGACACAGCGTGTGTGCGTGTGTGCTTCTATGCATCAGTAAGTACCCAACAGTAAGTTCAGCAAATATTTTCAATACCTGTACATACAGTATATCTCTAACCACGTAGGTGATCATTTATAATCCCATTTGTTTGAAAATTGAATTTCCCATGGACAAAGCTGAAAAGGTACTGTGTATATTTACCTTTTATAACTGATTATTTGATCATTTGATCACTATTACAAAGTGTTACCATATTTCACAAATTGCACAAGCAATGACAGTTTTCAAATCGACCTTGCTATTTCTTGGATTTACAGAGGAGTAAGTAAAAACTTTGCGCATGGACATCATAAAGTGGCTTGCACTAAAACTATTTACAAAGCTATTGAGTAGTTTTGAGCTGCTTGTACAGTGTGAAGAGAAAACTGTTTCCTTCCAGATGTCAAAGAGCTCTCTCATCCAACAAACCGAACTGTCTGTCGCTTTGTGCTGCTGCCCGTTTTCTTGAGTTTCTTGTGAGTTACTTGTGAAAGAATGTCATGGCTGAGTGTGGGTGTGTGCATTTTCCTTTAATAATACACTGTGAACTTTGTTGATTGACCCAGCACTACTCCAGCAAATTCTTCACATAACCAACCTTGAATTTTGTCAGAACATCCCTGTTTTTACCTAACCAAACCATGAGAGCAGAGGAAGTGGGAGTGAAACTGAGAGCTGAAAATGGCTTTTGTCTTGTTTTTGAATTTCTGCATCCATTCATTATGCAGGGATGAACCCGGAGTGAGGTTTGTTGGATGCTTGAATACATCATGGCAGAGGTCAGCTCTCCTGATGAATATCAAGCGTACCTTATGCACCGGTCCGACCACCATCTGCCCAGAGCTGCGCCTGACTCACCAACCACAGCACAAACACCGCCCAAACACATCCAAGAGGACTAATTTCATCAACATATTCAACAAACAGCAAAGGTTAGCAGTCCATATGAGTCTGCTCTCCTCGTCTCTTGCAGATTACTATCTCTCCTCATTAAGTAAATGTCAGTGTCAAATACTATCTGGTTAAATGATATTTTCCCACCTTAATTTACAGCTCTCAGTTTAGCATATTAGGACCACTTAATTTTGCTGTCATGTGTTTTGGCGATCTTCTGAGATCCTGTTTCTCCACAAATAATTTAGATTTTTTTTCTTCTGTTTTTTCCCAGAGCAGATATACTTTTTTCAAAATCTTTTTATTGAGATTTTCAACAAAGTTCCCAGGGTTGGGCAGACATATTCCACATTGTTAGAAAATACATCAATGTAGCATTGTATAAAAACAAAAACAATGACAGTAACGACAGTAACGAAGTGAAAAGAGCAGATATACTAATACAAAATCAAGTATTATCCATCTGTTGTATAGGGAAGATGCTCTGTATAACACATTCTCATTTTCATCTATAGTACAAGAAGAAATAAGATGTGAAAGGCTTTCAGTCAAAGAAAGTCATCATTTACTTTACCTGTAGCGCTATTTAAACAAGGCAAATGTCAATCATTTTAAATAAGCAACTGAGCTTTCGGTCATGATAAGTGCTCCAAGTCTTCTCTCTTCGTTATTCATCCTTCACTGTTTGTATGAAAGGTTTTGTACAAGGTAATAAGAGAGAAAACCCATCCAATTTACCACCAAAAGTTTTCCAATGTCCTTGAAAATAGCACAATACAAGTGTGGCAAATCAAATACATGCATTACCACCAACATATCCAATAATTACAGTCCACTGTAAAGAGTGAGTAATGATAGAAAAAGAAATAGCATAAACCTACTGTGAAATTCCAGCTGGAACTTTTTCCATTTCTCTTGAACCCAACAGCCACATTTCAGCCACTGAATCTCAGCCGTGAGCACACACTGTCCCTTTGTTCCTTCTGAAAAACACAAACATTATTGAACTTGCTAAATATATTTATTGCACAGCATGCTGAATGTTTAAAGAGACTTTTATTTTACAATCCATATACAATTGTGGCACAGGATGAGTTTCGCCCTCTGTCTTTACATAGTCAACACTGCTGCTGGCATACTGCTCTTTGTGAATCTGTTCTTGTCATTTTTTTCTCCTCTGTTCTTTGCAGTGCTCACAGTGAAGGACAAACAATAACACAATGTTGTAGAAGGATAAGTAATTCTAACAGATAGATGACTTTATAGAAAAGGACTGACAGGAAAAAGATGACAGTGACAAATGGGTCTACGATAAACCAGATATGATCAAATAATTTTAATAAGAAAATGACACTTGTTGTGCTGGCTGTATGGGGGTAACACTGCTTTAGATTCACAAGACATTGAAAAGTTTTGATTCAAAGGCCACTCCAAAGAGACATTTGAATCCTTAAGAAATCTGTTTTCCAAGGCTGCTTATTTTTCACTGAGAGAAAGCCATCTCAATTCAAGTTCAGCAGCATTAGCCTCCTTACATACAGCAGTCCTTTAAAATCTAGACTGTTCCTGATGCACAGTGCCATGTGGTGTTAAGGTTTGCAATGCAAAACGTTCAAATAGATGCGACATAAATGGGGTTGAGTAAAGAGTGGAACAAAGAATTGAGAAGGAAAGTCTATAAAAGGAGGGACGGAATGAAAGAATGAGACATAAAGACATGTGAACAGTAGGACATGATGTACACATGCACATATGCATGTAATCTAAGCAACTTAACTCTTATCTCTTATCTCTGCAAAGGCAAAACGAAATAAAATAAATAAAATAAAATAAAAATCATACAGGATGGAGGTGGTAGCTAGGCAACAGGCACCAAGGCGTAAGTCTACAAGCTTTATGAGTTTCCATCTATCCCCTCATTTGCTGAACAAGGGCTCTGTCCTATGGGCGTCCACAAGTTGTTGGTGGATGGAAAACCATCTTTATCTGTGTATCATGCTAATTTACTGTAATAAAAACTAATTTTCCATGGGTCTGCATGAAAGAAAAAAAAATCTGTTAAAGTGTAACAAGCATTTTTGGTTACTTTGAATGCCCTATCAAATGTAATTGAAAACATTCTCGACATGAGTTTGTCAACCATTTTCACTTGATGAGGTCTTAAAATAAGATCAAATTACTTAAAATAAGATTATTGCTAGATAACAAAACTTCACACAGGCTTGTGTAGCCACACAGGGCTTCGCTCAACTAGGTTTGGAACCTACAATCTTTAATTTGGGAGACTTGTGTGCTAACTATTGAGCCACCACGCCAACTGATGCTGTGGCTGTAGCTATGGCAGTGTCAGTGTGGTGGGTTCACCATTTTGGTCCAGACCACACTATTGGATGGATTGCCTTGACATTTTGCACAAACATTCATGTTCCCCAGATGATGTGTCTGAATGACTTTGGTGATTCCCTGGCTTTGCCTCTAGCGCCCCCATCAGGTTGACTTGATTGGTTTTGAGTGAAATGGATTGCCATGAAATTTGGTACCGACACTCAAGGTCCCCAGAGGAGAATGAATGTCATGGCTGTTGATCCTCTGACTTCATCTAGAACCATCAGGTAAAAATTCCAGTTCCTGCAAAAATAATTACTTTGTTGTCCTTTGTATTTAGTGCTTAGCAAATGTCTTCATGTTAAACATGCTTACATGCTGACGTCAGCATTTAACGTCTGAAAAACTATAGTTTTATACAAATATATTCCTTGTATAACCCTAACCCTTAACATATCCCCAAATAAAATAAAACTGCAAATTAACAAGGCAAGTGACATTTACTTGAATTACTAAGTCAAACAGCCTTGCATAGTCAGCACTAGATAATCCAATCCATACTCAGAACAAGTCAGACCAGATTTAAATCAAAATTATCTCACTTAGAAATAGAGTAGTAGTAGTACATTTCATGACAACAAAATGAAGCCTGTGCATTCAGCTTTAAAATTCCATTTCACCGTCTGCTTCCTTCTTGTCTGCTTTTGGCTCACCTGACCGCCAGGAGGCTACAGAGCGACAAGAGAAAAAGAGAAAGACAGAGAGATGGAGAGAGAGCCTCTGTCCCCAACAACCCAGCTGTTACTTCTAAGTCCTTTTACCCCAGCTTAATGTTTTGTCTATTTCTTCAAGGCTACAGCTGCAAAAATCAACAGAGACACTATTCTCACTGCTGTCCCTCCTGTCGACAGGCTTGTCTGTGTACAATTCATTACACGGAGAAATTACAGTTGGTGTTAGAGGGAAAAATCATTACACAGGATCAGGGTATTTGTTGTTGGCAGCCTCAAGCAAAATGTATTTCAGATGATGAAAGGCTCCTGACAGTCTGACTGATAAGCTGGTTAACTTCACATTGGGTTGTTTATTTATCTGGATCCACTCAGGCTTGTGACGTACTGACAGCTGTTCACATACAATAAAAGACAATGTAATATGTGCAGGTAAAAGCATTGAAGTTAAAGTGTAGAACACAGCTCAACAAGCTTTCAGGTGCTCTCATCCCTCCCTGGCAGAGAACAATTCATACTACGGGCACGATGCAGTTGTAAAAATCGTTTACCTGTTCCATTTTGCTGAGCTACAAAGCAATGAGTGAATGTGTGAAAGACAGTGCTGTACTGCCAAGTGTGTTTCTGCTTTCACAACTGACTCTTTTCACAGTCTCCATACCTGTAACAACCTAAAAAAAACAATTTTTTATTTTTGCCTCACAGGGGCAGTGGAAAGAACTTGCAAACAACAACCTTAACATATCATCACCTTTTCAGTTAATATAGTGAACTTTTTTGCAAACAGTTGTTATTACAGATCCAGCAGTTACGGGGAACATTATCCAACTCCTGAGGGAAATATCTGGCTCTTTAACTGCTAAAAGCTCCACTATGTTCACCTTAAAGCGCTTAAGACAAAAACATTTTTTGCTTCCAGGTTTGCTTCTGTATTAGTGTTTCTTCCACTTGCTCCTACTGCGTGTTCCGACTCTGCCCATAGACTTTAAATTGGGATGTTGAGCTTTTCTAGGCTGTAGCCAAGTTTTACAAATATAAACCCTCCGTGGATTTGAAGTCATGATACAAAAAGTAAATGAACTTCTTTGCAGTTATCATGTCAACAAGTTTACAGATGTCTTTTATAATAGTGGTCTATGGGGAAAATGTGTTTTGGGCAGCAAGGGATTTTTTCCTTGCAATACTGTAAGTGGCCTCTGGGACAAATTGTCAGCAAGGCTGAGTGCTGTACCATAGACTGTATAAAAGAAGTGGACGTAGTCATTGTGACGTTACCCATTGGTTTGTGGACTGTTGCTTTGAAGCCACCAGACTGGACCATATTTGGACGAGACTGTGGAGTTAGCTAGCTTGGTTGGCTAGGTGCATCGGTTATTGATGTTAACTGTGATTCTGTATGATAATTTGAAATCAAACGCAGTTCAGATGTCGTTATTGGGTTTATAGCTTGCTTCTGCCCCGCAGTGGCCAAAAACTTCAATAAACAGTGATTTAACTGCAGATTTTGTGACTTTTACATTTAAATAAAAAGGTTAACGGCACATTTACAGTTTTAGAAACATGAATCCTCCCAAAGCAATAAACCTAGTAAATTTCTTAGTTCCTGAAAAGATGAGCTTTTGAGATTCAAGCTTTTTAATTGACATGTCAATAAAAGAACCAGCTATGGATTTAGATGAAACAGTCACCCAGCCCAGGCTCAATCTGGACACATGGCATTAATTGAACCAGTTGGCTATCTCTGCCCCTGACTGTCTTTGATGGTGCCATGGGGGAAGATTAAACACGAAAGGATGTCACTGACAGGCACAGGGTCTGCCACTCGTACATTGATAAGCACCAGACAAGGCAGTGCAGGACAGCTCTGGGTTTAATATGCAGGCCAGGTCTTCTCTGTAGTAACAGGAAGCATGAGAAAGCATTATATTTCTGTGTGCCGGTAGCTTTTCTCTCCTAAATTCAAAGAGCTGGCATGATAAAAGCAACACTGCAAGTAAATTAAAAGGAGTGATAATTACACAGATGATAACACAAATATCAGTAAGGAATAGGCAGCACGATCAAATTTGAAAACAATGAGTCTTCCCTCCCTCTCTCTCAGTCCCTTTCTGTGTGGTAAAGACCAGAGCTCAGAGGCTCAGATCAAACGGTCGTGGTGATGAAAAGAGCAGGTCTCCGAGGGCTCGTAGAGAAAGGAAGGAACGAGACACAGAGATCAGAGAGAAGGACCAAATGAAGGCTAATTTGTCCTGATGATCCAGACTGTAACTAAAAAGCTTCAAAGAGTAGCAGTATGAACTCAAGATCATTGGTCAGATTGTGTGATTGTACACAGATCATCTCAACACACCACAGAAGGAGGGCCTGTGCAGTGAAATGCATCTTTTTCTTAATCATGTTACCTTTGAAGATATTTTCATATTAGTCACAGGCTTACATATTCCAACTTTCTATTGCTGTTCTCGCCTTGAACGCCACCTCCGTAAATCTGTATTTGAAAGGAACTGCTATGACTGGTTGGTATGCACTCAAGCTACTGACAGCAAAGTGTTTAATGTTTATCAGGACCCTTCAAAACTTTAATATAATGAATATGCAGCTGTGTAAATGGAGGGATTACCTCTACAATTAATATGCTTTCATTATCTATTTACTCTCATGCCAACCTTTAGCTCCACACAACACACCAACGTGTATTCTTATTAAGCTTCATGCCAGCCTTTTCCAAAACTATTAAAAAAAATGGGAACAAGTTATTTGTTTACAGGCTAAAAGCTGTTGTATATCTGTATCAACTAAAGGTTAAAAACAAATAATATAACCCAAGACATATTATGTAAGATTAGGGCAATAACTGCAATGTTATTGCAGTACCATTTATAAATTTGTTCAAGCATGCTCTGTCCCACAGCATTTGGTTCATCAAAAACTGCCCATGTGGTGAAGAACACATGCAGAAAATTTCACGTAAATACAAGGTAAATAATGAACTTTTCATTAATAGTGCAATTATATGGATTCAGAGAATTATTGCTGTCTTGACTGTTATGATCAAAGTTTGTCCACTGCATTGCTTTTTGGAGAAAGATGAAAGTAAGGGAATAAGTAATACACTGTGTGGTCGAGTGAAAAATACAAATGGTTGCAGAAATTGTAGAAGAGTTTATTATCTTTTTTTTGTCACAACAACCAACAATAAACACAAGGGAGTCCATCCTCCACACACACATTTGCATGCCAGTAAATGCACAATTATCAAATCAAAGGTTGGAGAAAATTGTAGCAGAAACATCAAAAGAAACAATGGATTTATTGTCATACAAATTCACATTTGTAGGTGTTTTTTTCAAACTAAGAAATGCAAGCAAGTTTATTGAAATTGAATTCTATTTTCAAGATTTTGATCTTATTTTAGGAATAGGCAAACTAAACTTCATTTGAAGATATTTTTCCAACCAAAGCTGTAGCTATCATGTAATGTTATTCAGGGACCACTGCACTTACAACCAACAACATTTTTTCTAGTCCCCAAAGGTTTTTTGTTTGTGTGTTTGTTTGTGCCTTCCTAACATGAGTGCTTTTTAGTTAAAGCTGCTCTATTTAATTTATAACAATAACAATAGTTGAAATGACTTTGTCTTTAAACTCACTGATTAGTTTTTTCTTTGGCATGCAACTGGTTGCGTTTTTAGTTCAATCTCAGCTCTCTCATTGGTGTTTCCAGACAAGCACATACTCACAAAAAAAACCAGCCATATAGGAAAATTGTGCAAGCAGCTTGTATGAGCTATGGTATATACATAGTAGTACAGTGGGGGAAAAAAATTATTTCATCTCCTGCTGATATTGTATGTTTGCCCACTGACAAAGAAATCAGTCTATAATTTTAGTGGTAGGTTTATTTGAACAGTGAGAGACATAATAACAAAAAAAAGAAAGAAGAGAAATCAGAAAGATTTCTGCCCAGGTGTCTTTTATACAGGTAACAAGCTGAGATTAGGAGCACACTCTTACAGGGAGTGCTCGTAATCACGTTTGTTACCTCTATAAAAGACACCTGTCCACAGAAGCAAGCAATCAATCAGATTCCAAACTCTCCACCATGGCCAAGACCAAAGAGCTCTCCAAGGATGTCAGGGACAAGATTATAGACCAACACAAGGCTGGAATGGGCTACAAGACCATCGCCAAGCAGCTTGGTGATAAGGTGACAACAGTTGGTGCGATTATTTGCAAATGGAAGAATCACAAAACAGTCAGTCTCCCTTGATCTGGGGCTCCATGCAAGATCTCACCTCGTGAAGTCGCAATGATCATGAGAATGGTGGAGAATCAGCCCAGAACTACAAAGGAGGATCTTGTCAATGATCTCAAGGCAGATGGGAACATAGTCACCAAGAAAACAATGTACCATGTACCGTCAAATCTTGGGGGAGATCCTCCTTTGCTCAGTCAGGGCATTGAAAATGGGTCGTGGATGGGTAATCCAGCAGGACAATGACCCAAAACACACGGCAAAGGCAACAAAGGAATGGCTCAAAAAGAAGCACCTGGAGTGGCCTAGCCAGTCTCCAGAGAAAATCTGTGGAGGGAGCTGAAGGTTCAAATTGCCAAAACCTTAATGATTTGGAGAAGATCTGCAAAGAGGAGTGGGATAACATCCCTCCTGAGATGTGTGCAAACCTGGTGGCCAACTACAAGAAACATCTGACCTCTGTGATTGCCAACAATGGTTTTGACACCAAGTACTAAAGCTGATGATACACGGGGCAACTTTTTGTGCAATCGTGCAGGGCAACATTGCCGTCAATGGTAATGAGTAAAGATTAGAACCGTAATCTCCTTTCCCCACCACTCCCACCTGCCACCTGCCCCGCCCCGCCGCTATCTGTTTAAAACATCGTTGGACTTGCCACTAGCAAGATTGCCCAGCAACATTGCTTAAAATGTTGCCCCGTGTATCATCAGCTTAAGTCATGTTTTGCAGAGGGGTAAATACTTATTTCACTCATTAAAATGCAAATCAATTTATAACATTTTTGACATGTGTTTTTCTGATTTTTGTTGTTATTCTGTCTCTCACTGTTCAAATAAACCTACCACTAAAATTATAGACTGATCATTTCTTTGTCAGTGGGCAAACGTACAAAATCAGCAAGGGATCAAATAATTTTTTCCCTCACTGTGGCTGGTGAACACAGTGGTGCATTCAGCAGCCAAAGAGCAAGATATTTCTCTTAAGTGTTGGTAAAGAGCAACATAGAGCTAAAAGAAGAGTGAGTATTGGACTTAGATTAATTAATCAAAGATGACTCCAAATCAATGCTAATATTGCTCCATGTCTGCTGGATGTGTAGGCAAATGTTTGCTTACACCTTACCCATATCAACTTTATAAGTTCATAATATGTCAGTGCTGTGTTTACACCTTTTTATACTGGCCCAAGGGGCTAAAATATAAATGAATGCAGGTTTAATGCAACTAAAGCTACTAATGATTAACAATGTCTTAAGTTAATGATACAGAATGTGGTCATATGTGAACATGTGGTATGTATATTTATGTTATAGTCACACCCCCAGGACCCAAACTCTACCATGACCTTCTCCTCAAAAGGTTTTCCAGTAAAAGGTCACTTGTCAGGAAAACATTATTGTATGTCATTTAAAGCCTTTGAACATAGACCACTGCTGTAGACTTTCTGGTGAGGACAGTCTTAATATGTTAAGGCTTATCTATGAATAGCAGTCACCTACATGTATTTTTTATAACATGTATACAAAATGTTCAGCTGATTGACTTTAATTCGCAGCTCCCGTTGTTCTCTCACACCTCTGTGCAGGCGCTTCCCTGATGTCTCATAGCATTTGCCACACTGACTAATAAAATGCTTCACCAGGGTGAGATAAGACTCGCTTGCCTTGAGAAAAAAAAGGAAGAAAAAAAAAATAGACCACACACATTTTATAGACTATCCCAAAACTTAATAAGTCTCCATGGCAACAACAGATAGCACACAGCAGCAGATCACTTGTCAATCAAAACATCTCACAGAGAGAAGGGCTTGTGGATCTGAAGAAAAGCTCTAAGAGCCTCTATATGCTATAAAAGAGGGAGGAAGAGCCCCCTGGATGTGCAACAAGCAAAAATGAACATACTTTACAATTTCTACTTAATAAAAAGTGTTTCAAATTTACTCAAACTACAGTACTGTGGTGTTCCTCCACATGGCAATAAGGCCAGTTGATCGCTGCAGCATCTAGGCCAAGCAGGCATGCCATACTGCAGAACAATGCTGCCAAGACCTGAAGGAGAGCTCTAAGGCTGTACTCACATGAACAATGGTCTGAGCTGCGCTTTCTCGGGTGCAAAGTCAGTCAAAAACCCCAGCTCAATGTGTCTGATCATCATTTAATTATAAACAAGAACTTTGAAATTCAAACTAAAGAAAATTCAAGACACTTATTTTAAGATGGCCCTCGTATTGTAAGTGAGGAAAGTTTAAGTTCAAATGATTGGAACTTTAAGCACAATGACGAGAGTAAAATATGAGCTGTCCTCAACATTCAGCTCCCTTGCTGCAAGGTTTGGCATCACCATTCTCTCCACAAAAAACAAAATCAAGACACCACAAAGTGATTCAGCTGGTGATCGTGTGTAAGTACCTTCTTTGGCTTTAGCTACATAACATCAAGGCTCCGTGCAATAGGGAAATTGTTAGTATTCCTACAAGCAGCACTTAACCTGATAACCAGACTGATTTCCAATTTGAATTCACCTCATTATTCAGTCTGACATCATGTTCATGTAAGCCAACTGGGCTAACAGAACATGACAGAACATGAATGAATTTCCAGTCCACAAAGAAGCTGCATTAGCGGTTGCTAGAAGCAGTTGTCCATCAAGGAAATATGCACATTTAAGAATTGTTATTTCTGTGAAATGACTTACGACAACCATTTTCATGGAAATGTTTTTTGTCAACCTTTTGTCAAACTCTCTGTCTGATCTGTTTGAACTGCTGATAAAACAGGGGATGTGCAGTAGTTTTTCAGAGGTATGGAAGATTTTGAAATGTGTAGTATCATGTAGTCACCATGTATGAGGATAGTTATAACCATGTAAAACAGGAAGGGTTCTGTAGAGTACCAGCAGATGATTTCTTAAAATAAAGTCCCACAACTGTTTGATTCACTAAAGTACCATTGAAAAATGTACATTTTTGTTTAGTTTTGTTCCTTTTTTCATTAATCATGCGACATCTGTTTTGTTCCTGATTTACAGGAAGAGTAAATCCAGGACACACTGATGGCCAGATTTCATAAGCATATTTTACATATTTTTCCTGCCACATCCTTAACACTGGCAGTTGTGCATGTTACTTATCAAACAAGTGTACCAGCCTGGAGGCACAATGCCTGATGAGGTAGACTGTACATGTTGCCTCTCTCATGTAGGTTCATGCAACTTACAAGGTTCACTTTTGTGTAGAAAATTCTCTGCTTCTGAAGAGCAGGTGCAATAACAGGTTTATCAAAAATTATGATTTGGTTAGGGAAGAGGAACTTGAATTAACAGAAATATCAATGACAAAGAATGAAAGCACCAAATATCTGTGGAGCTAGGATGTATAAAAAATTACATTACACAACATCTGAGTCTTTAACAGCAAACACAGAGAGGAGCTGTAGTTTTGTCCCCATCAAATTCATCTTGATGTTCAGTGGAATGTTGCATTACTATAATCAAGCACCAGTGCTCTTTTGAGAAAACAGCAATTTGGCTGTCAGTCAATTTGAACATAGCGGCAGGTTCCAATCCTATATTTTGTTATTACATTTAGATCACATATTGCACCTAATGCTGTTTACATTTAAACTGTTCACATACACAAATTATGAGACTGGTGTCAATAAAAACAAGTTTGAAAAGAGTATGGTCCTATTGCAAACAGCAAGAACATAACTTAAAATATGGTCAATGCAGTACAATGAAATGAAGAAAAGAAACCCTGATGTATTCAAGTGAACTGTCCAGTACAGGTCACTGTTTCTATCTTAGCTGTAGCTCTGACAAAGAGCAGAAACACTTGAGAGCACTTGATTTACCAAAATGAGAATAAGCCCATGGCTTAGAGTGCAGGAGACTTTGAAGTGTAAACGAGGAGCGTAAAGAGGCAAGATAATTTTGAGGTTGGACAAAATTGGAAGAGAAGAGGAATGAAAAGAGAGGGGAGCTGATGTAATGTTGAGAGGACGCGAGCCAGCAAAAGGAAGGCATCTAAGGGGATATAATGAGAGCAATGACCTGATGAAAGTGAAAGAAGGAATGTAACAAGCAGATTGCAACTGATGCCCATGTTGATATTTTTGGATGAAAAAAAATCCTAATTTTCATTTTTATTTTTTAAGTGTCCACTGAAACCAAGAACGACAATTAAAACTAACAATAATGTTTAGTTTAATTATCCATTCCAATAAGTGTCATACTGAGATGAAACAAACAAAATTGAAAACACTGCCATAAGCTGCAGTTTCTCCATTTCAGACTATGACAATGCCAGGCTGCAAAGAATAAGAAAAGCAACATTTGTTTGAATGCTGTGGCAAAACAGCAGGCAGAACAACAATGTTGCAAGCATATTAAGGTGCATGACAAGGCAACTACCTTTAATGTTCCACAACTTATTTAAATTAAATTTAAATCATAAGCATTGGAGACTGCTCCCAAGAAGAACAACAGAATCAGTCATTTCAGCAAGTGACCCAAAACACCAGTGGTTGTGATTATAACCATGAGGACAAGGGTCCTCAAACTTTAACATTATTATTATTTTAATCCAAGCCATCTTTCCCTAAACCGAACAAATTTGTTTTTAATGCCTAAACTGAACCAAACCTTATCCATAGTGTTAAAATTGTTTTCTTTTTCAACAGTGACGCAAATTATGTCACCCTGCAGACCAATGAATCAGAACAGAAAACGCTTCTTTATGTCGGTCTATAGGGCATGGACAAAAGTATTTTGTCTTTTAACTTTAAGAACTTTCTGTCACCTAATTGTCTGGCTGTTTATTTTTCTCCCTCAGTCTAATCAGTTATATAAACCAAAAAATGCAACAATCAACCTGTTGCTGTTACAAGGCAGGAACTGAATTCTTATTATATATCGATATACAGAAAAGCCATAAAACCTAAATTGAAATCTCAAAAACAACAAAACATAATAGAAAGCGTTAATCATCAGTAACCTTGCACAAATTGTTGCAAATCTTGTTCAAGAGGCTACTAAAAGCCTTGTGTATTGGCACACCAAATTACAATACAATATACTTTATTGTCCCGTTTTCTTTGGCTCAGTGTCACTGCATCTGTCAAAAGTTACTCTATTTTACATACAGAGTACTTGACTCAAGTAGCCACATACTCATTGTAATGTTTAGCCCCATGGTGGAAGGAGGAGACATGGATTCAGAAGTTCTTCACCTGGTGCTTCAATTTATTTCTTCACCAGACACATGGAAAGTGCAGTAGTGCAAGGGGGAATTATTGCAAAAATATATCAAAAATTTTAAAACAAACAACTAGGAAACCAAGTATAAACTATTCAAATTATCATTACAAACTGATATGAAACAACACAAAAAACTATATTAGGCCCTGGCTATTGGGCTGTAGCACATGTGCCCTTCCAGGCCAAAGCTGTTCCGCTGAGAGGAGCTTCTGCCTCCTTCCTTTATAGAGAGCCTATACGTCCCTCCCCTTCCGGTGGACCACCATGGGACCTTATTTCGGAAAAATATTCTACGGTAGTCAATGGCAGGAGACAACAAATATTTTGATCCCGTTTGAATTGTGCCCCTGAATTACACAACTTATTTTTTGTTGATCTCTGTTGATTTAAAAGATAGATTTTAAATTAAAGAAAGTTGTAGTTTGCGTGGAACATAGCTACATTATCTAGATAGTAGCAAGAAACCAATGAACGTTGGTGACGTATATTGTGCGAGACAAGAGATGTAGTTCATAGAGCGGGTTCACACAAAATGACATGTAACTTTACTGTTTTACAACAAAATGCAACTTTCTTGGCTTGCAAAATTATATTTTAAATTGGCCAACATTATATGTGTAATTCAGGGTTCAATTCTAACGGGATAAAAAGATAAGTTGTTTCTCGCCATTGACTATTACATACATACATATTTTTTCCAAAATAAGGTCCCATGACCCGGAAGCGGAAGTGAGTGACTCTCTATACCGGAAGCCCCTCCTACAAGACAAACCAAAGTTAATTGGAAATCAATCTAACAACATTATGCTACCTCAACATTCCCAAACATTTCTGGCTACATCAATACACAATATATCAAATATAAAAACAAAAATTAAATGTTACATTCTGAACAAGCTTCTCAAAACAGAAAACTTTAGGTACTTCAGTACACCCCTCTGTACTGGCTTACACTTGGACCATTCCAAGTCTTCCCCCCTATAAATTACTCCAGACTCCAGCTTTGCCACTTCGACCTAGATCCCTGCTTGAGGATAACAGGTGAAAGCACCATGCAAACATTTTGATGACCTTGGGTGAATCAAATAACCCGAAATAAATGACTTGAAATTAACTGTGTATGTGTTGTATTTATCTAATCATGATTTCTACTCTTTCGATTAGTATTTAAATGAACTGAAATAAAATGACAAGCCATGTGTCCATTGATGCTAAAGTTAGCTTAGCATGCTAAAACCAATGCTACCACTGGCTTGAAAACAGGCACCTTTTTCCAGAAATAACATTCACAAAATGAATCAGGAATAATTCCTCAACCATTTGGCCTAGATGCATAATTCTGGTCTCATTTGAAAAGTCAGAAGCTAAGGAATATAAATCCATTATATATTAATATATTTATTTTACTATTACAGACTACGTGGAGATGCAATAAAGAAAAATGTTTAAAAAAAAGCCATATTTTAATGCAATAAACCATCAAAACCATCATAAGCAAGCTTTTAATGCAACTGAATATCTTCTAATACACCTACAATGCAATTGTAACTGTAAATCTGATGAAAATAAACTAAAATACAACAGTTATCATACATTTTCAAATATACCAGGCGAATGTCCATATTATGGCAATATTTACTGTTAAAATGTTGACTTTTATTGGTAGATATCTTTAAAACACTTTTTCTGTCCATACAACCAAGTTCCAAATGACAAAACATTGAAATATTGATAAAAACAGTGAATATTCATTAACATTCCTGTCACCAAAAGCACTCCCATGCTTTACAGGCCTGTAGATTGAGAATGGAACATCCCACAGAGATGGGGCTTGAGCAAACCTTTCATTTGGTACCCTGCATGTCTATGTATCTCCAAGGGACCAGCCACAAAATGGCAAAAAACATTGTTTATTCTCTGCTGAAATGTCAAGAGCAGGCAGGCAGCTCGCAGGTATTGCGCAATTATCAAGAACAACATCGGCGGGTTTTGGAGTTAAAACACTAACAACACACTGCACAAATCATCCATCCTAACAAAGTCCATTTGGGTACTATGGCCTTTATGTCTCTTACTATGTCTTTACTGTTTGAGAGGTTAACGGAAAAAAAACATGCATTTGCTTTTTAAATGATTGAGTTGCCGCTTGGGTACTCTGTTGTCTGCCAGCGGATAAAAGCTACTGGAGGAGTAGAGTCACCTTGCCAGGTAAACATGTTATCAATATGGACACCAATATACTTACAGCATACCTGATTTTTGAGAGTGTTGTGGATAACCACTGGGCTATGGTCACCTACCATCCTGGGGTTAAACCTCATCTCCTCAGTTTTCTTCACATTCAGATTGAAGTGCATCACACCACCCTACAAAATTCTCTATCTCAAAGATGTGTATTGCTCTCATTCTGTCAGTTCATTTTCTGAATCAATAGCTCTGATGGGTGTTAAAAGCTGAACTGAAATCAACAAAAAGCAGGCGTCTAAGTTTTTGGTTTATTTAATAATCAAATGGGTGATCATCAGTGCCCCTCCTAGTCTATAAGTATATTGGATTTACTGTATATCTGATTTGGAAGAAACCATGTCTTTCTTCAAGCATTTCATCACAACTGAAGTTAAAGCTTTCAGTGTCTAATCATTGTTGTCAATTGGACAGGGTTTCTTAAGAGCTGGTGCAATGACAGGCTTTTCCTGGAGGGCAAGGACAATCAGTCCACTGACTGTTGGAAAATAGGGCACCATACTGGAATCAATTACTCTGTTTAAGTCCTCAGCAGAAACAGAGGTGCCATCTGGGCCTGTAGACGTTTTGGTGCATACCTGACGGAAGAGTGACTGGACGTTTGTGTTGGCTCAAGGTGCCAGAGTGACTTAAAATAGTCTCTTGCACAGTGTTACAATCCTGAGTGAAACCTGAGGTAACATTAATTCAGCTCCTTGTTTGGTTCCATGTTAGTCATGGCTTTCACACAATCGCACAGTTTTTTTGGAGTTCGATTGGGTAAAACCTTGTATGTCAAATTAATATAGTAGAGTACAAAGTGCAATGTTTCTTCCATAATTGTAATGAAGAAGAAGTAGCATTAAATGGAAATATTCAAGTAAAGAACAACCTCAGGATTGATGAGTGCATTTACTTTGATACTTTACACCACTGGGTGTAACCCCTGTGATGTCATTCTACTAGGACTATCACCTTCCCCTGTAGAAACCAATACAGTATATGGATTTATTTCCTGTAGGTGTTGCTGGTACAATGGTGACATGTATCAGCAAGGAAAGGAAGTGAGAAACCAGCTGTCACTCCACTTGCACATTCTACATCAGATCTGATCTTGATATGTGGTTCGCCTGCAGTTGTGCTTTGACAGATTGTCACTCATTCACCGGGTTATCATCTTTGTTTAAAAAGAAGAGGTGCATGGGTGGACAGACCGGGATCAAGATGAATCAACACCTTCCTTATTTGTTGTTGCTGTGAAATGCCTTGGGTTTTAGAAAAAAAAAAGAAAACCAACACTAGAAAGATGTTCTTGTCTTATCTTGTGAAACCTACCAAGTACTGCTTTCTGACTGTTAATACACATCATTTAATTCAGCTTGTTTTTGCACATGGCACTTTTGAATATATTTCAGACAATGAATATACTGTACATTCCCTGCAACATGTTCCTGCTGAGATGTGCTGAGCACTGTGTGGACTTTAACATGAGAAGGAATCACAAATTGTAGTTTATCTGGCTGGCTTGCATCACCTCTTTCTATGAATTCAGTCACAGTATGATGTTGAACTACCCAATATTTTTCCATAGGCATCAAAAGTTTCATTTATTCTTTACTAGTTGATCAACAAAGGTATGTTTACATTCAGTGTTTCTCATCATTGTGCATCCCCTGGGGCCTACTAAAGGCGTTAAATACATTTCATTCCTCAGCTGATTGACTGTGGCATGTTGCTGTGCATTAACACCACCGACTGTCAGCAAAATAGTGTGAAATGGCGGCAGGAATGTGTGTTCTTGTGCATGCACACCATACAAACAAAATGAGAATCCAGCCGTAAAAACATCGCACTGTAGCACTCCAACTGGTCAAAACCTCCTCCTCGATCTCACAAATTCACAGGTAAGGCTGATAAAACTAAAGAAAAAAAAAAAAAAAAAAAAAAGCGTGGTGGTTTGACCTCTTGCCAGTGTCACACAACAGAGAAGGATCACAGTCAGTGGTAGAGACAGTTGGTGTTGAGCTCCAGCAGTGCAGATATAGTACACAGCAACTTGCCTCTATTCCTGGCCCAGCTTGATGATTCACGCAAACACATAAAACACACACTGACTGGTGTTTGTTGCGTCAATAGAAACAGAACATAAGAATGAGGAAAAGAAACCCCAATAAGTCTATAGCATACTCACCATGGATGACACATTTCAAATCATCAGTGTCTCCTCCTTCTGGCATCTGGCATCTTTTTCTCACTATATCACATGATCAAATGCTTCCACCATCTGCTTGAGGCCATCTGTACAAAGCCTGGATGCCTAGAACACATCTCATTCACATACAATCCCGATTATCCCACAGTGCAACTCCTAATATCCTCTTAAGTTTCTTTAAATTTAGAAAGAATCCACATCCTTCTGTACCTGCTTGTTTTAACACTTTATTTAAGCTGTATCCTTTCGCTAAAATTCCTCCAACATATTTTGGAAACTTGGAGATCTGCACTACTGTGCTTTGGATTGAAAGTTAAGCTAATCTGGCATTACCATCTGTCTGGTGATTACTTTATCAGGTGGGTGCCTTCCTTCACTGCCATAGCAGTGAAACAGGACAGGCCAAGAACAGTTTTAGTGTCCCACGAAGCACAACCCTTGCCACCTGCTAGCAACATTAAGTAGACCTGCACAATTCATAGTGACCTTTTATATAACTGATAGCTTTTTTATATGTTGTAATATTGAGCCATAATATAATTGTGCATTGTGGTTGTAGAAGGACAGAGAGTGTTATGACATAATTACACACATGAATGTTTCTTTTAAATCTAGTATTTAAATTAAAAATGGCATCAGGTATATCTGTACTGTAATGCATGATTTTGTAACATATGGTCAAGAGACTATGTATTACAGCAGGTTTAAGATTTATGCTATCCATTTATTCACATATGTCTCAACCTTGGAGTTAGGACCCCACATTGGGTCTATTTACACTTACAAATCATTTCTATGACTTATGATGTTCATAACAACATGAATTAATGAGGTTTAAAATATATGTTTAATCGAGTTAAAAAAAAAAGCTGTAAGTCTGACCACGAATCCCCAAAACTCCCTGAGTAAACCAGTGGTGCATGAGGCTACAAATCCATGGCAACAAGCTTTTACAGGGTTTCCAAAAGCAGCACAGCCTCAGCTCCAACTGTTTGTTTGGTCCATCTTCAGTCCGTATATCTCATCATCTTCCAGCGACACAGTTAGTGCACAGTCAGAAATAGTAATCAGTCCATTGACTATTGGATCAAAATACCACATCAGGTCAGAGTTGTCTGACTTTCTCTGTCCCTGATTACATTTTACAAACCACAGATTCACCAAATCCTCCAATGAGAGAAAACAAATCAAGGGTTATCTTTAAAAGGATTGTTTGGGAGTGGGGCTGTGTGTACCTGCAGTAGATGGTGGTTGGCACTTCCCCAGTTTGGAGAAGCAGAGAGTTGTACTGGCACGAAGCTAAGCAATGTACTGCTGTGGACAGGGTCAGCAGCAAAGTGTATTGCTGGCGAATCTGTGGCTTGAAAAATATCATCAGGTACAGAGAAAGTCAGCACCACTGACCTGATATTTTGATCCAATAATCAATTGACTGATTACCGTTTCTGACTGTGTCACTCCACTTCTCCAAAACACTGCTTTTCCAACACTGGATAAATTTACACAGTGGCATTTTACCATTATTTCTAACCAGAAGAGTCGCCCCCTGCTGGTTATTCAATGGAATGCAGGTTTAAGGGACTTCCGCGTCGGCTTCGCGTCTCAGGCCAGAAGCTTCCTGAATCAGAGTATGTTTCGTTCTTTGACTTTTGTTTCAAAACTGAATTGAAAAAAAACCAACTTGTTTTTTCCGTTTTAAAATCAAAATGGAAAAACAAAAAGACATCCAAAGACATCGGTATTCGTTTTTCTGTTTTAAAACCAAAACGGAAAAATAGCCTTTTGATTTTTATATTTAATGTGTCTGATTTGTGTAGCTTTGTATGTTACACTTGATAAACCTGCAGCAGATACACTAGATGAGCTTGAACGTAAGTGGACCAGGAGGCTCAACGTTCAGTTTGTAACGCCCTAGCAACAGGGACAGGAAGAGCAATGCCTCAGAAGTTGCCTGAGAATCTTCCGTTTTCTTCAGTATCAAATTAATTCAGTGACAGTTGTCAGTACAACCAACCACAGCAAACACGAACTATTATTAGTTAATTTGGCGAGCTGTATATTAACAAATCATACACGGATTAAGATGTTCGGGTAATTTTTTTATTTTTAAATATACTATATAGCCTAATACACCATACTGGAGTAAAGCTAGGCATTAAAGCACGGTATAGACGAGACAACACAACAGCTACATTGGTGATCATCCCTTCTGGCTGGATGAAGCCTGACGCTCCTTATTTATGGATGGTCCATGATGATAGAGAAAAATAGAAATGAATGGCAAAAATAGCATGTCGTCAATATTTTAGAGACTCCCAAAAATATCACAAATCTTGTTTTCAGAGGAGCCAAGCTCCCCCTGGCTCTGCCGCAGTTTGCACCCTGGTTGTAACCTTGAAAAAACCCTTGATAAAAATATTCGGGTAATTTTTTTAGATTGCTCAGGTAACCAGCTGCTTCATATCAGCCCAAAAAAAAGGTAAAAAGGAGTATCCCAATTTTTTGAGTAGCTCATAGGCAATGCAAGAAGCCACAACAAGGAAATGTTTTTGCTCCAGAGAGTTCAAACCCAGCTTAGCGCCATCTTGCAAAAAAAGTAGCCTACAAACAGCAGGCTGTTGTAGTGGCAGCCTGGCTGAAGGTGAGTGTCCTGTTTTTTTCTCCTTTTGTCTGTTATTCTGTTTTTTCCCGGGGTTCTCTCTGTTCTCTGCCTGCCTCCCTGTGTCTCCTCCCCTGTGCTCTCTCTCTCTCCCTCCGCTCCTGAGCCCAGCCAACGACCCGCACCTGCATCTCGTCAACCTCCTTCTCTGCCTGCCACACCTGCCAGCTATCACTTTCACTTCTGCCAGTACTTCAACCCCGGTTCTCCACAATACCTCTGCTTGATCGTCGTTGCTCCTAACCCGGTGCCACTTCAACATTCAAGCGCGCACGTATTTTGCATCCTTTCTATTTCCCTGTGCTTTGTCTCCGCTGTGTCTGACCCTGTCCACTCTGTCCCCCACACAACACCCGTAACAGAACAATCAAGCCAACATGGACCCAGCACACTCGCCCTCACCCCCCCTCGCTGACTCCATCGGGTTTGAGGACAGGCTCCTAGCCTTCCTTAAACAGAGGGGCTTGTGGGAGAGAGCCATCAGCTTTTCTTGCCAGGGCCCGGCAGTTTTTGGTAGCGGAACCTTGTTTGAGGGATCTTATCCCCCCTTCGGTCTCTAGCTTCCTCCACGCCTTATCCCCTCCACCCGCGAAGGAGTCCCTGAGCATGTCCCTGCCTCCCCTGCTGGTGTCTGCGTCTGGGCCATTATTTTGATCATTGGACCGGAGATGGACCCGCCGGACATTAGCCCTTCCCCAGAGGACCTGTGCCAGGTGAGGACCATCATGGACAATCTCCTTTGGGACTTAAAGGCTGAGGGTTGGCACGAGAGGCTGGACGCGCTAGCCCGCTTTGAGAAGGCTCAGGGCTCTGGATTCCCCCAGTACTCCTCATGCTGGGCTTAGCATGGGGCCTGCGAGCCTCCAGCCTGTCCCTCCTGATCCCCGGCCAGCTAGTCCCTAGTCTGGTCCTGAACCCGAGCCCCGCTAGCGCCGCTAGCCCCGCTAGCCCCCAGCCTGTCCCTCCTGTCCCCAGCCGACTAGCCCTCAGTCTGGTCCTGATCCCCAGCCCACTAGCGCAGCTAGCCATCAGCCTGTCCCTCGTGATCCCTGGCCTGCAAGCGCTGCTAGCCTCCAGCCTGTCCCTCCTGATCACTGGCCTGCTAGCCCCAGTCTGGTCATGTTCCCCATACCTTGTCGGAGGACCGACAGACGTCAGGTCCGTCGGTGGTCTGGCCGACCCCGCCTTCGACTAAGCCCTGCCCAGCCAACTGGGAGGTCCGCCGGGAGGTGTCCGTTGAGGAGGGGGCCCTACGGTTCCTCGTACCTGCGTTTCCCCGGCATCCACCTCACCCTCAACCCCTTCTCTGGCTCTGATTGACACCACCTTATTGGTTAAAGATAAAAACAATTCACAGTCATCATTACTTCCAGCTGAGGCACAAGGAGGGGTTGGGTTTACCAGCTGATCCACAGTGTTAAACAGAAACCTGGGGTTGTGTTTATGTGTAGTAATGAGGTAAGAAAAATAGTGTTCTCGCATCCTTAACCATGTTATTGTAGTTAGTTAATAAATCCTTCAGACTGAGGTAATGGACTTGGAGACTGGATTGTTTTCCGTCTGCGCTCTGCTTTCCTGCATTCCCTTTTTAGGCTGCGAATGCTGTCATTTATCCAGGGTTGCTTACTAGCTTTAGATGTAGGCCTAACCTTTAGAGGAGCAGTAATATTTAGTGACGACAAGCAGATATGATTGAAGTGATCGACCAGATTGTTGGTGTTGGAATCAGACAGATGTTGGCTTTGGCTCTGAAAGAATGCGCAAAACTTTGAAACACTTTGTTCATTAAAGATACGAGAACACACGGAGCTTGGTGAGGCAGCATGAGTAACAGGCGAATAGCCGCTAAAAACAATACATCTGTGGTCAGATATGGTCATGTCCACTAATTCCAAAGAGGAAATGCTGACACCCAGGGTAAAAACCAAGTCCAGTGTATGACCACGGTTATGTGTTTGCCCTTTGACATGTTTTTTGAAGTTAAAAGAAGTGGCCATATTTAAAAAGTCAATTGCATCAACATTGGTGGGGTCATCAACATGAACATTAAAATTGCCACAAAGAACAATTCTGTCATAATTTAAAACCAGAGTAGATAAAAATTCAGGAAGTTCTGATAAAAATCCTCCAGGCGGTTTTGGGGGGCGATAAATTATAACAAATATGATAGGTTGCAGCCCTCCAACTTTAAGAGTGAGAACTTCAAAGGAGTTAAATTCATCACAGCGTACTTGATGACATTTGAAATTTTTCCTATACACGCTCACTAGCCCACCACCACGACCACTGACCCTCTGTTGACTAAAACAATCATATTGAGGCAGACACAGTTCAGCTAGCTGGCTATAATCATTCATTTGCAACCATGATTCAGTTAAAAACACAAAATCTAGATTTGCAGACAAGATAAAAATCATTTAAGATAAAAGTCTTACTTGAAAGTGATCTCACATTGAAGAGAGCCATTTTAAATCAGTTGGTTCTGGGTGCTGGAATTGGTGCAGTTGTCCTAATCCTTAAGAGATTACTATTATTTCTGTGTGGGATGTGCACATTTCGGTTTACTGGTCTATGCGTTATGATGACAGGAATAGAAGTCTTTGGAACAGCGCTGGGAGCAGACGGCTTTACATGCCAGCAGGTGGAGACAGTTGTTAGTGGCAGTGAGGCTGAGATCTGTTCAGTGAGCGGTGGTGCATCGAGGTGTGCTGCATGAATGATTAGTCATTCACGTAAGTCATGTGTGGAGGACTGCACCACATGCTATATGTGAGCGGCTAACATTTCTGAGCCCTGTTTGTTTGGGTGAAGTCCGTCTGTCTTAAAAAGAGACATTCTTTGCCAGAAAATATTAAAATTATCCACATAACACACACTGTGAGCCCTGCAGGCTGACTGGAGCCAGTCGTGGAGGCCAAGGAGTCTACTGAAGCGGCCAGCACCGCGACCAACTGTGGGAATGGGACCAAACATAAAAACGGACTTTCCGCACTGCTTTAAAAAGTTAAAAAGACAGTTAAAATCTGATTTTGTCAGCTCAGACTGCTAAAGAGCTGTGTCATTTGTTCCGACATGACTATCACTCTTGTGATGGAGGACGGGAGCGATGGCATTAGGTCCTGGAGTTTTTTTTTAAATGTCAGCTGTGGTGGCACCGGGGAAGCAGTGAGTGGTAGCATTAAAGAAACAGATGTTTCTGGTTATGGAGTCACCAATTATTAGTGTGGTTGGGGAGAAAAGGGGATGAGGAGATGCCGGTTGTGGGTTCCAGAGCAGGACTCAGCAGAATCTGCTTCAACACTGCGTGCGGACTGAGGATGGAGTGTGTGAGCTGCCGAGTGTTGTGTAGAAGTAGCAGTAACATACCTGAGAGAAGGGCTACCCGATGGTGCAGGGTAGAGATGGCCTCCGGAGCGTCTGAGCACAGCCTCCTTCAGTATCCTTCAGGAAGCGGAGGTTTTTGACCGGGATGACAGCCGCCGATCAGGCCCAACGGCAGACCGGCGGCCCAGTGCGAGAGATGTAGCAGCATACAACCGCTGCATAGCGGTTGGAGAGGCCGAGGTGCGGAGGAGAGGCAGCCCCATCTGAGCCTCTCTTGCAGCTACGGGCCACCACTTCAGCCCAGGTTGACTGATGCTTCGAAGTCAAGCAAGAGGAAAGCCTGGGAAGGCTAGAGGGGTCCCATAACACGGTGTCCTGGATGTTGCGCTAAGAGAAGCAGTCTGTTTAGCTTTTACTGAAGCCACATCCATAAATTGTCATTGCCTTATTGTCAATGGGCTCAAAACTCACTTAGAAAGGAAGCACACGCCTGTTTTCTCCATTGTTTGCGTCAGCCACTATTCTGCATTTAATGTGAGGTCTCCGGGTCGGATTCACCCCTGTGCGCGCTCCCGAGCCTCTCTCGTACTACAGCGACAACACGGCAGCTAACGACATGCAGTCCACTAACACCATAAAACAAACGTCTCACAGCAAAACACAGGCTCCACGTAAGGATACAAAACAACAATGAAGTTTTATGTGCTGAAGCCCATCAGACCGCGACCCATGTTACTTGATTTAGCCTGCAGAGAGGATGTAACGGTAAAAAGCAAATGGAGCGATTTGTTTACTAACATTAGCCTATAGTGATGCAGCCAGGAGCAGCCAGCTAACGCTACAGTAGCTCGGACCTGCCGCTGTGTGCTTTGTAACGTTCAGTTTAGATATATTGCCTTTTACCAATACTCAGGTACATAGCTTCTCCACCTCTCAGTCGCTGTAACTAACATGACCCACATAATATACAACCCAGAGGAAGAGCCATCCACTGACACTACAGTAAATTTATTTACTGCGGTCTAACTTGTATAAACTGTGACACAATCTCATTATAATGTCCATTCCAGCTCACTACCCGTTTCGTTATCATCCAATACATGAAGCTGGACTCACATTGCTGAGCCTCCGGTGAAAGATACACAGATAATAAAGATAGTTACTGAAAGCAGCAGGCAAGCTAACGATGTAGCTAAATGCTAAATGTAACGTTACCGTGATCATGTAACGAGCATGGATTAGTTCCATAACATCAAACTACAAATTGACTCCGCAACCATCACTCCAGCCAAGGTGGTGAGAAACTTGGGTGTCATGATTGATGACCAGCCGTCCTTTTCAGACCATGTTGCTGCTGTCTCTCGTTCATGCCGCTTTGCTCTATACAACATAAGGAAAATCAGGCCCTACCTTACTCAATACGCCACCCAGCTTCTGGTACAGGCCATGGTTATCTCTCACATCGCCTATTGCAATGCCCTCCTAGCAGGTCTTCCAGCTTTTGCGGTGAAACCCTTACAAATGGTTCAGAACGCAGCAGCACGTCTGGTTTTTGATCAGCCCAAAATAACTCATGTCACTCCATTACTCCCTGTGGCCTCCAGAATCAAATTCAAGTCACTAATTCTTGCATACAGAGTGACTACTGGGTCTGCACCCATCTACCGAAACTCCATAATTGTTACGGTGGGTGGCTGAGTTGAGCAGGTTGGAGGACCCAAATGCAGGACGCAAGGCGGAGGAGGTGCAGTGAAACAGGGGTTTATTGAGGGAAAACAAACAAAAGGCGAGCACACTTACTGACAGAGTGGCTGGTTAACAGAGTCCAAAAAACAAGGTGATCCTAACAGAAATCCAAAGGTACAGGGTGACAAGACAAGCAAGGCTGGTTACAGGAAGGCAGAGAGTACACGCACAACATACTGGGGGGTAACATGAACAATGACCGGACAAGGGCTGAACAGAAAGACCACACATATATACCAGGGATAACGAGCTGGGCGGGAGCAACACAGGTGACAGACATGAGGCTAACGAGGCAGGCAGAGAGAGAGAGAGCAGAGGGGAGAACTGAGACAGTCAGGCAGAGGGATACTGGAGGGAATAGACATGACACAGGTTACTGAACACATAACAGATCAGAGGACTAAATATAAATGAATCAAGACACAAGCAGACACATCCCCACTGAACTAACACCAACAAGGAACACAGACCGAAGCGAAGTAAAACACTGAACTGGAAACTAAGGCATCAAGAAGACAGACATGAGTGACAGACAGAGACGGACATGAGTGAACCCCAAAACACAACAGACTATATAACTGATACTGGATACAAGACAGAACCCAAAACACTAAGACATAAACTGAGACACAGAACGAGGAGCTAAGACACAGAATACAGAGCAGACTAAACTAAAATAATGCAGACGAGGCACAAGAAGTAAATACTAACATAACCGAGGTACGGGACTGGGAACAAAGACAAAGAACTAAAACACAGGACCAAGAGCTAAGATAAAAGACGAGATATAAACTACTAAGGGCAAGGAACGAGAGAAACAGGCAAATAGACATATGAAACAATGGCAAAAACTCAAACTCACAGGTAAAAAAACTACAACTCATAACAATAATACAAACTTACGTTCCTTCTCGGCCGCTACGCTCCTCCAACAAACGCCGCCTGGCTATTATTGTAACGTTACAGTGGGAGTTTACCTGAGTTTCCAGCTCTGTCTGTTCTCCCTGTTTGTCTATAGCCGCTGTCACTCTGCCTTTTTCCCGGGAGGATTGTGCTGATATGCGGCTCACTGTGCTGAATGAAAGGTACGGCGGCGGTGTTGATCTGCCTCTGAGACGGGAACGTTGAAGTAACAGAGCCTGAACATGTCACAAAAGCCACAGCCTACATGCAGGTGTTTCTGCGTTTATTGTGGTATTTCTGTATGAAAGTGGTTGTGTTTCGGATTCTGCTCGCTCATGAGTTCAAGCGGGCACGCGTACGAGCACACACCTGGTTGCAATCTTAAAACCGCACCGCTAGTGGCCGCTAAAAACTACATAATTCCCCTTTAAGTGCTGAGGTTTCCACATAAATTGTATGCATGTCTTGAAACAGTGGTTTGAAAGTACAAGTTTGTGTTTGTCGTGTGTTTGTTTGCAAATTGTGTGGAGTGCATTTGTAGAAATTGTAATTTGTAAAACAGTTAAACAGTAGTGTCAAAATTCTGAAAACAAATGCCAAACAATCTACAGATCTAATCTGACCCTCACATGCAGACAAATCAAATCTGGTTTTCAAGCACAAGTCACTGATTTCTATTTATGGATCATAGAGAGTTTGTTTGTGGATTTTGAATCTCTTTGTAGATCGTGTTTTGTGTTAACAAATTGTAATATATATGTGGAGCTGCAGATTTGGGCGTTTATCATAGACTATATAATAAACATGGACGTAGAGTCTGTGACATCACCAATAGGTTTTTGAAGAGTCGTTGTAAAGCCAGCCATGCGGCCATTAGGTGAACTGCAGTTCTTGGCATTTCACGCTGCCTTAATTTTCAGCCCCAGAGGGTGCCGCTTTGTGATAATTCTCTGTAAGGTTCATAACTACGAGAGATCCCTGTGACATTGTCACATTTTATACATTGTTTATATTATTATATTATTAAATATTTCATCAACTTTCAGAACCAATCAAATAAAGTTCTTGCGTGACTTGTTATTGCTTTAAGTTAAAATCAAGTCAATAAAGTCAAGGAAATAATTTTTTCAGCAGATATTGCTAAATAATAAAAAAAACAAGTTTTGATCAAAGACATTTTTTGTGTCTAGGCCTGACACTTGGAAATGTTCAGTTATGAGGCAAATGTTGGTATATGATTTAGTTTGCCTGGAATATGCTGTACTGTGGCTTGCTAATGAGCTCAGCAGAGTGTTGGAGCTAACAACAAGTCACCACAGCTATTGCTCGTGCCCGCTGCTGCAACACACAGCGTGTATGGCCAATTAGGGAAAGTGTTTTCTGTGTGAAACCATTCTGTTTTTTTGTCTCCAACTGCCTCTCTGGGAAAAACAGACAAATAAATGAGAAAGCTTGCTCATGCACGCACACTTTTACCTGCCCTATTATGGTGCAATAATGATACTTAAATCAATGCTAATTTTAAAAATGCACTAATCTGTTTAGTGTTTTATGTGTGTGCATATGTGCAAGAGTGTCAATGCATATTTGATGCCATGTGTAAAAAGCTGAATTGCTGGACTTGCTTCCACCAATGGAAATTTGTATGCGCACCATCCCCTCAGCATTGTCTTAACATCATGAAATACCATCCTAGGTCTGCACCTCTCACTTGACATTTAGACCAACCACAGACCTGAAGGTGTATATTGTACGTGAATCTGCTTTTGTTATTGAAGGGCAGAAGATCTGATATATAAAAAAAGAGATTGATTCTAATAACTTCCCCTCAGCACACATAAGCACACACCTTGCCACAATCTTCTTCAGAGCACAGGAATCTCTAAGAGTGCAGCCCATTGCAAGAAATGCTGTCAGTCCCTTGAAACTGGCAATACAGCAACTACTACAACTGGTGCAACTGGGCAACATTTAGGAGAGGGGCTGCCCTACCAAGATATGAATGCACTGCTATGGACTGTAGGCATTTTTTATGAAAAAGAAAAAGAGCAATGATTCTCAGATGAATTTGCCTGGATAAATTAAGTACAAGGATTGTGCCATTTTTTCACTTACTCATCTGGGCTTTGAAGTTTTTTTTCTGTAATTGCTAGTTGTTTCATTCCCTTTCTGGGTAATAGGCACTGTCGAAATGAATAAGGTCCGTCTGGAGTGAGACCGGAGCAGGAAGTCACTCAGGCAGAGATAATACTTCAAGGCCTGAATGAAGAAATACACGCTTGCTTTCTAGACACAAACCAATAATTACAGCTCAGTATATCGGCAGACATTTTACAGTTCAGGAATGATCATCCCCTTTATCTCTGGGTTAACCATGCAACAATGAAAAGGCAATATTAAAGGTACCAAGTTGCCTTTTATCAAACAGTCTTAACTAGTGCGCACATGCTTTACACCGTGAGCACTTCCACAAAATCATCTGCCTGCTTTGCCATAAAGAGACTCTCATGTCTGCTTCTCTTGAGGAGGTTCATCTGGCCACACAGTCACAGTGACAGTGATTTAAGAGTCAACTCCCACTGAGGCAGGATAGACAACGTGCTATATTACCATACCTTTTGACAGATTCAATCACCACTGCATTCACTATAGTTTGAGAGCTGGGTACTGACGGTGGCCTGTCAGTGACAGTCATCATGAATGAATAGACAGAGAAAAGAGTGAGTCAACCACAAGGAAACAAGGAAGACATCACGCTACAGGCTGATTGAGAGAGCACAGAGAAGTGTAGTGTAGAAACACACCAACAAATGAGTCCATGGCAAAAATGTAGACTGAAAGAAATAGAGAAATGAATTGCCAAAATAACAAAGAGTCTTGAAGATAATAATAATAATATTAAAAAATATAAAGAGGGCAAACACGGGCTTCAGCTATATACATGCATACATACATGTATATATGTACTGTGCAAAGCAGCAGGTGTGAAAAAATGCTTGAAAGTAAGAATTCTTTCAAAAATAGACATTTGCCTTCAAAACAGCATCAATTCTGACTCATTTTCCTGGCTAGACTCCATCACGTCCAGCTGTTCACTCAAAACAACAGTGGATACCACTTCACTTTGTGTTTAGTGCTAATAAGCAGATTTTAGCATGATGTATCTGAATCTTGTTTAATTACATCATCTCTACATTTCAGGCAGCCATCGGGGGCGGCTGTGGCTCAGGAGGTAGAGCAGGTTGGCCGTTAATCGGAAGGTTCAATCCCTGGCTCCCCCTGGTTGCGTGTCGAAGTGTCCTTGGGCAAGATACTGAACCCTGAATTGTATGAGTGAGTGTGAATGTTAGTTTCCGTTTGAGCACTTAGTGTATGAATGTGTGTGACTGGTGAATGCAGATGTAGTGTAAAAGCGCTTTGAGTGGTCGAAAAGACTAGAAAGGCGCTATACAAGTACGGAGCATTTACATTAGTCTCCTCTAATTTCATATGAAAAGAAATTAACATTTGGTTAATTTGTTACAATGAATATCTGCTTTTCTGTTAACACTGGCAGCCTACCTAGCCGAAGGTTACCACAGTTATTACAACATGGATACATTTTTACTACATGGAAAGAAACTTTTGATTATCGTTGGACCCTTACGGACAAAAGGAATATAGATCACTGAGGAATGGACACATATTTGGACTGTATGACCACTTCAAAGTTAGAGAGTCAATACTTTTTTTGTCTCTCTTGTTTACCATGCTGATAAGTCTGAATGAAATATTCTTTGGTGTTCAATGTTTCCATTAAATGAACTGAACGACTGAATTGTGGAGAATCTAACCGATCTAACAATGTGTAGTATGTCCATATTGAAAAAACGTTTATGTATGACTATGCGGTTTAAGAAGCTTGCCACAAACTCAAACGGGCGTGGGAGGTTTCACACATAAAAACAGACCCTGCATCTAATTGAGACATGCGTTTATTTGTCGAAATGTGTTTACACCTGGCCAGTAAAAGGGACTAGACTTTTAATCGGGATTTACGGTACATGTGTTTTACAGTAAATTGGCTAAACATGTAAATCCACTGTATCATCCTCTTGCAGTTGCTGAAAACACTCACAGTATAAACCTGATCCTCATATTAGAAATGTGTGGACTCTGGTAATATCCTCCAGTCCATCTCAAAGGGCACTGAATCTGTTGTGTGGGTGGAAAACTAATCATTGTTTGGCTTTTGCTTTTCTGCCTTAAATCCAATTCAAGTCTGTCACACAGGTTACACAGAGATTATACTACTTAGTATCTGTTACATAATTTACAAGGAATAACTCTTGTGTCATATGATTCCACATTATGCTTACTCACATAAATGCATGTTGTCTATATGAATAAGCATTATGTGAATATACAGTACACAATGTGCTCTCTTTCTCTCTCTCTGTCTCACTTTCACATCTTTATATTTCATATTTCAAAAATGGGTTCTGGGAAGGGACATGCAATGTAATTGTACAGAGATGAAGTGAGTTTAACAGTAATTAACCAAATGGAACATAATGGAAAAAAAGCAACAGGAAGCAAAGCGGGGGGAAAAAAACTAAAACTAATTCATCAGAGATAATCAGAAGAGATATTTTAAATTGTGTGTGAGAACTGGGTTTCACTCTTACACACACCCACAGACACACACACCTACAACCCTCAATCACCATCACTTGTGCTGAGAAAACGTGAGCTGCACATTTACTGCAATTTTCTGAACCACAGTTACTTTATAATGGAGGAGGAACAATAAAGGAGGGTTTGCTCACCCACTCTGCAGCTGTACAATGCAAAGCCTTGGAACTGAAGCATTCATAAAGTCTGTTTCTCAGTGTTACAGGTAGTGTACCACCACTTTATTTCTAGGAAACAGATGGTGGAGGTGATACATGTGAAAGAGTTGACATAGGATCCACAATCATACTGTCCTGCCATGTCTGCCTGTGACACATGTACACAAATTAAAATTTTTTGTAGATATCACAAACATGTTATAAAGTTGAGTGACACAAACCAGAAGGCAAAAATTCTCCAATCTCATCATCATCACTTTGAATGGCATTTGAAATGAATGTACAAGCAGAAAATACATTTGATTGCAGATGACTGCAGATTGTGTCATGTGTCTGTCCAAAAGCAATTTTCCTTAACTTTGAATAGTGATGGAATCAACTAATACATTAGTTACTGATTAACAGACATTTCAACATCTGTGTAAATTGCTCTACTTACACTGCTGTAAAGGAAATGGCTGTTTTCTTCCACAATGCAATTGTATTGATTTTATTGCAGAACATTGCTTGGGAACAGAAAGGCTGATAATCACAATTAATTTATTCTAGAATAGGCTATTTTCCAGCGGGTTGCAACAAGATTTTCCCATTTTTGTATTCAGACCTTGAGTCATTCTCTCCCTTGGCCTTAGGCTGTACTTGTGATCTTCAAAAACCAATTATTTCACAAACCTAGCAGCGATCCCTCAATAATTATGCATGTGATAAAATCCTAGTGCAGCTGCTACTCCTGATTTGGCTGATCACCGGAATTGGAGTAATGTTCCTGAATGTCCACTTCAGAGACTAGAGCCCGACCGATATGGGATTTTTAAGTCCGAAACCGATTTTGATATGTGGGGTTTTTAAAATCCAATAGAACGGATGTTCTTTTTCCCCTTATTTTAAGAAATGCAGAATTTTTGTTATAAATAGTACGTTGAACAAAAGTAAAACAAAATATATTAAGTTAAGATTTGATAAATAAGTGTAAAATGCATAAAACTACAGAAATCTTTTTAAAGTGTCCTATTTGTAAGAAATTATAGAGTACTACTACTAATGAACATAAAAGTAAATAGTGTATTGTGGGAGCCAGCCAAACAGAAACTATATAAAAATACCTATGTACTACTACTACTACTGCAACTACTACTAATACCTCAAATTATATCTCATGTCATTGCTATAATAATAATGATAAACAGGCTTGCATCTGCCACAATGACTACTTTCGACTATGTAGCATGTTCACATCTAGTTTATCCCTTTACCAGCACTCTGTTAATTCTATCCAAAGCTACTAGAAACCATTTCCTAACCACTACCTTGCTTCAAAAACATGTTGTCTATGATACGGTGACACAGAGAAAACGCTACTGTTGAATTAATCTAATACTACATGGCTGTCTATGAGGAGGACCTGACAATTTGAGATTTTACACTAATGTTTCACATTCAAAAGAAGAGATAATGTTAGAGAACTTTGTTAAGCAGGAAGCCGTGTTGGATTCTTGTTCAGTTCACATTTATTTACATGTCCCATTTGGTTTAATCGTTTCTGACACACCGACTGTAACTAGAGACAAGCAGCTCGCATATAAATTTAGAGTATGTTAAACAATATAGTTTAACTGCTCATTAACAACATTAGCGCCCCTCCACTGATAAACATGGCATTGGGTTTGTGGCTAATTTAGCAACGGGCAGCGTTAGCTGCTGTAAGTTATATTAAATAATATTTAGAATTAATGAACTAGGGAGAAATGAGAGGACAATTCACTAGAAGTGCTGCACTGTTTCAGAAATAATTCTACAATCACGTCTGTCAGTGTAACGTTAGCCTCTACCACTCACATTAAACAAGCTGTTAGTCAGCTGATGTTTTGCTCTGTGGTGCTGCAGTGTGTTTTGAACAGAGGAGCTGCAGCGCACTCTCTGGTGGGAAAACTATGCTACACTCATGACCTCAGGGAAGGATCAGACTCTCTGTTTCTTTTTGAATAGTCATACATCAGCTGTTATAAATGCTGATGCATATATATCTGTAAGTAGCTTATATTTGCAAAACAATATATCAGCCAGGCTCTGTCGGAGACCACTACAGAAATTATGCAATTCTGTTTGAAATCCACACCAAAATCCTATATGGAGGTGAGTTGTCGTCCCCTTGTTCATTAGCATCGTAAAGGGTTCTGCAACAAGCGCAAAGAGCCATTTTAGTGTATTTAAAGTGTACTTTAAATAGTGTGTTAAGAGTGTACTCTGCATCAGACAGGAAGGCAGCTTCACACAAAAAACACAAACAAATTACCTACCAGCCCTCGGGTCTGCTCCTCACCAGGCATGATCTGTGCCTCCCTTATTTGATAGCTTAAATCTAAAAAAAAACATGGACAGAGAAAATTATTTTGGTGCAATTTTGCAATGACCCAGCCTCTGTTTACAGATCAGGGCAGACAGAAGGTAAGCTAAGGTAAAAGATAAGCCTCTTTAGAGAATCAAAACCATATTAGGATGAAGCCCTTTGATCCCATCTGTAAATTGAGTATTATAATGACTGACATAAGACTGCCAGATGTGTGACGAGCAAATCTTATTTAGAGTTTCATCATAGCTGAACCTTAAAGGAATAATTTGGGAAATGCACTTCTTTGCTGTCTTGGTGAAAGTTCGATGGAGTTTCTTGGTAATGACATTATGCCCAGGCCAAGAAACAGTCTGGCACATAACTCCGTGTTAAACAGTCTGGCACATAACTCCATGTTAAACAGTTTTACTGTTTTTACACTTTTTACACAGGCTTTTTTACTGATTAAACCATAAGATATAACTTGATAAATAGTGAGCTTTAGAGGTGCTGAAAGGACGACTTATGGACTTTATCTTCTGTCAATATCAACCATCAGCTGCAAAAATGAATCTCCTGACAGCGCATTCAGCTCAGCAGCCTTTTATCATCATTTCTATCTCCTCTTCTTCTTAATAGATGATTGCATTAATGCAATGTAAAATAAACACCACTCATTGACCTCAGTAGACATTTGTAGTTTAGAACAGACTTAAGGCCAAATTTGTCAGTAAGAAGTGAGCTTAATTTTAATTTGATTTCTCTTCGTAATATTTGGTCAGAGGCCAAATCTGAAAGGTAACACCAAGGGACAGCAGTGTAGACAGACTGCTGCCAGTGATCTTCTGTGCAGTCTGCAGCAGAGCAGTTATCGTACCACACTGTGATGCAGGAAGTGTGGACACTCGCCACCACACACATAGGAAGTGCCAAGACCAGCGCTCTTCAGCTTCCTCAGAAAGTAGAGGCATTGGTGAGCCTTCTTCACTTTGCTGGCTGCATTAATGCTACAGGTGAGGTTATCTGAGATGTGGACCCTCAGGTATTTAAAGCAGGGGACCATTACAACAGCTGCTCCTCTGATGTGGACAGGAGGAGAATGAAGTCCACAATCATCTCCTTAGTTTTCTTTACATTGATGGAGAGGTTGTTTACTTTGCACCAGGCCTCCAGTCCATTTCTACTCAGACTCATCACTCACAGTGATGAGTCCCACCGCTGCCTTGTCGTCTGACACTTCACAATATGATTGCTCGGCTGCTTGGCTGGGCAGTCAGCAGTGTGTACAGTAGGGATCTCAGGACGCATCCCTGAGGGGACCGGTGCTGAGGATGATGGGGGAAGATGACATGTTGTGGAATCTAACAAAAACTCCGGTATTGTGAGTTGCACACAGATGAGTTCAGACCGAGAAGTGACAGTTTGTCTATCAGGGTTTGTGGGATGATGGTGTTAAAGTCAGAACTAAAGTCAGGAGGAGCAGTCTGACATAGGAGTCCCTTCTCTCAAAGTGTGTGAGGGCCAGGTAAACCACAGATGAGATGGCATCTGCTACTAGTGTGAGTCTACTGTGACGTGCATGGTCTTCTTCATGTGTCTCATCACCTACTGGGTCATTCAGGCATTGTCGGGACAATCGCCAGAGAAAGAGAGCTGTTAAAGATGTTAGTATGGTCCTTCACACGTCTACTGCGGTCACACAGAGGGGCAGCTCGCCTGGAGCCACTAGAGGTGTTGGAGTCCTCAAAACGAACACAGAAGGTGTTAACAGCAATCAGGAAGAGAAAGGTCCCTGAGGCATTCTGTTGTCTCTTCTAGCATTATCTGTGATGGTCTTCATGCCAGTCCACATGTTCCGCGAGTCACAGTCAGCTAAAGTGCAGACACAGGAATCAGGAGATTTGGACCCGGATGCAGAACACCAGGCAGAGGCAAACAGGTGAGCAAGCTTGCGATGAGAGGAGACAGATGAGGGTCAAAAACAGGTGAGCAGTCCAACACAAGGCAAACAAATCCAAACAAGGAAGAAGTTGGGGTGGAGATAATCAGGGGAGGAGGAAATAATCAGACAATCAGAAAATATTGCTGCCTCCCTGAATATCTGCAGTCAGTACATTCAAAACTATCCTTGAACATGGAGGCAGCGTCACTGGGCCACACAGTGATGGTCTTTGATGTTGGTTTTCTGGACTTCGGCAGAGGGCAGTAACAATACAGTGAGAGTGAACCAAACAGCAAAAAAACAAAAATAATGAGCCAAAAGAAGCTTAAAGTTGAGGGGATTATGAAACGTCTTTCAACTTGAGTGAAATAGTGTTGTTCTGGATGGTTATGACTCAATGAATGACCGTATGTTTTGAATGCAGCAGAGTTTCTGGTGAAAAAAAAGAGAAACTGGAGTTGCTGGTAAGTTTGGAAACATTGTGTTTGAGCTGTCACACAGAGCTGCTGCTTGTTGTCACAGCAAATGCAAGTCAGGGAAATCCTCTATTGACTGCTTTTTGCCAAAAGACAGAGACTATAAAAACACTCAAGCAAGCTGAATTTTCACGTAAGTGCAGCTTGCTCATTATTTGTGAGAAAACTGACTTTCCCAACCAAAAACGAGTGCTCCACTCCACATCAGTCTACTCCTACTCTCTAAAATGTACACAGCCAATTGATAATATTATGTTGATACTGGGATACATTTTTAAGCTTCGATGGCTATTCCCAAGTGTCTTTTAATTGCAAAAATACATGCATTCATATTGTTACACCAGCTGCTTGAGACTGTCAATTTAAATTTGATCTAAGGTAACATTTCACTGAAAAGCGTGAGTAGAGTAAAAATGACAGAAAATATATTGTGAGCAAAAGTCAATCATTCATTGAGTCTGAATTGTGTTGCCACTGTGTAGTGAGTTAGAATTAAAAAGAACACTTAACGTTTTCTAACTCAGTGACAACCTCATGACAATTCTATTCGATCTATTTGCTACAGAGAGACTGTGCCCAGAAGCCAACTGAAGTTTGGCTAAGACCTTAAGGATACGGAGCTGATGGGAATAAAAGTCACAGGAGCCAATGAACAGATTTAGAAACAAAGAATGCCAGGTGGTGGTAAATGGTTTTAACAAGCTTAAAAAAATCTACAGCAGAGAAGAAGAAGAAAAAAAAAAACGCACCTCTCTCAGGGACTATTGTCTCAAATCAGTGCTCTATGTTCTTGTGCCCATTATAAAATATCAATGGTAGAAGATGCCCTCATTTCCCCAATCAGTGAGTATGAGTTTGTTTAATGGCAGTGTGAATTGTCATTGCTGTTCATCAGATTGGACTGGTATCTGTATCTGCCTCTGCTTTTTAGAACTGCCTCAGTCGTTGCCTTGATGCGAGAGTGACTGCTATTCAAACAGTGACTCATCTCCTCTCAGCTGAACAATATGCGCATTTGTGGTTGTGTACAAGTAGGCTTTTGAGCCTATGTGTTAGCATGTGTGTGGCATCAACCTCTATTATCCTATTTGTGAACCCACCCTCAGATGTGACACTTTCTGTCGCTGCCTTTGCGTTTTCTGGCTGGACTGAGGGAGCACTGAGCGGAAGCCAAACCCACTGCAATCTGCGGTAATGTGAGGACTGGCACGGACTTTTATAGTGTCTGACTGATAAGTGCTTTTAGACGCCCGATACCCATGTCAATTTTTAGACTGATGCTGCCAGGACTTTTGGGCTGATACACGATATACTTATATTACACCCCTGATATACAAGTAAGCATGGGCAGTGTAACAAGCTTCTGAAACAGCTTTTGGACCATCAAAGGACACTTAAACAAGCCAGTGAAAGCCAGACTAATGAAGGCAGACCCGTACATGGGTTTTGCAGCTCCATAAGGCAGAGTGACACAGGGTTCATTAAAACCTCCCACACAGTTAGTAGTAGTTAGTAAGAACAAAATGCAAACTGTTATTTAGAGCTTACATTATTTGCAGTAGTTTGGCTGCACTTGAGGAGCTGCTTATAAAGTATCTGCATGGAACAAAGGCTGGACAGGCCAGGCAACATGTGTGATAAATGTGAAGTGAGTCTTCGTGTTGTCACTGGACAAAATGCTCAGAACAGCTTTCCTTACCTTTCATGGACAGTGAGAATTTCCACTACTTATGGCCACAGAAGGTATTTAATTATACTGCAATGGGGTTCTAAAAGTTTTGCTTTTATTATGTTTATATAAAGTTTGGAGCCCAGTCTTCTTAAAAAGGCCATGCTGTTGCATGATTCACCACTTTAGTGCAGACTGAAAAATGTCATCTATTGGATGGCTTGCCATGCAATATTATACAGTCATTCCTATTCCACAGAGGATGAATCCTTACAACGACCTTACCTTTCCTCTTTAAATGAGGCCACTTGCCAGGGGGCATTTAAGCATTACTTTACTGTGCATTTTCTATGTCTAATCAATAAGAACATCCATGTCTATGATTGGCTTACACTCAGCAAAGTACAGGTCTGTGCAAAAGAGAGCAAAGAGTCACCTGCTACCCCCATGTTCCTGCTCGACACCCTCTGCTACAATTATTGTTACTAGTCCTATTGTTATTATTATTATTATTATTATTATTATTTATTAACATTACGATTATTATCATAAACATTACTATAAATAGCTGTACCATTATTCATTCAGTCTTTACCAACATTACCTATACTGTTTGTACCTCTGTGTGTATATTGTGTACACCCCCCCAATTCCTCTCTCCCTCTTTATGCGCTCTCTCTCTTGCCCTTTCTCTCTCTCAGTTCAAATTCAAATTAGCTTTATTGGCATGAATGTGTAACAACAATATTGCCAAAGCATCATACAAACTACGAACAATCATAACCCCATAAATTTCTTTAAACAAGTAATTAAAGTGTAAAGTAATTGTGTTAAAAAATAAAAATGTCTTAAAAATTTAAATACAGGAAATAAATAAAACAGTAAGTGTGTGTGTGTTTGTGTGTGTGTGTGTGTGTGTTAAAAAAAAATATATTAAACTTTAAAATAAATAGATAATACCGTAAACGTGTGTGTGTGTGTGTGTGTGTGTATTGATATATAATTAATTGATTAAAAAATACTAATAATAATTTAAAAAAAGAAAGAAATCAGTATCAAATGTAAAAAGAAAACAATTACTAAAATATCAAGCAATCAAAATAATAATAATTTGAAAATTTGTACAATTATTTATCAGTCTGAGTTTCCACTGGTTATCCTCACTTCATGGCATGAGGAGACATATTTTGCAGCAATTATTTTTTATAAACATTTGGGCATTTCTCCCAGTATATAGGTGAGTTTCTGTGTGTCTGATATAAATTTGAATTCTTGGTATATTTGGGAAATGTTTGCAAAGTGTTTTTGTCTTAGTGTTTTATATTTAGGGCATGAGATTAGAAAGTGCAGCTCTGTCTTTACCTGTCCCCTGTCACACTGGGAGCAGTCTCTCCTCTTGTGGTAGCCAGCTCTGTCTGTGGCGACCCTTTTCTATGGCCAGGCTGTGTTCACTCAGTTTGTATGTTGTCAACGTTTTTCTTAGTTTATTCATTTTATTGTGCTCAGGTAATTTGCCAGTGTGAATTCTCTTTTTTGAATATATTGAATTCCAGCATTCAACATATTTTTCTTTCTGCTTGTTGATAATTTGGTTTGGTCTGCTTGAGTTGGTGTTGCTGTCCTGAGGTTGTTGGGGACTTGTTACTGCTACCCCCATGTTCCTGCTTGACACCCTCTGCTACAATTACTGTTACTAGTCCTATTGTTATTATTATTATTATTAACATAATAAGTAATAATAATAAGTCTCTCTCTCTCTCTCTCTCTCTCTCTCTCTCTCTCTCTCCTGACCCCCAACCGGTTGAAGCAGATGGCCGCTCACCCTGAGCCATGGTTCTGCTCGAGGTTTCTGCCTCTTAAAAGGAAGTTTTTCCTTACCTCTGTTACCTAGTGCTTGCTCTTGGTGGGAATTGTTGGGTTTCTGTAAATAATATCACAGAGTATGGTCTAGACCTGCTCTTTTATGAAAAGCACAATGAGATAACTGTTGTTGTGATTTGGATCTATATTAATAAAATTGAATTGAATTGAAATAAGGGCTATTTTACCCAAAATGTAAAAAAAAAAAATCTCTTAATCCACTAAAATGTGGAACGTTTAAAAGCCTGTACAGTATAAAGCAATCGATTAGTGCCTACTCTCTGCCCAGACTTGAAAATGTATCCAGACCCGACAAAGAAGGTCAAGGTGAGAAATGCGTAGGTTGCCAGCTTTCCATTGATTTTTAGCATAAATGGCTACAATTCTTTGCTGTTCCTGTTAAGTTTTGGTGTTTGTTTTAGTAGCCCAGGCTAAAACGTTTACCACTTTACTACTGTAAACTAGTTAATGTTAGCCAACTATTTGACCTGAGTGGCAGTCCTCACAGTTAACGTTAGCTTGCTACTTTCAACCTACTTTAAGTTTTTATCGGTCATGCACTATAAAAATATTAACGTTGTACATTAATTTATAATGCCATGGTCAATGATGGTGTAACTTGTAAATGTTGAAAACTGGTAAATGCACACATGCCTTGTTGTCATTAACAACATTGTGCTGAAAATCCACAAACTCATCGACCACTTGTGTTTACTGTAGCTCCCAACTTCTCATCATGTTAGTGTGTAATGGGGGCTGTTTTGTGTTTCGTGAGAATTTTCTAGCATTGAAAAATATAACAGATCTCTTGCAGCTACCTGCCTGTCTTACATGCAGTTAAATTCCATTAATGGTATTGATTCCTCAAAGACTACTCAAAACAAGTTATTATTCTCCCCTAATTTATGATACAATTATGAGTCATTAGCTAACTTTCAGTTAAACATTTAAAATCCTGGCCACAGGTTGGACTGGAACTGCCACAAGTCCTCAATCTATATGTTTGTCATCCAAATGAGCTTTCCAAAAATAATAATTATGCCCCGATATCTCTTATTTTGAACACAAACCACCTACATAAACCAAGGCTCATACGTCCACAGCTCAGCTTGAAGACAGTTACATGAAAACAGAGTGGCATCTTTCCTTGAAATGAATGATTCACCAGAAACATGTCCAACTCAAGGTTCTGCAGGGTAAGCTTATCTCATTCTCTGCATACTGTAGGAAAAAGATTGTATCAGTGTTTCTGCATTGTCTAAATGTCATCTAATTGTCTTGCTTTTTTTCTTATGTCAATGTCTTCTTGTTTTATGTCACCTTTTAATTAAACATAAAAAACGTTTTCTCTTCCACTGAGCCTTTGGACGCAGAAGGGTTATCTTTAAGGCAAATAAAATCCCTTCAAGATTAAGAATCTGGAAAGATCTCATTCTGAACAAACCAAAGTTGACTCTCTGAGAAGGAGATGATACACTCTGGTGTTGGAGTGGATATATCCACCCATACTATAAACTCCCCCTTACAGCTTTTTTCTGTGCTATAAAAACATCATAAACATTTCTGCTTTGGTCCTGGACATAAACAAGCAAACAGACCAAAGGTGTCAGTTTTTTAAGAGGTGTCTATGTTAAAAAATAAAATAAAATAAGTGAACCACACTGTTGAATCGGTACTGGAGCTTATGTTGAGTCAATCCCACATACACTGCCTTGCTGCCGTAAATACTCACAATGTCTTACTCGCCAAATAGTCCCAAACAAATACATTATTTACTCCTGCTTGAGTAATGTTTGCTAAATACATATAAATTATATATTTGTGGCACTTTTAAAAAAAAACATTATTTTGAAACTATGGGCTTGGGGCAGTCACAGAAAGGGTGGGGAAGGAGCAAAGCTTTGAGAAAAACTGTTTTTTTTCTGTTGACAAAAAGAAAAATTTTGAATGACACCCGTAAAGTGCTTCAGATCAAAGACATTTGATGTCCTTGTTATTGATTGACTCTTGGAGGATTAGCAAGTACCCAATCCATGTTAACCTTTGTCTAGGTAGCGCATAAGTCATTGCCAGGGAACAGCAACATACGAGTAGTGCAGATTGTTCAGCTTTGAATGTTTTAACAAAAGAAAGGTAGCGCGGAGTATTGCGTCTTTTGTTGCTCAGCCTTGAGAATGTGTCAACTCTAACATTGCCTGTTTTACCGCAAAATCAATGGAAATCATTAGGTAATGATTATGTCGTGATGACAATAAAGAAGCCGTGCCATCCATCTGTCTCTCTTAATGACTAATAGCTGATGGTGGAGAACAGTACTCTCATGTTATACAAGTGTGACCCAAGGTTGTTTTGCGCTGTCTACCTTCACTACTGTTCCCACGCTCTGGATAGAACATTTGGTTCAAATTATTTGTGTTGCACTTGGTATGCAATTGTGTAGGTGGTGAAATAGCTGATTTGTTTTTGGAAATAATGGACTGCAGTTTAGTAAAAGAGAAAAATTATATTTGAATGCTCTTTTACAAAAGAAAAAAAGGAAATGAAACAATTCAAAGAAGTTTAAAGAATGGATGTCCTTTAGGCTTTAGAAAAAAAATCAACATGTTGATCAAATTTGACATGAGGCACACACTCGCAGACACACTCTGATGATTCAAATAAGCCCTAATCACCACCAGAGCTGTGTTGTGTCACATGAGAGGCTGGCATCTCTGCAGGGGTGTCATCACAACTTAAGCATCTTTTACTGATCTGATACTATGCATCCACCCAAATCCAACTTTACCTCAAGTACCTACAAAGCCAGAGAAATGAAAGAGATATCAACACCCTGATAAAAGTGATGGCAAACAACTACTGAGGATTCTCACTCAGTTCTCTCAGCTTTTCTTTGAGGTTGCTTAAATTCTACACCTGTGAGAGGTATGACATTGTAACAACAACAAGTTTCTGAGTTCAAATGTTCACCCTGGTACCTCCTGTGTGCAGTTTATGTTCCCTTTACAGGTTTGTTCTTTTGTTGTCCAAAGTTAATGCAAGTCAGGTGCACTGAAACAGTGAAAGAACTGCCATAAGTGTCAAACATGAGCATAAGACTAGTCGAAGAACCTATCATTTGCATCTCAGGAAAAGGAATGGAGAATGTATGTAGTATATGAGACCATTCCATGCTTATATTATAAATTATTTCTGAATTGATATCTCTCCATTGGGAAGGTAAGTAGATAAGAACGTGTTTAATGGCTTGCAATTAAGGTTTTTGCTATCTCTTATATCAGATCAGTTGCCATTGTGTGATTCCAGCTATTTATATAAAACATTCTCAATCTGTATTGAACTAAATTGCTCTAATACATGCACAGCGTGAGACAATTCCTCTGGGGGTTTTTTTGTCTCCCCCTGTTTCAAATCTTTCCAACAAGACAAACACAATATGTGGTCACAAAAACAACACTGAATAAAACATAAGATTTTCAGTGAGAAGGCCATACTGATGTAATCCCTTGTTATTCTCAGCTATTTAGAAATTCAGCTAAATGAAAAGCAGACAACACACACCAGTTCCATGGTCTTGCAGAATATTTCAAGAGTTTGTATCTCCCGACCTTATTACATAACTTGCATGACGACATAAAAGAGGTGAGTAAAATAGGATGTACAATAGTTGACAAGCAAATCCTGTATTTTCATTTTACTGTGGTTGAAGGAAACACATGGATACTAGACATCATGACAAATGCAGGATGAAATGTTTGACTAATTTATCAGTAAACATTAAAAATTCAAAAATGCTAAATTATATTTTATTTGCAAATTATAATTCTTAACAAGCATGGCAGCATTAACAAAAAACCCCGTCATTGCCAATTAACAACAAAACGGTTGATTATAATTTCTGTATTAAGGGACCCTGATTATGTCTCTTTGTATCACTGAATGAAAATTAAACCTTGTTTTGACTATAAAACTTCAGTATTCCAAAATGAAATGGAGTGAAACAATACAGATGGGAAGGTGATCAGAAGCATTTTGGAGATATTAGCAATTGGAACTACGGTTTGTGAGGTGAAAATCAGTCGGACAAGGTCCCTCTTCAAATTGGGTTAAGCTTCTGCCAACTTGCAGTGAGCTCAAAATTCTCACTTTCCATTTCATGACTTCACAAAGCATAACATTATTATTTACTTCGCACAACTGCATGTCCAGGACCTCAGAAGAGAGGGTGCAGGCACATGTTACATTTTATATCCGATATTGTTAGATTTGATCGTTTTATTAGCTTGAGCACACCCTACAATTTTATCTCTTGGTGTCAGCCAAGAGGGAAACCCAACATGCAGGTTTCCATCCTTGCGGGAAAGTTATATCCAGAAATCCTGACAGGACATGAATCTTTCATGCAGTGTTTTACTGCACCTTTTCCTATAAACAATCTGTGTTCCTCACATAATATACTGGAAGGTGATTACTTAACATGAACATGGCACACTAGCCTGCTACCTGTATTTCAGAACATGGTGTACGCAAAATGACGCATTGCTCCAAATACTCCTGTTGGGTTGCGGTTGTCCTGATGAAAATGACTGCTATCTAACAATATTTTCAGTGCATTATATAGTGCTTGTGGTGATCAACCGCTTGTATGGATCAAAGAGCTTGGGCCAGAATCATTCCTATAATAATGCTGTTTAAATAAATCCCCTAAAGTAATCATATAGTCTGCTTACAGTGTTCATATGAGTCGTTTTATGCTCCATGCTATAGAAAAACCCTGAATATTTTATTTTATGAATATGTTTGTTTTCAAACTCTGCTACCAGTTCGGCTACAGATTTGTAGCCTATTTGCACTAGTGATATTACTGTATTTGGAAACAGCACAGTATTGCTCTATAGCCTAATTATAATTTGAAATACAGTAAGTTATATTTTTACATACAGTAATGTTCTGTATTACACGTAGAGTAGTTTAACTTTTACAACTATTTCAAAAGTATTAGAAACGGTTGTACTGTATTTTTAAACCTGTCAATAAAAATTCAGTAAATATGGAAGCTGTCTGTTTCATTAATTTATGTTAATGTCAGAAATATTCAAATGTATGCATGAGAAAATTGGTTATAATAATAATCCGCATGCAGTGATCATTTTGACTCAGACAGATGTGAGCACTAGAGGTTTCCATTGTACTGAAATTCACTTTGTTACTTGGTGGGTTGATGATATTTTAACTGCCTGCCTGCTAACAAACAACAAGATGAAAAAACTCACAAATGCCAGGCGCTTCTTCATCTTTGCTGCCATTTGAATATGCTTAAACCTACTGACTGCAGCTAATTTAGATGGATAAAAGCAACCAAAAGCATTTGGTTTAAGTTAGCTATACGGTTTTTCCACTCTCCACCTTCACTTTTCTCTGCACTTAATGAGCACATAATACCCCATGCATGTACTAACCTTTCAAATGTAAATACCTCATGCAGGCTAACTACGCATGAGAAGACCTGATCTGCTATTTCATGCAGCTGTGTTTGAAGTTGATGTTGATGATTAAAGTAACGTTATAAATAACACACAACGCAAAATTCAAGTCTAATTTAAAGAAGAATGAGGAGTCCTTACAGCTTATACCCTTTAATTGCTGTACAAATTTTAATTGCCATTTTTAGCTTTTAGTTGATTTTTGTCATGTTTGAAATGTAACATTAATAGTGTAAAACCTTGCTTGAAATATTTCCTTACCCAGCAAACAAAAATGTTCCTAGATGTGACACATAGATGTGAGAAGAAAGTTTGTAAGGCAACACATTTCTGTGGCATTATTTCCTGGCAGAGGTGATAAATCCTATAGCTTTTAATTGCACTTCAAACACAGAGTCCCTGATGCCTAAGTTAAAGTTTTCAAATAGCAGTGGCTGCAGTCCAATAAACATATATTGTTAGTGTAAGCATTTACCACAAAAACAACATAACTGTGCATTCAAACCACAATTTGCTCACAGAGTTAAAAGTTACAGCTACACATCTCACATGTGACTTTTCCCGTGAGAAAATTGGGTTAAGTTTTTCAGTGATCCTATAAAAACAAGGGGCATATTTCATGAAGAAAAAGCAAATTTCCATTATGATAGCGTTGTGACTTCCCAGAGTTACTCAAGCACAATTCTCCCAGGGAACATAAGGGCTCTTACCGCCCACTGTACAGCTACTAGACGAGGAGCCCAAGAGCAACTGTAGCAGATGTATTTCAGGAAGGAGGACTCCATCTTTTTTTTTTTAACTGAGGTTAGCTAGAAGCTCATGTACTGCTGTAATAACTTTTGTGTGCATGCAGGCATATGTTTTGTCCACATCATTCTATATAGCTTGTAACTTTGTTTTGAATGTTGTTCAACCACAGCCCTCAAAGAGCCACTCGCGCTTCACAGTTTCATATTAAGACTGAAGAAACTGAACATTTTCCCAAGAGTCACTTTCTATCCTGATGTGAACTTTTTCTCTGTCAATACTTGATTAAATGGAGTTTTCTCATCATTTGGCAGCAGGCGTTTTGTTCGCAGTGACTAATTTAAGCTTGAGCTTCACTGAAGTGTTGTTGTAGGCAGCAGCCATCATACTGCTTCATCACTATAGCCACGACAAGTGACTGCAATGCAGAAAATATCCTAATAACACATTTACTTTCGTTTCCAGCCTTAAGATGTTTTTTTAAATTAAACAGAGCAAAATCTCACCGAGTGAAAACATTTCACCAAGGATAAATGGAGGTTCACCGTTATCAAACACACCGTCGGTTGTGTTTTGACCTCTCTCTTGTCAATTGTCGACACACATCAGCCCGCCCATCCGATAGTCCACATTTGTTATCTAGTCCACAGCATGCTAAAACCAATCTCCTAACAGTCAATCAGTCAAGGGAATTTGAACATCAATCAATGATTTATTACAGGAAGCAACGTGACTACACATTTACATAACACCCAGCTAAATAAACAGCACCGTGTGGCAGTGCTCAGAGGGAGGTGAGTTGGGAGATTGATGGAAAATGGAACGCAACACCTCCAACTTGAGATCAGGAGCCAGCTCATTTTATAACCAGTGTTTTCCAAGTCCCTAATTGTGACCATCATCCAAAAACCTAATATAGCCAAAATTACATCCACCGGCTCGTTTTACATTAAAGGATTTTCTGGTACTTACCATAGTTGTTTCAACTCTTAAACGAAGTCTGCACAGATTTCACACATTCTCTGTAAAATAAATGAATGTGTCACTGTGATACTGTGAACTAACTTGTTAATGTGAGCAAGGTGCACATTTCGGACACTGTTGCTTTATATTCACACAGCCTCTTCTATATATAATTTCATGTACCTCTTCATATGTTTGACACAAATATAGGTCCAAATGTGCACAATAACTGAAATAACTGAGTGAAACACTTGGTAAAGGTTTTGAATATTTACCCCCCCTTCCATTGTGACACATTATGAAAAAGTGGCTCAATTTATTCTCAGAAATGTTTCGGCATAATCCTGAAAGGTCAGCTAGTCAGAACACTCATAAAAAGACATTGTACCACTGGATACTATAACACATATTAGATTCATAACTTTTTTTCATATTTAAATACTCATCACAAAAACATGAGAATTTCTGTATAGAAAGTGGTTTCAATAGTTTGATCAAAAATCATTGTTTAGTATTGTGTGTGACTGCATATAGATATTAAGCTGTACTGAATGCCCCCTTTTAACACCTCTTTTTAACCCATTTCCACCATATGGGATCCCAAATTTGGCTTCATGAATAATATATTGCGAGATTAGAATAAGGTCACAATGAATGACACAGACACATATGCCACATTTATGATCTTTCTGATTAAGAAGGCTATTAGGCTACAGAAAATGTTATATATTGACTTGTTAAGGAACATGCTTGTCTCCTTATTAGCCCTGGTTACTGGAGGGCTGTAATTACTCTTATCTTGCCTTCACACCTCCTCCTTACTGACGCGCCTCTGAGCTCTATAGCCAAGAAGCGCGCTCCCGCGGGCGCGCCTCCTTCTCCGTCGACACAGTAACGGGTGTCGGCGTGAACGTCGCTGAGCTGTGAATGGGCTAATAGGAAATATAATATCCTTCTGGCACAGCCTGGTTTCTTCTGTCATTTAATCTCTGCAACGGAAGCCGGGTAAGTTAATATTTTGCCGGTTGGACATTAATTGAGGGACAGGCTGGCGTGCAGTTTCTGAATTCATGGACTGAAATTGGGAAGTAGTTTCTAGACAGGCGCTTTATGCGATATGTGCGCATTAGGTTTAATTGATGTGACATAAATATGCTGTTGTCATCTTAATTGGCTTTTGACGTTGTCACGGTATATTTGTAAATCAAAGCAGAGCGCCCACTTTGCCTCCACCATTGTGTTGATCATAACTATTTTCATGATATGATAAAGTCAGGACTGGATGATCCCATAGACTAAAGCATAATGCATCTGTATCTTAATTTTTTTTTATTAATGTGTCTGTCCAGTTAGATCCAATCACAGCTTTTCTTTAATGCTTCCCTCTCAGAGAAGACAGTGATTACTGCACATGATCATGTAAAAGAGAAAACAAAAACAAATATAGAGTGATTTGTATTGCCTGGCTATTGCCAGGATCTTTACCAGACCTGGCTCACCAAGAGGGAGTGATGGTGAGGAGATTCCTCTTCTTCTGGAGGGCTGTGCAGGCTCTCTAGTGGTTGCATATGTGTTTGCGAATGTTCAGTATATCCACATACTGTATTTGCTCAAAATTGAACTTCCCATCCTGTGTGGACTTTACTAAAAGTAAGCATCATGCCCTCCAAATACCTGCTGGAATTCACCTGGGGATCTCTTTTGCTGCAGTGAAATGGTTCTTTGACCAGCAGCAGGTCCACTTAAGGAGCTTTCCTTGCCAGCATATGGAAGATCAAACCCACATCACTGTATAAAGTGTGCTTAAGGTGCATGTGTGGTAGAAATAATATGAGAAAGGGAGAGGACTGCATGCGAGGGGAGTTTGTGTGTGTGTTGCAGCATTTGTGCAGGGTTCATTTACTGTGGGACTGGGTTGGTGCAATAAAGAGACAGTGAGGGACAGTGACGGAATCGTGGGGTTGAGTGATTTGCAGGCTTTTTCATGTAAATTCCCAGGGCTGTGCATGTGCCCATGCAACCCTGTTCTCCAGACAAGAACATCAGTTTTGGCCGATTTGGCAAAATCACAGATGAAGTTCAATGCCAGTGTTTTGTTTTTTATGTCCATTGGCAACATTTAACATATTCTCGCTTTCTTTACTATCTGTGCATGGTGACTATAGGATGGTTAAGGTTATGGTTATGCAACAGAAACACTTGGTTAGGTTAGGATAGGTTAGAGGAAGGTTGTGCTTACATTTACTCTACAGGAAATATGGACGTACTATATGCCCGTCCACCACCCCAGCCTCTATGGACTTTCTACCAATTTCTACATAGAGGACACCATTTCCTGCAATGGCTCTGAACACTAGTATTAGATATATAAATGGACATAACTCCCAAGATACTGGGTTGGCCCGTGCATGCATGGCCACACTGCAAAGTCATAACAGTCAAAGGATGGTTTTTAATTTATGTACAATAAGGCCAACAATTTCCTTGCAGTGGAGGACGGTATTGAAAACCCTTTCATTTAATGACTTGAAATATTGACGAAGGTCTCCACACTGGGCTCGTTTTGGCCGAGGAGGAAGATTTACTTACGGCACTTAATTACACTGGAGGTGTTATCTTGGAAGGAAAAGTAATGGACTGGTGATGAGTAGCAGAGTCAAACCAAGGACATGTTGTGGCTGCTGATGATATGAGGCCATGAGGAGCGAGCATTCAGTGTAGCTCATCCTGTAGCACCCTGCCAAGTGGGCTTTTATATAGAGATGCACCAATCCCAACTCTACTGAGACTGATGCTGATACTTGAACTACTGGCTATCGACCAGTACCGAGTACCAATCTGAGAGAAACTGTTTAGGACCATTCATTTATGTTTAACATGAGACTGTAGCTACACACATGTCTTATAAGTGGAGACATCTGTATTGGTGCCAATACCAATCATTTATATTCAAAACACATTTGGAGAACAGAATCTCACCAGGTATTTAAATTTCCTTGTATTGCTTCCTTGCTTGTGCTCTTACTTACTACTGCAAGCATATTAATCCCTTAGGGGATCAACATACCTTTATATGTCTTATGCTGACACATTTGATGTTAGCCAGGTGCAAAGAAACAATTTTAGTGGCCATTTAATTGAGGGGAATGTGCATGCTTACATCTTAGAACTGCACTACTTTTACAGCTTTAGTGGTGATAATAATCTTCATTTAAATATTACTTAAAAAGGTTAGAAAGTGCTTTTTCAAGGAAAAAACATACAGCATTAGCCATAAAAACAGAGGCAAAAGCAAAGGAAAGCAATAACAGCAATCAAAACATGAAACGCGAGGTGAATAAAAGATAATTTCGCAATAGCAAATGGAAAACATAAAGTAGCAAGGGTGCAACAGTAAAAACAGAAACATATGTAAAGCTTTCACAAAAGCTCTCCGCAGCAGTAATTCTCCCAAAGTGCATTACGGTCGTCCATGTGAGAAAAGATAAAACCATCTTTGCAACTTTATTTAAATTTGCATATTACTTAAATATTTTCGCATCATTGACCCCAAAAGTAGCTGAAAATGTGAATTAGAGAAATCCTGAGAGGATTTCACTGAACTTTGCACAGCATGCTTTTTACCAGTATGTGCCAAAGGGATAGGTGAAAGAGAAAAGATCTATACCTCACTGTGCTGTGAATATTTCACCACCTTTGACTTGTGAATTATAACTTGTGGCAGCCAACTGGCAGACAAAATACTGTAGAGAGCCTGTTTGAAGGTGTAGAAGACACGGCTGCTTTTATTTAACGAGTGTTTATTTTGTGCTCGAGTAAATGTGTTTTGTTTATAGACTGGTGAAACTCATGGCTGAACTAAAAGTGTATTGATCTGCTAAATAAAGCTTTGTTTAAATGTTAAAAGGTTTATAATATTGGTTGTTTGTATGGCTGGTACACAGACGACCTACACAGCTCAATATTTTTAATTTTTATACCACCTTGTTTTGCTTATACTGCTGTTTACTGTTCATATCAAATAAGGCAACCACCCTCAAAGTATGGGGCCTTATGTTCTCTGATTGGATGGGAGTGTTTGTTCGCTGGCATTTACTCTTAAATTTCAGTTTGTCCTTCCCAGTGACAGAGTTGTCCTTACTTTATAACTTAATTTCATTAGGACAAAAATGCAGTTTGTGAGGCTGAAATGCTCTTCTCTTTTGTTCCTACCACGTACATTAGACAAAAACATTTTTCATAAAAATCTTGGCTTGTGTAGCTTTTAAGAAATGCCTTTTAACTGAGTTTGCTTTTTGTGTCTTTATATTTTCCCCTGGCTACTAACAAAGCCCAGACAGATATCTGATGTACAGCTTTTCACTGACATGTCAAAATCGGTCTGTATACATCTTATCTATTCTTGTCAGACAATGACAATAGGGATTTTTGAGCTTCCTCTTTCCTTATGTGGTTGCTAGCACTGCCTTCTGCAAAAGTAACTGCACGGATGCTTCTCAGCTACCTTAAAGGCGCATAGCCTTCAGGAATCAATGTTTAATTAATTGTCAACAATCCGTGACAGATGAGTATTCAAATTAGAGGTGTTAATGCCAATGTTAGCTGCCAAAAGTATGCAAATCCAAGACAGCTGTCATTGTTTTTTCATGAATCTTTCAGGACATTTGAGGGGTCTTCAAAACTGAGACAGCATAGCAAACATACCAGTACTACTTATTTGTTTGTGTGTCTGTGTGTGCGCGGGACAGCACACACAGACACAGAATAAGAGACAGATGGAGGGAGCAGATATTTGCATGCTGTTTTCTTGTTAACCGAAATTAATTTCAGGGTTACACAGTAACTTACTATCTACAGGTCAACTATAATCTAACTGAAGTAGACCTGAAGAAACAACCCATCAACCAACCACATATAATAGAGTGATCCATGTCTGAGAGACAGTCTCTCCCCAGGGCCTCTTACAGGAAACTGAATCCTAATGGAACAAGACTAAAAGCCCCTCCAGCGACGCCTAGATGCTGCAATGTCCATTACATTTCACAAAACATAGTGTGAGTATTAGATGGAATGAGCAACATTTTTGCTCGTCTTACAGCCTTACCAGTATGACTATAAATGCAAAGTTTATCTTAAGGGTGGAATTTTTAAAATTAGGGACAATGCACATTGATTAGCATCACTGTAAATGTGCCAGTGTTAGCCAAAAGGGACATTTTCAATTGTTGTCCCTTGGCCAGATGTCAAATTGGAGAGAAGGCCATGTGGTTATTTATACCCATCCATCCATCCATCCATTATATACCTGCTTATCCTGTTATGGGTTGGAGACGGTCCTACCATTCATTGAACAGGTGCGACGAGTTGTGTCCCAGTTCAGGGGCTGCACCAAAGATATACCCACAAGCTCAGGCAGAACCATTTTTTGAATAGGAAACAGTCCAGACCAGTACCCAAACCCTTTCTGTCATGCCTCCCCCTTGGAAGACAAAAAGACTCAAATCCTATATTATCAACAATGAGAGTCACACAAGTTACAAAAGGCGCCAAGTCATTAAGTTATGATTTGCAAAAGAAAATTGCAAGTTAAACCTTACCCAACAGTTTTTTTTGACACAAAAGCCTCTCCTGCTATATTCTGTATTTACGTGGGGGGTAGCGGTTGTCTTATAAATGCACGTGTTCACTGGCAAAACTTGGTAGCCTATTATATTATTAAGTCACAGACATGATTTTACAGGCATTGACCAGGTAAAGCAACAGTGAACACAGAGTGCAAATGTTGGTTCCGGTTGTTTGATAGGCTACATCATTAACAAGCCGGCATGGGGCGCACCTGCTGCCACGATAACGCACCGCGGGTGGAAGCAGAGACAGAGAAGAGGTTTAACCCAAACGCTCTTTCGGCCCAACCCTGATTTGCATTAATTTAGCCCATTTAGCCCATGAAATAAGAAATAGTAATCCATCATTATTAACATAAAACAGCATCTTAGAGTGCAACAGGATGACAGCAACGTTTCCCCTGGTGGACTGTCATGCACAATCCCCCTGAAAAGTACTTACTTGTAAAGTCAATATTTTCACTCAACAAGAGCTCCAAATAGACGACAAAATAAGCTTTTTGTCCATGCCCTCTAGAACGACACATTGAAGCTCAGGACCGGGGAGCTCAGGACCGGGAACCAAAACTCAAACGCAGACCAGAGCAGTTCAAACAAAGGTGAATTTTATTAAATAAAGGTGCAAACAGAGATGTGGGCTGGGCAGTAGATGTTCTGATGTCGTGGTTCAGGTGAGTTGAACTGAGTCCGAGGTCCAGGCTGGTACTCTGCGGTCGAGACAGGGAAAAAGGACGAGTTAACAATCGGCACCTCAAAAGTCAGACGAGAGTCAGATTTCAAGACTAAGTTTGGCTGGCGTGTGCTCATACTGAGTGGTACAGTAGATGCAGGATGTGGAACAGGTGTGCTTGATTGAAGTGATGAGTAGGGTGAGCAGACAGGAGCACCGGCGACCACGCCCACCAGCAGTCTCAGAGCATGAGAGGGAAAACAGAAAACAGAGACAGACGCAAAAGAAAAACACACCAAGCACACAGCAGACATACCAAAAGGGAAAAAGAATGCAAAAAATACATTCAAACACATACCATGAAGAGGGCCAGGGTCACGGCCGGGGGGTTGTTACAGTTTTGGGCACTTTATGAAACTACTGATGCTATCGTCTTTCTTGGGAGGACAGAGTCTTTCCAGTTTACCCAGAGGATGTGTCTTTTAAAAGATAAGGCTATTTTATTTATTTATTATTATCAACAAATCCTGTGACAGTAACTAAACTAGGATTGTCTGTGCAGCGACAGCCTGGTACAGCTCATGTCATACCAGAGAAGTCCATTGATGTCCAATGTAACGCCACATCATTAACAACATGAACAAACAATGGAGTGTATGTCTGGCTTCCATAACTATTACATCCTGCAATTACTTTCCCATCTGTCAGATTCTGAATATATTTATTATTAATAATAGATCACCACCAGACCCAAACAACAAGCACAAAGTGGTTGGTGGATACTTACAGCTGGTAAGGATATACCTGTTTTGTTCTGAGAACATAGGTACAGAAATGATGCATTTCTCTGTGACTTTTGAAGGACAAACAGACTGACCAACCGGCATCACCACCCTTAAGGCTGACTTGCTCGGATGGCAAAAAAATCTATTTGTCAGAATGGAATTAGCAGCAGTGCATCGTGCATCACTCACTCTGCCTACATATGCCTTTATGTAAGACAGCCTTTAAAACAGGATCCACACAAAGGACTCATCTCTGAGCTCCTGTCATAATAACAAACTTGACATGTATGAAAGCTGATGGTTGAAATTCCAGCTCTTTGCTTTGATTGTTGTCTGTGCTCATTTTGTTTCCTCACAAATATTAGAATGGTGTTTTTGAAGAAAGATTAAAAGGTAGTTTTTTCTTTTTTGTGTGACTTTGACTGCTTTTATATTTGTATTGATTTTTTGGGTAAGCAGAGCCATTCCCACAAACACAAAACACTGAATGCTTATTTTATGAAAGTGTCGACTAAGTCAAAGATCAAAGCTAATATGTTTGGTTATTGCTTGGTGAATTTGGGATCCAGACTCAGGACTCAGGGACACAGATACTCTAAGCTAACAAGTTTGAATACAAATTTCAAGAAGGCTTTTCCCAGCGGCTCTCTGCAGTTTGGGTTAGGAACAACTTCCAATTATTAAGTCACTCGGCTTGTAGTTCCATTTTCGTCTCAGTTTCAGCCGGGGACTGGCAACACACTATGTGTCGATTCAGAAGTTCTTCATCGACCATTGAGCATGAAAAAGTTGAATAAATTTAGAATTTTTCATAAATGAGCAGTACTTGATCTGATGTTGCAAAAGCGATGCGCCCGTTTTAGTGCCTCAACTGATTCACACGTGTAAGAGTGTTTCAAAAAATGTATTTGATTGTGCAGCACTTGTCCATTACTCATTCCATGACAGTTTGCAGTGACCTCCACGACACACTCCAGCTATTTTCAAAGCCGTTTACTTGGTATGTGTGGGAGGGTTGTAGATTCAGGCAGGAAAATGTGTGTGTATTTGCATGTGTTTATGTTGTGAATTTTAAGAATTTCTTACAATGTGCATGTATGAGCGAAAAAGCAAAATAGGCTTTTGTGTTGTGTGTTAATGGGTAGGTATAGATGAAAACTTGGTACCTCCATCTAGTGATGCTTTTCTGTCAAAGGATATCTCCTGTAAGTTTGTCCACTGAGCTTTTTAGGCCCAATTGTTTTGCTGTCTCTGGCCAACATCTGCATTACAGATGTTGGCCAGGAATTAGTAAACAAAGGTTTGAATTAGGTTGAGTTAATAAATAAAATAGATTATTAGATTAGATTAGGGAAGAAGTTGTGACTTAATAGGCATTTCCATATCTGTAACATTTTGTGAGCTTGCTGCCTGACACTTTAAACAATTAGGAAATTTAACTTCTGACCAGAAAGGGTTGGGTTGGTCTAGGCTGGGTGTGTAAGAAGCATCCATTTACTGACATCCTGTTTGTCTTATTTAAAATTAAACTGATCTACTATCATTGCCACATCATTTTAGAGGGATCTGAAATTGGTTTAAATTATGACTGAGTGCAGTATTGTGACATAATATTGTTGTAGATTTTGTCAGCTCCGAAGTTCACAGAATTGAATACATATAAACAAATCGAGTGAGGCAAATAAAAACCTGGGATAAAAAGTATTACAATGCTTTCAATGTTTTCTATATCTCCAAATTTTGACCAGACGGACAGATAAAAAGCAGTAAGAAGCGTTGCATGGTCCTGCTAACCTGTTATTTACTCACATGTTTTCTTAAAACAAAAAATTCTTTGCTTATTAGTTAAGGTAAAATATTTCAGATTTTAGCAAGAAAGTAAAAAATAGCAAGCTGTGCATTTTCCTATACTTACCTTTGTTTTTGTGAATCTGCAGTCAATTAATTCTTTAATAATTATGCACCAGATGACCTCCATCCTCTACTAGGAGAGGCGAACATCCTCAATATTAATCCATTCAATAACTGCTTCACTTAAAATTTAAATATAAACAGAATTCAGACATTTTATCTAATTTGATTTTCTAAAAGAGTTTTGAAGAAGATAATTAAATAAATAATTAAATTCATGGTGAGAATGGTAGAGCTGTATTTGAAGAAGAAGAAAAACCAAGCAATAAATCCATTGCATCATGTTGTTCATAATTGTAGGCTAATAATCTTGACAGTGATATTCAGGGTTCCCACTCTTTTCTAGAGATCATTTTCCAGGACTTTTCAGTCATTTTCAGTGATGATCTAGCTGGTATGACAGACAGAGATCATTTCATAAACTAGTATGGTCTTCTCTGCGGAAGTCTGATTTTAAAGATGTGCGGTCTATGGCTTTAACTTATCTATGAAATCATCCATTACATGTGTAGGAATTATGACAAAATGATCTTGCCTTGTTTTAACATTGTTTTTTAAAAATATTATATATTATATTTTTTTGTTACTTTTGGAAAGCCCTTTGTGTTGTTCACTTGGCAAGTGATTTTCTTTCTACTGATAAATCCCAGCATTCTGTTGAATGTTAGCTTTCAAACATTAACATCACTGTGGTCCTTAGTCCAGATGTATGTCCTTCAGACCACTGTCACAACACCACACTTCACAACGAACTTGGTGTATTGACATGCAAGTGTAATAACTTTTACCTTCAAAAAACTGAGACTTCTTTAGAGGTGTGCAAATATCTAAAGTTAATTGATGTTCTAAAGAACACATCAGGAAATTAAAGCAAGCTGTAGTTAAATCAGTTTATCACACCATATGTCAGCCCCTATACTAATGAAGCTAATCACACCTCACGGTGATCTACGGCTAAAAAGTTTCATGTCATGTTACGCGTCCATTATATTGTCATGTAGCGTTTGAAGAGATAATGCTGGCAAAGTAAAAAGAAAAGCGCTGTTAGCCAGTATTTAGCGTTTAATGCACATACAGCTGGGCTCCCATTCATTGTTTCTTCCTATTCAGTCTTACTTAACTTTCTCAACATGGCCCAACACATTTGAAACAATTGCTCCTAGCCAGAGCTGAAACACAAACCTTAAATCTTTGCAGACAAATCAAGCTAGCAAGCAAATTGACTTCAGCAACTGAACCAAACAAATTTAACATTACTCAACCTTTAAAAACTAGATGACAAGAAAACCTTAATCTATAACTAATAAAAACTAGCACAGTTACCAGCCAGCAGTGACTAATATTTACCTTTGGAGCAGGGATGTACAGGGACTGATATTCAGCCCACAACGATTTTTTTGCTGTTATTTTAATACTAATATTGTTTTTCTGGTATAAAGAGAATCAGATTATGCTGAAGACCTTTAAGAAACTTTAGGATGACACCTGTCTCCTCAGTTTGTATAAGCAGGTCACCACTGCACCGATCAAGTGTGTGTGCATAAAAATCAAAGCCCTCACCTTCAACCCTGCATGGCTCAGCTCCCCCTGTATTGGACCCTGCCTCTGCATGTAGGCTACATATTGTACAGCTACATATGAACATGGAAAACATCAGTAATGAATATGACTAACAATGATCATTTTATAAATTCTGTCCATACATAATATGATTGCCTGCCCAGCCCTGCACAGGCCCCTGTACCTGTCACTATTCCACCACAGAAAAGGTTGTATAATTTGGGGCATTTAGCTGCCTGTTGTGTCTTATATTTTTTGGCACCACTTGTTTCTTTATCCTATTTTTTTCTTTTCGCCATATTTACCATCTCTGTTGCACTTATCACACAAACCAGATGAAAAGTAAACTCCTTTTATCAATGCTGTCGAGCCAATCAGATTCAGCAAAAACGAGGATCAGTCCAATTTGGGAGGGGGGGCTCGTATCCCCTTCAATATTGGAAATATTAGTTTGGCCCTGTCCAACAGACACACAGACAGCGTTCCAATGAAACTGACTGACAGACCGGCAGGCCCGGTCACGGATCATAAAGTAGGCATTAGAAATTGAAAAATAAAAACTCCTGAAGGCCAATCCTTCCCTGCTTTGGAGGATAATGCAACCTACATTTTTTTTTAGAGTTTCACTTGAATTAATTTAATCCAAACTGTGCTACCATGTGAAGTGACTTGGGGGTGGGTTCATAATGCAGCCAGAACATAATATTAAAATAATTTTCCAGAACAACACAAGATTTTCCAGGACATTTTACTTTTTATCTTATTTTCCAGGTGTTGTCCATGACTGGAAAATTGGTCAGCTGTTTTCCAGGACGCATGGGAACCATGATATTTCACCCAAGCTGGAAAGAGTCTTTGCAATGCAACCAAAACAGTAATTTAGAAGTTCACTACTCCCAAGAAGAGCGACCAGAGGGAAAAATGTGTATGATCTGACTGACTACAGCATTTTGTACAAAAAGCTCTGAAGGTCATGGATGGGATGTGTACATTGTGAAATTGAACTCACAAAAGGAAACAGAACAATGTCTGAGGCTTGTCTTAATCACAAATCTAAATTCAGGCTATAATTTTGAGTGAAAAAAATCCAAAACTTTCTGAAATCAAATGTAATGTAAATGTAATGCTAATCCTTACTTTACATTTAAAAAAGAAAACAAAAACGTAATGTACATCATGAATCTGTATGCGTAATATAATATAATGCATGAGGCCCCCGGCCTGACCATGGCTTTTCATCTGCGTTAGGAACATTTTCAAGGTATATTATGAGCTGCCAGTGGTGAACTGAAGAAAAGGGATTTGTTCCTGGACTAAATAAGATTTGAAAGGCGGTAATCTCAACACCTGATAACGTAACATCAATTGATCATTTGCAGTGTATTCAACCCCTGTGGCTATGTTAAAGTCATTCTCCAGCATATTTCAAGTCTAAACCTGCATGCTGGTGGACTCAAAGCCATTTCTCTCACCTCGCAGGTTTTAATCACTCATTATTATTATTAAACACTATTTCAGTGTTCAGTGGAGAGTCAACAGCATATGAGAAGAAAATTCTGTAATTTAATTTACCTTTCTGAGAATGTTTTATGTATTTTTTTCTAGAGATCCACCTAGATTAATGTGTGCCAAGAAACTGTTCATTTTATTTTTTATCGTCCAGGTCCTGTCCTGCATCAGTATATTTTCCGACATCACTTTAATTAAAACATTTCTTACCAGAATGATGCTGTAACTTCTGCCAGTCTGACCTTTATATGCACCAAATAGCTGCAAGGAGTCTTACTGAAATGATTGTTCCATTTCCGAGCAAACTCTGATGTTGAACAATGCACCGTATTTGTGAAAAAGTGGTGCTATTACATGGCAATGCTGTTGTGAACAAGGACTGTTTTTCGTATAACTCTTCCTGTTGTTGCATTCAAGGACAACTGGACATCAGAGTTCAGTGTTGAGCAGCAACATTTTAATTTAAGAAAACATTTCAATTCACACCATCCTTCTCATAGTGATGATGTTGGCTTAATGTCGGTATAAAGTGCGTTGTAGTGTAATAGTGGGATTAAAGAGGGCATACCACTGAAAATTGCATTTCCTGAACAATGTTTTTCCACATGGACCTCCAATCAGTTCAGCCATTTGCTTCATTGCCTCCTCCCAGTCCATTTACACTAAGGTGCCCTCGTTACCAGGTGTAACTCTTGTGGAAATAAGTGAACACTTGCAGAGGATATTAGCTCATGCTGGTTTGAGGAACTATGCATGAGGTGCAATTAAATGAAATTCATGTGGCTAAGTATGTGTGTGTGTGTGTGTGTGTGTGTGTGTGTGTGTGTGTGTGTGTGTGTGTTTGGAGGTTGTTAATGTTATTTTCAAATAATGCATAAGGCATTTTTAAATTAAGCAAATATAAGTATGTGAGTGCATGTGAGTTACAGTTATATGTAATTCTGTTAACATACATCCACAGTGTCTTAATCTGACTGAGAGAATGGTTGAGCTAGGTGTTCAAAGTCAGTTTTCAGAGTAATGTGAAAGGGCGTGGTTTCTCATGAAATCCCAGAGAATTATGACTTACCTCTGCAGTTATTTGGACAATGTTTGCGCCTCTGTATCTCTCTTAAATATACATATATATTTGTGATGTAAACAAATACACTGAACATATAGCTACCTTAAAACTTCAATTAAAAGCCTAGTCCCAATTTTATGCTTGTTTGCCCTTTTACTGGCCTGGGGTCTCATTTATAAACGGTGCGTACGTACAAAACAGTTTTGGAAATGTGCGTACGCCACTTCCCAAACAAAGGTTGTGATCTACTGTATAAAAAACAAACTTGATGGGAGAATGTGTGGTCCTGTAAGTAAACTCTGAACCATGCGTACACACATAAAGAGGAGAAATGAGAAACGTCGACTCACATGGCAGAGGCCGTTTTATTGACTTTCCCTGAAGTGCACAAAAAAAAAACCAAAACACAATTTAAGATCATTTGCAGCGCACACAAAAATATCCAGATTTAGGATAATAACCACAAATGGAGATATCTGTTTCTGCAAAAGAATGCCTCAAATATGTTGTACAGTTTTATCAGGAATCATATTAATTAATAGGCTACTTGCTTGCAGTGCAATTTATTCTCATAAATAAGGTGAACAGGAGGACAAATTACATTTAAATGGATGCCGTTTCCAGTGCGTCAGTCAAGCAAATTTTCAATCAAATATTGTTATCAGATGTTTGTTGCCTCATTGAGCCAAACGCTGTGCTCCAGCGTGTGTGGATGTGATACAACAAGTCATTTCTTTTAACTCATCGGCAGCCTCTTTAAGTGAGTGGACTGTTTGTGTAGCATAAATAAATGTTTAAACACAAGTGGAATGCATTTGGTTTACTCTCTTTTCAAACGGGGGAATCCAAATTAGTATCTGGGTCATCCCATCTTGCTTGTGTGTGTCCCCCTCCAGCTAGCGACGTCACTACTCAGCGGGGATGCCTGTTCCTGCAGATCGGTTATAAAGGGGTGGAGCTCCGGTGCCCCCTTTCCTCCGGTGCACAAGCGTTGCATGAAAGTGCGTTTTTTACCCACCAAACAACATGTTTCAGCTTCACCAAAAGGAACGTCAGTGTCACACGGATTTAAATTTCGCTTTGTAGCTTTTCTGTCAGAATTAGCCTCCTTTTCTTCATGCAGTCAGTACGTATTAATATTAATGAGGGGTGTCAATGACGATTTATAGGCAACTATGTGTCATAATGCAAGAACTTAAGGACTCAAAGGCAGACTCGGAACAGTTCGAAGGGGTAACAAAGGGTTTTATTGAAAAGTGCAATGGGAGACTGGGTGGTTGGTTCCAACAGGGCAGAATGGAGAACACGGAGGAGGGGAGTTTGTCCAGACAAGATGTGAGCTGAGCGGGGTGTGGCGTTCAGCAGAGTTCCCAGAGGTAGTGTGATCCTGGGCACAGAGAAAAACAGGTTAATCCAGGGAGAGGCAGAAATTACACAGAATCTTACTGGAGTAGATAGTTGGCCTTGACACATGTACCACATGCAGTTAACTGACAATCTGGCAAAGAATGTGAGGAGGACTGGGGTTGAAATACTGCAGGAGCTTGATTAGTGGAATGAGGACCAGGTGCACCGCTGGAGCCAGAGCGTGTAGCCACGCCCAGACAGGGAGGACAGACAGAAAACACAGGGAAGGGGGGAACAAAAGAACACAAGGTAGTGGGGAGATTCTGCAGTACCACAACACTATGGGCGTTTGAAGGGTTGGACATGGAGCTCCCTCACATACGCCACATTTCAAGTTGATTGTGATTTATAAAGGGAACTTGCTTACAGACACTTGGTTTTATAAGTCTGAATATTTTTTGGCGTACACCATTTTTGGCTTTTGGGCGCACGTACACTTTTAGTGAGGATTCTACGCAGAGTTTCGTAAATGAGACCCCTGGTGTGGCTACATGTTTTGAGAAATAAATGCAGGTCTCAATTAGACGTCTCAGAAGTTCTTTGGATATATAAAACCTGCACAGGAATGCCGTACCAGGAATAAAAGTCGTGAGGAATGGAAAATCGATTCAGTGTTTTTTATGGGGGGAATAACTGTTTTACACTGTTTGTAAAGCAGTAAATCCAGCTACTATCCATACAGCCAGTAGGAAGGTGTGACATTGCCGGGATGCTGGAACCATTCCTCCAAGCATCGTTTCTGTGTCAGCGTTGTCATTGCTACCAGCTACAAGTGTGCTGGAAGCTGCAGTGATGTTGATAAGTACATCTCTTGCGATGCAGTAAACTCACTATTGGCAGACGCTATTTTCCCCAGTGATTATGCTAACGCTACATTGTGAACAACAAATCTTTGTTGAAATTATAGAAATGTTGCCCTCTGTGAGCTCCAACACAAACACACACACAAAGTCATTGGTCAGCAAAGAGGCCACGTTGGAGAAGTGAACCAGGGGAAGTGTAGATAACACCCAAGATTACTCGAATTGATGATGGATATGCATGTTACTGTAAGTAGCAATAAAACCTTCACAAGTAAAAAGCCAATATTTAATCAATACACCTGTTCAACAAGCATAAACATGTAGAAAGCATAGTATACATAGAGTATACAGTGCCTACTATTGAGCAGTAGTATCGATATAATCCTTATGATACCCATCCCTGAACACCACTACAGTTGTCATCGGGTCCCAGCAGATGGCAAAACAAATACTGCCATCTGCTGGTTCCCTAGTAAATCACATTAAGCCTGTGGCAAAGAACCTTGGTGTTTGGTTTGATAGTAATTTAAATTTCGAGCAGCACACCACAAAGCTTGTTCAATCATGTTTTTATCAACTTAGAAATATAGCTAAAATTCGATCTATGTTAACTTTTAAGGACACCGAGACCATTTTACACGCCTTCATCTCATCACGCCTGGATTATTGCAACAGCCTTTTCACCTGTTTAACCCAAAAATCTATTGATCGACTCCAGACTGTCCAGAACTCAGCTGCCAGGCTTTTAACCAGAACAAAGAAATATGACCACATTACTCCTATTTTAGCTTCATTACACTGGCTCCCAGTATGTTTTAGAATTGACTTTAAAATTCTATTGATCACTTTTAAAGCTCTTCATGGCCTCTCGCCTTGTTATATTTCTGACCTTTTAGTCCCATACGCACCAGCACGTACCTTGAGATCCTCGGGCAGAGGTCTGTTGTCTGTTCCAGAGTCTCGACTGAAAACTAAAGGGGACAGAGCGTTTGCTGTCAGGGCCCCGAGGCTCTGGAACAGCCTGCCCGAGGAAATCAGGTCGGCTGAGTCAGTGAACTCTTTTAAGTCCCTTCTTAAAACATACTTTTATAGGAGAGCCTTTCCCGATCTTATTTGACTTTATTTTATCCCTTTTATTTTATTGTATTTTACTAATTTTATATTAAATTTTCATGCTCTTATCTTTTTTTTGTATTATTCCTTACACTTGTTAAAGCACTTTGTAACTTGTTTTTGAAAAGTGCTCTACAAATAAGGATTATTATTATTATTATTACAGTTTGTCACAAAACACATTTTAATGGGGACACACTTAATTTCCCGAGAATCCACTCAAATTACAAAATCGATGATGGTTTTCTAATTTCCTCAAACATTGCTGGAATCTAGTCTATTTAATGTAACTTGAATCTGGATTATTTGAAAAAGCATGTGTTTCTTGTTGATGTTGGACATGAGAGGAAAGAATGTAGTGGAGGGGAGAGCAGAGCAGGAGAGGAGAGGAGACTGCATGATAAGGCTCCTCGATTATGGCAAAAATCATTATTTTGGTCATAACTGAAATCACGATTAGTGACACGATTACTGATTGACTTTGTTCCCCTACGTCAAACAGTAAGTCATTGTGCATTTATTGAACTTTTCCAATTGTGTGCTTCAATTTTTTTTTACAATGATTATGCATTATCTCAATTAGCCCATGAATTAAGAAATAGTAATCAAATAGTCTTTAAACAGCATTTCAGGGTTTCTGCGCATGTGTGTGTGTGTGTTTGTGTGGTTTGTGTACACACAACTTGTAGAAGTTAAAACCCCATCATGTTTTCTCGAGCTGAACTAAACATCGCAAGACCTGATGAAAGTGCGTTGTGAAGGAAAGGGTGCGCTGGATGTGTCATTGCAAAACAGCATGCTGCACAATATTCGTTTTATTTTCATTAACTTGTTTTTATAGTTGTTGAAAGCCAAAATCAAAATCGTGATTAAAATTCTATTAATTGCACAGCCATAGTTCTACGGTACACTACCAGCCTAGCAATAAAAAGCAGACAGAGACTAGCTGGTGAACTCACATCTAGCAAACTAAAGACCCAGATATTTCCCCCTAAGAGCTGTTGGAACAGATTTTAGACAGAACTAAAAGAAAATTGCTTATCACACTTTTGTAATCCAGTGGGCAGAAAACAACTCCAAATAAATGATTAGGATGATAATTTTTGCCAGCAATTTGCTCAATTAATATTTTTGGCTGCTGATATATAAATGTATCATCTCCTGTCATGCCCACCTAATTTACCATATTTAATATCTTCTTCATCTTAAATTTAAAGAAAAATGAAATAAAATATACCTTTAAGCTACATTATGTGATAAAGGCAAAACAATGCAGTACACTCACCTCTCCTTGGTTTTCCCTCAAGCTACAGACTTTATAATTACTCTTTTCTTAATAGTTTTCTGCTTCAACTCAGGGTGCTCAGTAATTAATAAATAGCTGTACCTTTCTATAATGGAAGAATTGGCTGCTGTCAAAACACATTTTAAAGTATAATGTATGAATATCTATGGTGGCTACAATTCAATAAATAACATATCACACTGTATTCATTCATGCAAACTGAATAAGCAGAGAAACAAAATTAGAAATGTGCCAGCGTTTTGTTATAAAAAAATAATTTATTGGAGTATATATTTTTCATTTTACTATAGCAACTTTTTCCATTTCATAGGAACAGTTTTGGGGCGGCTCTGGATCAGGAGGAATTGTGGGTTGTCCATTTACCAAAATGCTGTCTATTTTCCCATTGACATACAATTAAATGGGCACAATCTCAACAGCTAGGTCATGTGCACAATAAGGTAGTATGCAAGGGCACCAGCCTTTTGGTTGATTCATCAGCAGCACAATATGCATAAAAGATGGTATGCCCAGCTCGTGGAAGAACATAACAAAGAGGCAAGGTCCACACAGAAAAACAGTTTAAATTAAGAGATTTATTAACGTTACCTTAACTTAGAATTAACTCAAAACACAATTAAACTCAAACTCATCATACTCAAAAACACAACCAAAAGAAAAAGGAGCTCCTGAAAGGCACCCGCCTTCCAGAAGAGAGATCATGAGGAAGAGAGCGCCATCTTGGTTCACCACAACTTTTAAAGACTTGAAAAGGTGGCCGCAATCACTGCAAGGTGGGCGTGTCTGACCAAACAGGAAGAAAGACATGAAAGAAAAGGAGAGAAAACAGGCCAACACCACAGGCCCCAGGCCGTCACGAGTTGGGGTGACCCTTTAAGACTTAAAGTGGTCTAAATTTGTGATTTTGGGATATATAAATAGAAGTGACCTCACTGAGGGGCAGTGTAATGTTCTGAAATATCCAAGCATTTTTACAGACCTGTCCTGTCTTGCACACAACAACCAAGATGTCTTGAGCTGACAAGTTTTGCTTTAAAATAGGCCCTGTTGGTCTCCATTCACCTCCATTACACCTGGATGGCAGCAGAAGTCTATAGAATCTAAAATAAGGCACACAAAGCAGTTTCCCACATTAAACTGTTGATTAGGATGAGGATTTGTGGAGCTTGGCAGTTGTGTTGTAAGGATGTTAAGTGATGTAAGGATGAGGAAGTCATTTTGCATGCAGCTGTGTGTTTCTAGTGCCTTCCCACAATGTCACCATCTCCTAAATAATGGTTTGCAATGTGAAAACTAGGACAGAGCATTAACTGAATAGTTTGCTGTGTTATGTTTTTGCTGTACCTTGATTTAAAGACACATATGTTTTACTGTGTGCCACAAAGTTAAACATGTTAAAATCCTGTAGGGGCTTTAATCAAGAGAAACAGACAATGTTAATGTTCACTGACAATGTGCTTTGATGCAGTACTTTAAAATTAAAGACCGCATATGAAACATACTACGGGTCATACTGCCTTCAATGGGACTCAATCCGTTTAAAGGGAATGCCTTCATTAAGTCTGGAAGAAGTAGACAGATGACATAAATTACTCATTAATTTTAAACTCATTACAGACTGCTTTTGGCATTTATTGGTATAGTTGCATTAAACCCTGATGTGGATCCGAATACATGCAGTGGTTGGAAAATCTCTATAATTCACTGCTCAGATAAAGGTTTGAGCAGATGCTTTTTCCTATAATTATTGATAATGTCTAATCAATCAGTATCTATTGAGATAAGGAGGTCAATCCTATTACTTAGCATAACATTGGAGAAGTCATGCCAACCCTGAGCTGTCATTTGTGTCTGACAGACAGTGATTGTACATTACCTCCTCTTTGCAGCCTGATACAAGCCATATCAGTTATCCCTGTGTTACCGCTGCACAACTTAGTGAAAACTAACCTCATCCTGTTCAGCAGTGATTGAGGCATTCCCACCCCATCATCTGTAACAAGACAAGGTGCAATTCTGCCATCATGTTTTGCATCTACATAGAACACAAAGTGCTCTATCAAGTTTGCTTTCTGCAGACAAGCAGTTCTGATCAGGACTCAAATTTAATGGTGAAATGAATGTCTTCATGTTGACAAAATAATAAGCCTCTCCACTTATTAAAGCATTTATTCTCCTCTGTAAATGTGCTTTTTACTTTCTTTCTTCCCATACTCATGTATGATCAGACAGCAGCAGAGATAAGACTGACACATGATTATAGTTTCTATACTGTAAGCTATATTTTCACATGCCAGCAACATTCCAGAAACAAAATGTAATAGTCATTCACAGTGTAGAGTTTTATAACGGCTACATGTGGCTTCATTCAAATTAGTACATAATGCACTTTTTCATGTATTTTCAACATAAATATGCGACCTCAGTGTGTCTAAAGACCTGCAAACTATGAGAAAAAACATCCTCTCCCCTTTTTTGCACCATCTTTCGGTAAATGTATGCAAATACGCCATTTGAATTTGGCCCCCTTCATGACATGGAATGGGAGTGGACATCAGACGGAAAACCAGAAAATATTTTCTCTATAAAATTTGGTCCAGTTTTCGCTAAAATCAGTGAATAAAGTTATAACATTGTGTTTTTGTACTTTTGACTGTGATGTCTGGCTACCAGAAGCACTCCGCTCCAGCAGCATCTTATCTTTTTCCAACCTAATGTTTGGGTTTGATAAATGCTAAATTCATTAAATTCAGCTCCCCATATCGCTATTTCCCTAGCTAAGTTACTGTAGCTGTCATAACCATTGAGCACACCAGGAAGAGAATGAGACGTTGCAGGCCACAAGCATTGGTTGATGTCTTGTCTCGCAAAGCCAGACCTTTCTCCACCATGGATGTATAAGGAGAACTCTATCTGCTCAGTGGCACATGAAGCCAAAAAAGTTTGAGGTCCAAAATGCATACACACAACTGAATGACATACCAAGGTTCATAACCCGCACAGACAGACAAGCACGCAGATACCACAGACAAAGCAGACCAGTATAACTAAAACAGAACAGAACGATCATAATCAAATAAATACAAAACTGGCAGAGATTCAAACTAAAAGCCAAAACAAGGATCAAAATAGCAAAACTCAAAAGCAGACAGAATCGAGTTATTTCATGGGGTTGTGGTGCTCAAAAAAAATGTATCCACCGGTTTACAGCTGCTTCTTTCACAATGTAAGCCTTTGGGAAAATGTCTCTTGGGGCCAGTGTGCAGAAGTTGTAATTCCATGGTTTGGCCACTGTATCAAATTGTGTTCAAAGTATGGCACACTCGCTAGGGGCTTGATTTCCGCACATCATTTCAGCGCTGTTCCAGCCAGTTGCTGCCCCTTGGGAGGCTATCCAGAAGTTGGTGAATTAAGAAAGTAAGCTTTTAGGGACGGGAACCTTAAAGAGACAGGAGCTAAAATGAAGTGTTCAGTCAAAAGGTGGAGGAGCTAAAACAATGGACAGTACAAGAAAAATTATGTGTTTTTTGAACATTAAAGCATGTAAAACATTTTCTAGTAGATATCCCAAAAAAGTATGAACCTGAAAATCAGCATAACGTGGGACCCTTAATGTATGAATGTATATATCAACCTCAACCCAAAAGTATAGTGAATTCAAGTCTATACTGCATTAACTTCCAGTGAGTTTACGTCTTAAAAAATAATTCCCGTCCAAGGTTGAGTGTAGGGGCACGCATTAAACCAACTGCACAACAGCTACATGACATAGAAATACAGACCTAGAACAAGGACCAATAGAACCTGTTCAGCACAATAGGCTACTGATAGATAATTAAAGGTTTCAGCCTAAACAAACATTAGGCGTTTTATCATAAAACAGCTCTTATCAAAGTAATCAATGACTTTACAGTCAACAATGATGCAAACAAACTAATCTAATCTACTATTGTTAGACCTGAGTGCCGCTTTTAACACTTTTGATCATGATATTCAACTGAATAGACTGGGAAATTGTTTTGACTTATCTGGAACTGTTCTTCAATAGTTTTCAACATATTTAAAAGGAAGGACTTCCTCCGTATCTATTGGCATCTTCACTTCTGAAGAAGTCAACATTTTCTGTGGGGTCCCACAAGGGACATTTTTTTGTTTCACTGCTATTCAATCTGTACAATTTCCACTTGGTACCATCATATGGTGTCACACCAGGGGTCAGCAAATAAGTCTGGCATTGGGCCAAATTTTTTTCAAGCCGTTATATGGTAGGCCATTGACAAAGTCAAATTATTTCAAATCATGCGTAGCCTATGTTTAGCTCAGTCTGTACTGTGCGGGGCTCCAGTTAAGTATGTAGTAGGATTGATTCCATCTTACAGTGGATATTATTTCTCCCTTGTTAAACAAAAAACAAAAATAAAAGGACACCTCTGCACATGCTCACAATAAAGCATGTGCTGCAGTGATGTGTTTGATCCGCATTCATAAACCTATGGACACTTATTTTCATTTCCCTGAGAAAATTCAGGGGAATCCGATCACACGATTACTGAAAGCTTTTTCAGAGGTGTGTCAAGCAGGCCAGAGACTCTTTTGAATGTCCTTCAGAACTCTTCAAAGTAAAAGCTCTTAATAAACTCGACATTAAGCATTGCTGCAAAAGACGTTCTCGCGCTTTTATTTTAGAGGCATAATCACTTAAGAGGAATTAATTGTGAGTAACTCTGTCATGACTGAGATCTATTTCAGCACCAGCCGTTATCAATTTATCTATTTTTTATTTTTCTGCTATCAAAGCAATCTGGCCACAGGCCAGATATTATTGCTGGCGAGCTGGTTCTGGCCCGCGGGCCGCCTATTGCCGACCGCTGATGTACACTACTGATGCCAATGATACACAGCGGTGTGTCTGACTTTCCTTTAAAAACCTCAGTCCTGCAAATGAGCTTGCCAAATGCATTGATGACATCAACCACTGGATGTCTCAAAATATTCTACAACTTAACAAATAAAAAAAATGAAATTCTTAAAGTAAGCCCAAAAGTAAAAAGGCAAGAGATTGTATCCATATTATAATGTTATTCTCTAAAGGACAGTGAGCATGTCAGAAACCTGGGTGTTATTGTTGATGCCAATCTTATCTTCCATCACATCACATCTATTTTGATGACAGCTTTCTACCATTTGAAAAAAAAACATTTCCAAATTTAGGAGCTTCCTGCTTCAGTCTCACTCCGATAAACTGGTCCATCTGTGGAACAACCTGCCATTCCATATCAGAACCGCCCCCACTCTTAAACACTTTAAATTGTTGTTAAAAAGACATCTCTTTTCTTTGGCATTTCCTTCGAGTTAAGAAAGTTATTATGTTAGGTGATTTTATTATCATTATATATCATGTAGTCTATGATATACTGTATATCCTAATTAATGTCTTATTGCTGTACTTTTACTTTGTAATCCTTGTTTTATTGCCTTTTACCCTGTAAAGCACCTTGGTCAACCTCGGTTGTTTTACAGTAAGTGTGTTAAGTTGATATTGATGTTGATTGAAATTGCTGCTGCCGCCACCATGTGGCACTCGGGTAGCTTCACGTAATTCACTTGGTGTCTTGTGTTTGATGCACTGATGTGTCTTAACACCATATCATTCAACTCTAGATATCACTAAAAACGACACAACAAAACAGGTAACTATAAAAACAAATGTGTTCAATATACTGCACATATCATCTACAGCAATTGAAGCACTGAAACACTAACAGCATTAAAATAATTAACATTATCTGTCATTCATATTCAGTATTTTCTTTGGTGAGTGAGCAGCGAGATATACACTTTATGATACCTATCATACCAGCAGGTACCTGTATATTCTGTACCCAGTACCTGTAGTAGTAGCGAATAGAATGAAACACACAAATAAACAACGCGCCACCTCTGCCACATTTGGATCTGGTTGAGTGCTTGAACCAGTTCCATCAAATTGGGTCCTCAGGGGACATCTCACCAGCTAATACTTCTATCTGCATGAAGCAGGTAGAGAGAGCTGATGGTGACATGGTGTGCATCTACTTGTGCAGTGAAACCCCAGCTGTGATACGCATGAAGTGATCCAGTCGTGCCTGAAACGAGGACACAGGCCAATGAGTGACAAATACTGACTGCTGCACAGTGGACATGGCAGTACTTTAGCCCACTCAGGGTAATTGGAACTATATCAGCCTTTTATGAAATGCAGGTCAGTGAGTGTGAGTCACTATAAATTAGACACACATTAGTTTTGTTTTGTTTGTCACTTGTCTTTATAATCTCATTTTTAAAATGAGTCCTTGATACAGGGTTACATTTTCTTGCTAGTGGTCTTATCTAAAATCAAAATGTAATTAAGAATGAATAGAACAGTTGAATAATAATACATTTTTAGTAAAAGAAGTCAGCCCTATACTGAGTCCTTTACTTATTCATATCATCCCATTACCATTCGCCCCAAAATACAGTTTATTATGTTACGTTATCATGATTGTGTTTTAATGTGGGATGTAGAATGGCAGAATTCATCTTTGCTTTCACTTATGTATGACATTTAATTTCAAGAGAAAAAACAAACATTTCATCACCTTAAAGGGAGCCCTTTGCAGTATTCCTTCTAGCCAGTTTTGTCATTTACCCCCACCTCAAAATCAGATATTGTACATATAGTTGATGAAAATAGATAAACAGACAGGCAAATGAATTAGAGTTTTCCTGGCCCTATTATGGTGCTACAGTTAATCATCTATTTTGCATCTTTTCAGAGCAGTCAGTCACACAATCAGCTTTGTCAGAACTCCCTCAGCCCCCCCCCCCCCACCTCCTCACAACAACACTTGGCAGCTTGACGACCTGCCTGGGCCCAAACTGTTTGTGTTTCAGATGTTGTACTCCAAGTGACAGATGCAGCTTCCCTGTTCTTGTAAGAGGAGAGGGAGAGAGAGATTGAATGTCAGAGGGTCAACACTCTTTTCTGTGACTGCAAACCTGTGTGTGCGACAGTATCTGTGTGTGTGTGTGTGTGTGTGTGTGTGTATGTGTTTACAGAAGACATGCTTGTGCTTGTCAAAGGTTGCTTTCTAATTTGCATTTGCATATATGTCTGAGTGAGAGATGCTGGCTGTGGATGGATTAAACTAATCTCTACATCTTCATCTTTGAAAGCCGCGGAAACATTTTAAACATGTTGCAGTTTTGTCAGCCTCCTTGTTATCAGCACAACCTAAATCTGTTTTTTTGTAGACTGCAGAAGCATTATCATGCAGTATTTCCTTTGAGTGCTGAATAAAACTGCTAATATTGCTGATCATGGAGCCTATTAAAAGTTACTGAACAGTATTCGGGTGTGCTGCTTCTTATCTCTTATCACCCTATCCATAATGAGTAGATAATTAATAATGTCACAATACCATAAAAAAACAAATTGAAAGTTGCTGTATAATTTTAAAACAATGTGGATATCAGTCAGTAAATGAAGCTGTATCCCTGTTCGCTGAATTGCCTGCAAGGGAACTGGATTTTGTTCTGAATATAAGCAGAGAGCAGACTCACAACGGCTCACTGGAGCTTATCTGCAGATGGCCTTGAACAGAAAGCCTGTGTTTTAGAGCATTTCAATACAAAAGCAGATGATTTCTTTGTTGCGCATAATGACAGGCTGACACTGTTAATGCATAGTGTCAAACACTGCATATACATACAAGCATGCACAGACACAATCTCCAAAAATATGCCCCACTATGCCCTATGCTGTATGTGTAAATATACATTTGTCCACAAACATTGGGAAAAAAACAATTTTCAGATGCACAGCTCAGAAAAACACCAGTTCAGTGCAGTGACATAGAGCACAAGTGCAGCAGTAATTTCTATCTGTGCAAAGTAATCTGCATGCAATATAATAATAAAGTATTGTTGGGTTTTCTTGCAAATTTATCTGGGATGGGAGTGTAGAATTTCATCATAACACAGAGGACTACAGATTACTCGTCATTGGTCTTCTTCACAGTGGCAAAGCAATTTGTTCTGGAATAGCTGTGAAACCATTAGTATTTTAAATGTATTTTGCAGCCAGTGCAGCATAATGAACTGTACCCGACTCTTCTCAGCAAAGAGCTTTATTAGAGTGTACGGTGAAACTTCACTTTAGGAAGTAATTTTCTTGTACCGAGCCTGAAAATCAATTTAAAAACCTTTGCTAGTTTTCAACACTAGGTCTGGCACTGGCAACAGTGAGGTAGAAAAGCAAACACGACTTTTATCTCGTACAAACTATGTGTACAGGAAAAAATACAAAGTAAACATAATTTGTAGTTAAAGAAATACAATTTAGAAACATGTTGCTATGTTTCTTCATTAATCCAAAGCTTTTTTTTGACAGAATGCTTTATAAACAGAAATAATATGTTTGTCTTTTTATTTTAATACAGTAAAACCATCATACTAAGCAAAGAGCGCCAGGTGACTCAATCTGGCTAAGGTATGGCCAGTGCCCACACCTTGAATGAAGCAGTGAACCAATACTCATTTTATGCCTCTGCACTGCTCTCTGTGAGTTTCACCTACATTTATACTGCAAGGTGCTCAACATTGTAATGATGATCAAAAGAGATTTCAAATTGTGTGCGTCCTGGAGCTTTTATAAAAGGGTACTATAGCATACCAGTAGGAGTTAGTTATGGTCCAACAATAAAAAACACTTTTGGTTCAATGCAGTACCGTTTTAGTGAAAGGGGGCTTTGGAAGTTTTCATGGCAAATTATATTAGCAGGCACTTTGCCATGTGTTAGGGTTAAGTGAACTGTAATCTCTTATCTCATTCAGTTGTCATGTAGCCTTGCCACCTTGCTCACCCACCCACCTACTCCCAGACATACCGCCAGGGAATCGAACACTCTCAGTAGAGAGACAGTCAGAGTTTGGCTGATTTTGCTCCATCCCCACATAAAGTAAAAGTACTGTACTTCTTGTGTTTCTATAGCAACAGTTCCCACTCATGTCTTCAGGATACTGAGCAATGCGGGGAATGAAGAAGAGCTGCAATGATGGCATTCCTGAGCATTTTGATTTAACCATATGGCTGTTGGCAAATTAATGGTTGATCAATATAAAATAGCCCCAACATAACTGATGTTTTTGGAAAGGAGCAGCCGAAACAGAATATTTCTGTTTGATGTTGTATGACTTTAAATATAAGTACAATCATGCCAATAATTCCAAAAAAGTTCACCACCAAATTTTCATCTTCGAGTTTGAAAAGCCTCTGAAACATCATTTATCAAGTTATAATGAAAAGAACTCAGAATGATCATAATAATAACCAAACCAGCTCTCAGAGAAATCATCAATTCATTCAGTCATTTAAATTCAGACAGACATGTAAACATTAGCTTCTGAAAAACCATTCACTGCGTCTGCAGTGATTTGTACTGTTGCGTAGGTGTACTCGTCCTTGGCTGTAGCTACCTTGACACTTTCTTGTTTCTTTTAAGTGCATCTGTTTTCTCAACTCAATCCTCTGTCCCGCCCTATGTTGCTTTATCTTTTTCTCACAATCTGTCTCTCTCTTGTCCCCTTTCCCTCTCTCTCTCCCAGGTGTTGATGAGTGACCAAGGTGATGTGATGGCTGAGCTAGCAGGCGGGACAGATCACAGCAGACTGTCTGCCACACACTGAGCCAACTGGATGCAACGCATTAGAGCCTAGACAGGTAGGACTGAGTTACAAAATTTTTTCTTTGGCAAACTTTTGTGGGCAAGTTGAAATGAAGGCTGTCAAAGCATTAATATTTCAAGACCTTGAACAAGTCCAGTATCTTTGAAAGCACATTTTGAATGGAGACGGTATGTCTGAAATGCAGAAAGCAAAATCAGTGGCCATAAATGTTTGAAAGTAGTAAAGTGAATTTTATTGCACAAAAATGCTGACTGACAGATTATAATGAGACTGAATAACAAATTATAGCCTTTACACAGAAGTCTCAAAAAATATTGACATGACTCAATTAACTACATTTCTCCTAACCTTGCTTTTTGTCTAATGCATAACTCTCTTTCCATTCTGCTTGCAGAATGGATTTCCCCAATTGCACTGAAGGGGTGTTTGCCACAAGCAGCAGTGGCAATGAGTCACTGGAGACCACTAAACTTCCTCCCAGTAAAGTCCTGCTTACGGTGACCCTGTCTGTACTGGCTATCCTGACTACATTCTTCAACTGCCTGGTGATCACAGCTATTGCCGTCACCCGCAAGTTGCACCACCCCGCCAACTACCTCATCTGCTCATTAGCAGTGACGGACTTGCTGGTGGCTGTGCTGGTCATGCCCTTCAGTATCATGTACATCCAGAAAGAGAGCTGGGTCATGGGCGAGGTGGTGTGTACCATATGGTTAAGTGTGGATATCACCTGTTGCACATGCTCCATCTTGCACCTTGCTGCAATCGCCATCGACCGTTACAGGGCCATTACTGATGCAGTGGAGTACTCTCGCAAACGCACCGGGGCCAGAGCTGGGGCGATGGTGGCAGTGGTGTGGCTCCTGTCCATCCTCATCTCACTTCCTCCTCTACTGTGGCGGCACTACAGCGGAGATGCAGAGCATGAAGGCCAGTGCATCATCATCCACCATCACATGGCCTTCACCTTGTACTCCACTCTTGGAGCATTTTACATCCCCCTGCTGCTCATCCTCATCCTCTACTACAAAATCTATCGGGCCGCTCAGACCCTCTACATGCGCAGAGAGGCCAGCCGGGCTAGCCGTCACTCATGTATGACCAATGGGAGCATGATCCCGTCGTCCTACCCTGCCGGAGAGGGCGACGCCGATGGGGGACCACGAAGTCCGGAGCCCATAAGCCCACCAGAAAAGTCTTTCTCTGAACCCTCAACTGAGGAACCTCCACCCCGTGAACGGGTGCGCGTATCGGTAAAGGCTTTCAAGTGCAAGTCGCGCAGGCATGACTCACGTAGTGAGTCACGTCGGAGCCAATTGTACCAAGGACCACGGATCTCAGGCTCACGGGAGCGCAAAGCAGCATCCACATTGGGCTTGATAATAGGGGCCTTTGTCATCTGTTGGTTGCCATTTTTTGTCAAGGAGGTGATCGTCAACACCTGTGGTTCTTGCAGTACTTCAATGGAGATGGCTGACTTTCTGACATGGTTGGGCTACCTCAACTCACTGATCAACCCCCTCATCTACACCATATTTAATGAAGACTTCAAAAAAGCTTTCCAAAGACTCATTAGATGCAGTCATTATCTCTGATGGTTACAGTTATGCATGACCACACCCATACAACACCATACACATAACACGTAACAAGGAAGGGATAAACTAAAGGCACGAGGTCAGAGAATATTGACTGGATACTGACTCAATGTGCCTGATCGCAAAGAGGAAAAGGATTGACACTCGTTTATAGACACTTCACCGGGCACTCCAACAGCCTAAATGGCACCAGTTCAGCAATGAGCTTTGCAGCAAAGTTCCACGTTGAAATCCAAGTCCTGCTATTAATAGGACAGCCTGAGATTTCCTTGATGTTAATTGGTGTGTTTCAAGGGACACTGACATGTTGGTTGTTAGAAAATGGGCCATCGCTGACCTTTTTGAAGTCTGGGTTCTGAGCATAAGTGATCAACCCCATTTGAAGGTCCTGATATAGCTGGCCATTATGTCTTTTCCATCTAATGACCTCCCCTCTATCCAGTCCAAGCTGCTGGCTAAAATACAGAACATAAAGTAAAATACCACAGCATACCAAGTTGTGACTTTCTGCAGCCAGGACATTATGGAAGGCTTGATGACTTTTATCTGATTAACTGTCACAGTGATTGTTGATAGAAATAGTTGTTGAATGGGGTATGTCTTCAGCTCCATAAAACATTACAACAAATATAAAACATAAAGATGGTAGACTGTTGCAGGGTCTTGTCAGGTTATGACAATGATATTGGCTTAATTCATTTCACATCCGAAAGCATGGAGTTATAGCCTTTTCATGATCTAGGACCAAATCATACTATTAATTCCTAATTCTAAAACAAATAACTTTGGGGACCAATATAATATTTGAGCTTGTTTTAACTTTCACTACAAAAGGTTACCTTTTGTAGAAGATATTAGAGTTACAGGTTCTATAAAACACTGCCACTTTAAATTATATTTTTCATAACCTTTTATGTAAAGTATTTATTTATTTATCTATGTATCCAGCGGCCATTAAACACCCAATCCCATCCCACTCCCACGCCATAGTGAGCAGTAGGTTAATGAATGTGAGAACCACCGATGGAGAAATCCTCATTACATTAATCCCACTCAAGTACTTGGAATAGAACTACTATTTCTTTACTGCCTCCAAGAGGGCACATGATATGTTGATGGAAATGTTGTGGATGAGTCAAGTGCGAGGGTGTACTGTATGCTAGAGAGATAATACAAGGTCTGTCATGTGCTTACATACATTCCTGACAGTATGACCAGTATTTGTATATTGTTTCTTTTTTGTCATCTCACTGTCTCAATAATTAATAATAAACAATCCACATATGAATTATGTTCCTCTGTATTTCTCTGACTTAATAATACTTTTCTGAGTAAATATATGGTAAGTGAATGACATACATAAAGTATATCCCCAATGATAACTCACTGATGATACATTTACAATTTGTATTTGTAAATGAATGTTGATATGATTTAGCCTACTGCAATCCCATATTTCAGTCTAAATGTGAACGGGACATTTTCATTATTCTGATATGATGGCGCCACCTTGTGGCTAGCAGAAAGACTGCAGACTTTCCAGTTGTTTTTGATAAACTACGTCACTCTGTCAGCCACAACAGAGAGATTCATGAATCTGGAAATATGGTATTGTTCATTTGGCTTCACCAATCAAACAAATAAAAGCAATTAAATGAAAAAAAAATGGATTAATATTCAAGTCATCTCTGTCTCACAGGCTATGATTCATGGAAAACAAATGTTTGCTCATAAAGAAAATACACAAGAAGAATTTCAAAAGAAAGCATTACACCAAAGCACTGAAAGCCTGAATTCACTCTAGCTTATATGTTAATGTTTTACATTGCATCCACATTTTACCCAGTCCGTTAAAAGCTGTAGTAAGCCTTCATCAACACAGACAACTTTTACTTTTTTTAATAGAATCAGAATCAGAAGAATCAGAAGGAGCTTTATTGCCAAGTAGTGTTTTACACATATGAGGAATTTTCTGTGATGATAAGGTGCTACACGTAGACAAACATACAGCTGACACAAATAAATGTAGAAATATATAAATATGGAATGGAAGAACAATGTTGCAGATATATACATGTGCATACATATGAATGTACATGAGGATCATTTTCAAATACTGTTGTCTAGTTTGAAAATGAGGGAAGAAAAATGGCACTTTTACTCCCTTTCTCACCAGTTTGAAATTTCCAGTTCCAGCACACAGTTATTGTGGAGCTGGGGCAGACAGCAAAGTTCTTTCTTTGGTACACATGCTGTGGCCAGCCGTTTTATACCTGTCGGTCAGGAGCTTCACTAAGGGAAGCTGTATGGGTGGAAGTTCATTAAGGTCCACCATGCAGGAAAACTGTACAACCAGCCGGCCTCACTAACAATGAGTAAGAAAACCAACTACCGTGGAGGTAGCCTAGTTACAAGAATAGAGCCTGGGTCTCAGCTGTGGTTTGCAAGTGTTTTGCCCCTGCACCACCCATCAAGGCCAAAATTTATGTGGCAATTTGTTTTAAACGTTTTCACAGAGTTTGAAATATAAAGTGTATAGGGTATAATAGCATTTGGTCTATGTCCATGAACACACAGACTTGTGAAGTTCTTTCACAAAACCCCTGAGCTCACATCTGTTATGAAAGGGGTTTACTGCCCAGTCTGTCTGCGTAGCACACAAACAACTGAGCAGCATAGCTTCATGTACACCCCCAAGGGAACATCGGTGCAGGCATCAGGCACAAACAAGGCAAAGAGTTGTCTCTTTTTCCTGCATGGTGTGGAGATTAGGTTACCTCTAGCTGAATCACGCAGGCCCTAAAAGATGTTCTCAGAGGTAAAGAGTTTTTGCCCCCAATCCCTAGCCACCAATAGTAAACAACTACAAGGTACAAAAAATATACATACATAAATAAAATATACTTGCCCGTCAGATCCACAGACCCTGGAATGCTGAGTTCACTTAACAACTGCCTTTGTGAAGTTAAAAAATGGATGTCAAATAATTTCCTCCAACTGAACTCAGACAAAACAGAAAACCTGGTTGTTGGGTCCCAGCAGATGGCAAAACAAATACTGCCATCTGCTGGTTCCCTAGTAAATCACATTAAGCCTGTGGCAAAGAACCTTGGTGTTTGGTTTGATAGTAATTTAAATTTCGAGCAGCACACCACAAAGCTTGTTCAATCATGTTTTTATCAACTTAGAAATATAGCAAAAATTCGATCTATGTTAACTTTTGATGACACCAAGACCATTTTACACGCCTTCATCTCATCACGCCTGGAATATTGCAACAGCCTTTTCACCTGTTTAACCCAAAAATCTATTGATCGACTCCAGACTGTCCAGAACTCAGCTGCCAGGCTTTTAACCAGAACAAAGAAATATGACCACATTACTCCTATTTTAGCTTCATTACACTGGCTCCCAGTATGTTTTAGAATTGACTTTAAAATTCTATTGATCACTTTTAAAGCTCTTCGTGGCATCTCGCCTTTTTATATTTCTGAACTTTTAGTCCCTTACACACCAGCACGTACCTTGAGATCCTCAGGCAGAGGTCTGTTGTCTGTTCCAGAGTCTCGACTGAAAACTAAAGGGGACAGAGCGTTTGCTGTCAGGGCCCCGAGGCTCTGGAACAGCCTGCCCGAGGAAATCAGGTCAGCAGTTAAGTTCCTTCTTAAAACATACATACATACATATGAGAGCCTTTGCCGATCTTATTTGACTTTATTTTATCCCTTTTATTTTACTAATTTTATATTTATCTTAAACATGTATTTTAGTCTTTTCATGCTTTTATCTTGTATTGTTTTTGTATTATTGTCTCTTGGGTATTATTGTCTTTACACTTGTTAAAGCACTTTGTAACTTGTTTTGAAAAGTGCTCTACAAATAAAGATTATTATTATTATTATTACAGCGATGATGCGCACAGATAGGGCACTCATGCTGATGTTGGTGTTACCAGTAGTAGGCTATTTTAACTGACAGCAATTAAAGATACATTTGCTTATTATGTATAAATGACTCTTTGGAGAGGGATTTAGAAACTGAAGGCAAGAGACTCTTTCAAAGAGGTAATTTTTACATGTCACAGTAGGAAAAGCACAGATGTTATCAGCCTAATACAAATAACAATGGTACAACAGTTATTATTATTAATAGGGTAAACAAATGGTTCACTCTGTGATCACTGTGAAGAAACAACTAGGCTATCTCAAGTTTCAGATCTCAGCAAGTTGATTTTCAAAGGGAACACAAAGCTTAAACAGTGTCTGCAAGGTAGGGAATCAACTAACGTTACTTGTTTGTTTTTTTTACGATGGATACTCAAGTTATTTACAGGTTTCTCTCAAGATTATTTCTGCTATGTCGGTGTTCACGTCAACTAGTAGGCTATCTAAGTTATCTATTCGATTATTTACTTATCTGTGGAGGTAAATAGTTTTATTTTTATCATCCAACCCTCGAGTTTTTAAGCTTCGAGGGGCATTCAACATTAGAGGTTACTGTTTGTTATATTTTGTTAATAACCTTAAAAAACTTTTTTAGTAGGCTACATTTACAATTATCAGTTACAGGGTTGCCAGGTTGGGAGTTTTTTGCCGTGGGGGATAGGAACACACTACGTTACAGACCTGGCAACTGTGACTATGCGCTGGATACAGGGGACAGTATGGCGGACAGCGAAAGTGATTTGGAAACAGACGGGCTTGAATTAGCTCTGGACACGTTGTGTAATAGACACTGCAGCAATCAGTCGTCTCTGAGCAGCAAAGGCTATTGCTCTGAGTTTTGTGAGGTATGTTACACTTCATTTTGTTAAATGGTCTACCAAGTCTGTGTGTGTTTGTGGCTAACGCTACTAGCTTCACTAGCTAACGTTAGCCCCAGACTAGCTCTATTTATGCAGTTGTGTAGCTAAGACTGTTGCATAGCCCGTCAGAAATACAACACACGGTCAACAAAATGTAGTTGGACACAAACTGTGCCTCTTGCTTAGTAATGTCATGTACTAACAGTGTTTTTAGAGATATTTGCCTGACATTTGATAATGCTTAGCTTGATAGCTAGTCAGGTAAGCTAAGCTAATTAACGATAACGTTAACGTTATCAGGTTAACATAAGTTAGCTGTTTGTTTCAGTTAACTGTTGGTCAACACTGTGTTTTAACAATTAGGGAAAGCACATTATAGCCTGCTCTCAGATTCCACTAGTTGAAATGAAATGCCAGGTTAATAGTTAGGTAAATAGAAGATTTAACTGTAACGTTAGTTACCAATCGCAACACCAACACTCTGTTTACATCAAAATTTGCTACTATACAATATACAATTGTTACATCGGTAAGTTAGTTTGTCCCACCTTCCCGAGAGGTCTCTGTTATCACGGAGAAGTCACTCATAACAGAGTTATAGCATGAGAAACTATAAAACATTACAATATATCCCACCAAAGTAAAATGAAGCTCTACAGCGTTAACACCTGTTAAGACTCTGAGAGTATGAAAGTTAGTGAAATGTTTTGATAAATTAGTTTGTGTCATCATTAGAGATGAAACGGTATGAAAATTACATATCACGATTTTAGTGAGGTTATCAGTATTATCACAGTATTGTTCAAATGTGCTAAAAAAGATTAAAATGTACTGACACACACACTGAAACCATTTCAACAAGTTTTCCACAAATAAAGTAAACATTTTGTTTACATAAACATTAAAATAATAACAGCCAATACCTCATGTAAACATATGAAAACCATCTAAGTGTGAATTATCATTAAAGATTTTATATTATATAAGTAATGCAATGACCTACCCAGGCAATTTTCTTCAATCATGTTTCCCTCAGCACTCTTATAAAATCCCAAACAAACCCAAGTTTCATACTGCAAATTCGCGCCTGCTTCTGGGGGACTGTCATGACTTTTGGTTGATTCTGGACAGTGTTTTCTTTGTTTCAGTTTATCAAAGCACAGTAACCGAACACAGTTATCATGGTAATGTGTATGGTAATAATAACCGTCGGGAATTTTTACCGTGGTCATTCAACCGGTAACCATTTCATCCCTACTCGTCTTGTTGTGCACAGGGGGGGTTGTAACAATAAACAATCATTTTGAATACTTCTTCAGCATGGACACATTTTGAACACTATTTGCAGTCAGTGTGCATTAGGGTTTAAAAAAGGTTTCCTTGGTCATGGCATTGGTTAAACCAAATTAGACTGATATAACAGTTATTGTCAGCATAAAGTTCCAATGTCATCAGAGTTGATAACTACAAATATGTTTCCACTGAAAATCTCTGTACACGCAAGTAACATTCACATTCTCTAGCAAACTGAAACAAGCCATGTCTAAATATGCAGAATTTTTTAAAATCAGATGTTTAATAAAAAAAATGTAGTGAACAACTGCAGCCTGTTTATTTTAAGAATAAATGTATTGTTTGGTTATAATACTCTTATTTTACTGATGTTAACAGATATTTGAATGTTTTTGTGGTATGTTCAGTTAGTAGAGGAGTACACGGGGCAATGGCAAGTTCCTCTCCCTCAGCTGAAAGTGCTGCGGACTGCACTGAGCAGTTTCACCAAAGCCACTGCTGCCTTCCCTGATGACTGTCAGCACATTCACTATGTTCTCAGCAGTCTGGCCTTGTAAGTAGTTTGTTACTTGGAATCTGAATGTTGTTATGGCATTTTGTATTCAGGTTGTCTGTTCAGTGAATATATATTGTTGAACTGATCAACAAACTCGAGTGACTCCTGTTAACAACATGTTGTTAACATGCATGTTTTTGTTGGCCAGTTATCTGTTTGTCTGTTATCATTTTGATTGGAATATCAGATGCTTTTATTTAAAAACTAGTTTGTTTTTTTAAAATGTCCCATCATTGATTATTTTATAGCCATACTGCATAGATTTGTCTTTGTAACTTTGTAGCTGCTTACGAGAAAATGAAAAGGGTCAATGTAAAGTATTAGTGTTTACGTGGGGAGAAAATTTTTGTTGATGTTTTAGAGGGGCAAATAAACCTTAAGGTATGAGTTTTCCTGGGGAATTTGTAGGCTGCACCTTGAATATGAAATTTTGTTAAGTGAAATGCTGGAGATTATCATTTTAGGTACAATGTTGGCCAGCAATAGCATACTAGTATTATCTTTTGATTCAAGTAAAAAGCAAAAAGCTTTTTTTTGTTTGCTAAGCAAACTAATGTTCCTCTCATTGTCTTGCAGGAGCTTCTTTGAACTGATGCTGTTTTTCAGCAAAGAAGAATTTGTGGAGAAGCCTTTAAAAGACATCCTTGATTCCTTTCAGGTGACAAATACCGACCCCGTCTCAATCCCAGCTGCCATACCTGCCATTAGTTAGCTGTTGAGTGCAAAGGAAAAGTTACCAGCACCTCGCAGCCAGTCTTACCCCAATGTTGAATGGTCAAAATAACAACTACTTCAGTGATTCCTCATGTTACTTTATCTGTTGTAATTTCTGTTGTTTTAGTTGGCAATTATGAACCAGCTTTTTAATGTCTTAAAAGTCCTGGTTGAGATTAGTCAAAAGTCTTATGTTCCGAACCCATTTTTTTTGCCTCTCTTTGCAGGTGTGCCACTCTCAGCTCCTGAGGCACAGGAACATCTACCTTCAGCATGTGAAGCAGATCGTCAAAGTAGGAGGCCCGTGGGAGAATCCAGTGTTGCAAGGAATCCTGAAGGAGGCAGACTTGCCACTAAAAGAGGGTAGACTTATGACCGTATTTGATAGCTGATACTGCATACACAAAGAGAACATTTCATTGTGTTGTGGGTCACCCCACTCCTGTGACCAGACTCGCTATTGATAAGACTGATTTTGTGTCATCAGCAAACGTCATCAGTTTAAAGGTACAGGTAGAAGAGGAGCAGTGAGAGCTAGGGTTGGGCCGATAGACGATGCCGTCGTCCATCGGCGATGCCTGACAGACATTACGACGTTGAGCCGGCATCGTGATTGTGAAAAACCCCGCCCCCCCTGCAAAAAAATCTCAAATTTTCACATTATACCAACCTGTGAAAGCAGGTTTTAATGACCACGAACATTCTTATTATTGTTTTTAAGTATGCTTTGCACCTACCTCGGAATTCTCTTCTCCCCACACTCTTAACACACTCACACACACCTACACCTCAGGTAAACACCCTGGCTTGCCCCGCCTCTCTCTCCCCCCGTCTGCTCCATTTTTTCCATCAGCAGTATGTTTTATAAAGTCGCCTAAAAGACTGAGAACTCGTCTGTTTTCCCGCGATCCGTTATCACGGCATCAGGTGAGCTGCACTTCGGCTTATTAATGACGTAGCCTATCAAACAACGGAAACCAACATCTGCACCCTGTGTGTTCACTGTTGCTTTACCTGGTCTGTGCGTAAAATATCCACCATGACTTGTAATGTAAGTTAATAGTCTACCACTTTTTTTTACCGAGTGAAGTGTGAACACATGAACATAAGACGACTAATTCATATAGATTCACTGGCGATACCGCCATGGTACAAGAGTTTCATGGCTAAAAGTTATCGGAATATTTTTGGTTCCTTAAATAATTTGACTACCAGTTGTATAATTTACAGTGTTTGGTCAAATCTACAGTAACTCCAGTAAAGTCCAGTGTCCCTTTAAAAATGTATTGACCTCATCAGCAGTTGACAAAATGTTTTCAACAAAACTAGTAAAAAAGATACAGATTGTATGCTGTTTATTGAAATGATGTTTATGTTATCCCTAAATAATAAAAAATCTAAGATTTTACAAACCATCAAATGAGAGATCAACAGAACTCACGGACGAGTGTAGAATTGTCACGAGATCAACACTGTCATTGATGCTTGGACTTGTCGGGAGAGAGTGGCGTTATATCACCCAGTAGTAATTAGAGTAGCTAATATTACTTTTTTAAGGAAAAGTAACTAGTAGGTAATAGCTATATTATTTCTGAGTAACTTGCTCAACACTGAGTTGACAAAAAGATTGTTGCTTGATTATTAGATTATTGCTTGTTATAGGCTATGTCTAATGTTTACTTTGACTTTGTTGTCGATTGATCAATCATATAGGCTAAATAGGCCTGGTTGTGACGAGGTTTATAGGGCCTTTTCAGACTGCTTTGATCCGTGGGGTCGCTCTGCGCTCCTCATCAACAGACAGGCAAACAAACGCTCTGCGAGGTAATCGTGACAACGGCTTCTGTTCTCGTCTCACACACATGCCCGCCCGCTGCCAGAGTTGAAATGTCAAACTTTATGCTACAGTTTATCAACTGACAGAGACTGATCTGCTGTTTGATACCAATAATATAACTGTTTCTTTAACAGTTAGGCCACCAGGTCTTAAACAGGCAACGACCTTTGCTGCTGTCTCTTATTCATTAAAAATAATCTATTAACTTCTTTTTCATGATTCATGTTGCACATTTAGCTGGTGAAGTTGGAAAAAAAAGGAATACAAAATAATAAATATTATAGAGAGGTTGCGATTTGATCGGGGGGGGGGGGGGTGTATTTTCCTGCTTTTTTGCCCTTTGCCAATCACATGCCTGATTAACACATGTAATTCCCTCCCATGCAGTTGAGGACTACTTAAGCTCAGAGTTGCCAGTATTCTTTGAGCTGCGGGTTCGCTATCTGCAGGCCTGTGAACGAATGCAAGAGGCCAAGGCCCTGGCTAAAAGCTTCCTGGAGAATCGCGAGTCTGGAAAGCATCTGTACTTCCATCAGGCCTACCTGACCTGCCTCTACAAGGCCTCACTGCATGAACACCTTCACAAGGAGGTAAGGGACAAAGAGTGGCAAAGTGTAGTAAGATTGTGGGGCTGTGTAGATGAATATGTTAAGAAGTATTCACACAAGTCAAAATGGGAAACGGACAAATTGCATTCATTGCTCTTTCTAAAAAGTTGGACTATGATGTCAGTGGTCGACTGTATAAATCAACCATTTATAATTTATATAACGATTAAAACTCAACTCATTATTAGTGATGCTATATTAAAATAAAAACAAAATTTATTAGGACTGTGCGATTTAGGTGAATGGACCCTGAAATTATGAGCATATGATTCTTATATTCCTGGGATCCCTCGTTGATTGTAATGCATTTTGTTTGACTTTGTATTTGCTGTATTTTTATATTGCATGTGTTTGCTTCTACATGTCTTATTCCACAGATGGCAGAGATCAATGGCCGTGATGCAGTGGAGATCATCTGCAACACGGAGAGTGTTGAAAAAGATGAACTTCTATTGTCACTGTGTAAAGCTTTCCTTACCCAGCAGCTACACAATGGAGACATGTATTACATCTGGTAAGAATGACCATCAGGCATGTACATCACACTAATACTACATCAGCCTATCATCCTTCGTGTTTGTAGGTTCTGTAAATTACCCAGTGTTTGTTACAAGCTGTGTATGATCATCTTTGTTGTAAAGGGAGATGTTGGCAGGGTGTTTGTTTCAAACCCCTCTGTTTACTGACTTAGAAATCAGAACAGTTGTTGATAAATTAACACGTACCTGAGCTAGATGTCTTTAACTTGTCTTTCACTGCCTCCTGCAGGGACCTGGTTTTTATCTGGAGCAGGTTGTATCTTAGGGCCCATCCCTCCCGACAAGGCTTCTTGGCTGAGTGTTTCCAGTTGGCGTCCTCCGCCACTAACGTCCGAGCTATCTTCCCCTTCATCAAACTGGTCACCACAGAGGTGCGACTGACATCACGCCGTCATCTTTTTCCTTGTTGTGTTCCCCAGGACAAACAATAAGTTGAAACATAAATTACTATTTTGTTTTTAAATATTGCTAAATTTATGGTTCCCTTATGTAAGAGTTTCATATTTTGACCGTGTTGTAATCACTTATTTGTTTGTGTTTTGGTCAGCTGGGGAGTGAAGGAGTCCAAGTCTGTGTGGAGCTTTGTGCCAGGGCCTTGCAGCTATGTGACATGGCGGCTGACAGTGTAACCCGGTCCTTGGTCTGCAAGACAATTGCCTTCCTGCTGCCTCATGACCTAGAGATCTGTCGAGCATGTGCCCTGCTGGTCTTCTGCCAGGAACGCAGCCTGGAAGCTTACAGAACAGTCTGCCTGCTTTACATGCATCCTGACCAGGAGCCGCATCCCCACAACAGCCCTGTCCGAACCAATGTTCGCTTCCATATTCTGCAGGTCGGAGGGGGTGAAGAGGGAAAAATATACAATATTAGCATTTTATTTGAGCCTAACATATTTACCTGTTTATTTCCCAGATGCTCAAGGAGCGCCTGTGTTTTGACCCTGAGTTTTGGAACCTCCTGACCCTCAGGACCCATTGCTTGGAGTTAATGAGTGACAAGGTCATGAAAGCTGCTGTTCTCAGTGAGATGGAGGAGGAAGAGGAGAAAGAACACAGTGAAGAGCTGTTAATGAATAATTGTGTAAATGACTTATGCACTCAAGGTTTCAATTCCTGCCAGTGCACTGAAGCTGCATTTGTGAACCTTCCAGAAAAGCAGAGTACAGAGGGAAAGACAGAAAAGTGTGTTCCCCCATCAGATAATGCTCTTCAGAAGAGGAGGAAATGGAGTAGGAGGCTGCGAAGGAGAAAACAATCTATGTCTGATGATGAGGCCGACCTTGGTGATGATCCAGAGATCAAATACAATCTCAAATCCACCTCTTTAGCCAATAACCCTATGTATTCACTAAGACGCAATCACACTAACATGGAAAATTCTGCTTCTGTAAAGCTCCCTCTAAACCGCAAGAGAGAATACTTGTCTAGATGTGTGAAGAGCCAGATTTTGAAAAGGAAAGGTCAGAAGAAAAGATGGTTGCAGGGTCTTCCACGGCTGGAGCAGGCGCAGACGGTTAAGGAGAAGAAGGTAAAAGTTAAAGGGAAAAAACGGGGAAGGAAGCCTTTATCGAAACTGGAACTCTCCTTCCCTGATAATGAAATATTACTAACAGAGGAGGAGTCTGGTTTTGAGGAGATAACTGACACAGAAGACAAAGAGCAGGATATGCCTCACCTGGAAAATGAACTTGAACAAACAAGGGAACTTCATGAGAACCAGCATGAGCTGATGGATGATCTTGTGAAGGAAAATGGACTTGAGGAACATACTGACATGGTCTGTGGTAGTAGTCTCAGTGAAGAAACCCGAGGGGAATCTCAAACACTGTTAGGTCCCAAGCTTTGTGAAGGTCCACCTAGCGGTCCTCAAGCTGCTGTTCCTGCTGTAGAAGCTGACCCTGAACTTGATGGTCCACCTTTAGAGTTATTGGATTGTCCAATAAAACGGTTACACAGCTACTCCAAAAAGCCTGACGGACCTCCAGAATCTACAGCATCAGATGAGCTTAATGGCAGCACTGAAGAGGAGCCCAAACTCACAGTGGAAACAGAAGTGTCAAACACAGAGGTCAGTTTGTAATTACCCTCCCATTACTGGGCATATATATTTCAAATACATTTAGCTTTATCATCTCTTACTTGCTAGATGGTCCACTTGTTGACTTTTGCTTTAAATAAAAAAATATTCAGGAAGAATACTTTGACACTGCATAGCAATAAAAATAAATAATAGAAAGACATGAGGGTGTTCCAGTTTCCTTTTCTTGGAATCCTCTTTGATATTCTGCTGACTTTTTGTGTTCAACTCGTAGCACTGATTTCACTGGTTTGTCTTTTCTCCAGGTGATAGCCAAGAGAACGTGGAAGGACAAAGTACTCCGTACTCAACAATATGCTCACTTGATGTACCACTGCAAGTTCTGCCACAAAGACTATAAAGGCTTAAATGTTATGAGGCACGCTCTCTCACACCTTAAGAGTAGGAAACTAAGATGTATACTCTGTGGAAAACGCTTTAAACAGTTCCCCTTTGCCAAAAAGCATATCCTGGACCACATTGATGAAATGTGCAAGCAGAAACTGCCTGATAAGGAGCCATGCACTGAGGACACTCCAGCTGCTAATGGAATAGTAGATAATGTGGAAAATCAGAGCCAGCCTCAGGATGAAAAGCAGACTTCCATCGTCAATGAGGAAATTCCTGAACAGAAACCCGGAGGCAAAATTAAATTGTCAAGCCTCAAGAGGGAAGATCGAATCATCAGGAACCTCCGCACCCTCATCAAAAAGACATCAGTGGTTCACAAAAAGTGCAAGAACCCTAACGCAAATATATTCAAACAGCTAGACTTTAAGGATGAGCAGGTAGTCATTAAAGATGGCCTGGTGATGGTAAGAGATCCATCTGTGCTGGAGGAGGAGGGAGAAGGAGAGGGGAAGGAGAAGCCAGCAGGAGAAAATGGCTATGGTGTGGCCATCATGTATCACTTGTGCCCCTCAGAGTCCTGTGATAGAGTATTCTTGAGGATCAGCACCACACTAACAAAGCATGCTATCAAATGCCATATTAGCGAAGAGAAGGTGCTGGAGAAGACGTTTGTTTGGGCCAAACACAAGTGCTCCGTATGCCTCAGGTAATGCGTACAGTATGTCTGGCATGTAGAGTTGAGCATGACCACCTTCACATGTTTATTATTTAAAAAGTATTTGACTGTGTACATCAGCAACACACATCTTTCTTCTCATATCTTACAGAGGCAGATAAATTAAATCACAACACACCAGAAGAGATTAAAGCAGCAGATTCCAACATTTGTTGGATTCCAGATTAACTAGTGGTTGTAAACTGGCAAAGCCATGCAATACGAATACAGGATCACAATTAGAACATGTCTGCTTGTTGGGGGAAATAAGAGAACATGATTAACCTGCCATGTAGAGGTCTAATGATGATTAGTTGATACACTCACTGGCCACTTTATTAGGTACACCTTGCTAGTACCATTTTGGACCCCCTTTTGCCTTCAGAACTGCCTTAATTCTTTGTGGCATTCTTTCAACGTGGTGTTGGTATCATTCCTTTGACCAGACTTTGGTCCATTTTGACATGATAGCATCGCGCAGTTGCTGCACTTAAATCCCCTTCTGGATTCTGATGCTCAATTTGAACTTCAGCAAGTCTACATGCCGAAATGCATTGAGTTGCTGCCATGTGATTGACTGATTAGCTATTTGTGTTAACAAGCAATTGAACAGGTGTACCTAATAAAGTGGCCGGTAAGTGTACAATACAGTGTTCAGCCTTTGATGTGCTGAGTTTTAACAAATTCAAAACCAGTTATTTTTATTATTCTGTCTTGCTAAAGATTTTTTGCTGGAAACTATGTTTTTGAGGAGAGCTTATTATACTGTGCTTTCCCCCAACAGGCAGATACAGTTTCTCCAGCAATATAAGGACCACATGAAGCTCCACGATACTTCTCTCCAGCACTTCTGCTACCATGTAGAGTGTAACCAGCGCTTCTTGACACAGCAGGAATTAAAGGACCATGTCAATACACACCAGCCATTCAGACCTCAATGTTCATTCACAGACTGCGAGAAGCTATTCTCAAACCTTCAAGGTCTGTATGACCACGAATGGAGACACTATGTCCCAGCGCCTCAAAGAGAAGAGCTGGAATCGGGACCCAGCAGACAGAAGCAGCAAAATGCTGAAGCTCCGTGGAAGCAGAGAGTGAAGGTGGAGGAGATATGGCTGCAGGGTAAAAAGGGGCAAAGGGAGAGTCCCGGCCTTGATCATGATGAGGCCTCTAATCTTGAGGATTTCAGGGAAATTAACAAAACTGAAGATTGGCCTGGTGAAGCAAATGTCAGCAGCCAAGACCTGTTAAAATCGGATAATTGTTCAGAGAAAACAGTCAGTTGTGAGCCCACGGACAACAGCAAAACCGCCATCAACGGATATGAGAATGAGACAACAAACCAAGTGTCAGAGGGAAAGATCTTCTCTGCCCATATTAGTGCTGCCGCAGCAACTCCAAGTAAGAGCTGTCGAAGGAAAAGGACACCCATCGAGTGGGACCCCTTGAATGTCCGAGACCTTGAGGATTTGTCCACGATGGCTGAGGGAGTCCAGCAGAAACTGGGAGAGCCACACATCACTGAGCACAAAACCTTCAAACCTGAAGACCCCGTCTATGCGACTTTTGTCAAAGCCCCGTTCATCCGGCCGCCACCCTCCACCTACCTGGATGAATCTGTGCTCTCAATGCGCAAGAGGAGGACCACAGTTGACGCTGCTCCGAAGCATAATGTTTACTGGGCCAATAAAAAAAAGAAAGAGCCGGCCCCAGAAAAAGAGGAGGTGGAAGTTGTGGCACCTGAGCAGAAGATCAGGCATCGCTGTGACAAATGTCTTTCCTCCTTCAGCAGCTTGGAAGAATTACAGAAACACCAAGCCCTTAACACCTGCTCTGCACTCTTTGGCTTCGATTCTGACGATGAAAGTAAGTATGCTTGATTCAGTGATTATGAAGTGTATTGAGCCTTCATTGTATGAACGTTTCTAATACACTTGAAACAATGTATTATCAATTTTGTTTTTAATTTTATTTTTAGGTTAGTGCTAAGGAAGAGGATCTGTAACTGGAGTGACCATTGTACTCTGCCACCTGGCTCAGGACAAGCATTCAAGACAAAGGAACACTGGAACCCTTTCTTAATACTCAGATACAGTACTTATTTAATTGTTGAATACCAGTTTGTAAACAAAGAGGAAATATGTGCCAAAATGGTTAATTGGAGGACTTTTTGTCTCCTAATTTCATTGATAGAAGCAATAAACAATCATTTTGACAGCTAAAACTAGTTCCACATCATCAGTGTGTGCTTAGTCACGTAGGTAAGTCCCATGACCCCCCCCCCCCTGTCAGCTGAACTTGGTACAGCTACAAATATGAATGACTTGTCTAGAAGCCATTTTTTTCAATTAAGTTTGACATTGACAATTGCATAACCATTTGGATCAAATACAGTCAGGTAAAGAGCCTGAATGAACCTATTTAAAAAAAAAAAAAATCAGATATGAACAAAATCTTTTTTGTGGATCAGTTGGATTTAAATAATTTCACTGTCATCTGTTTTAAGCCTCATTTTTACAAATATTTATAATTATTTTATAACGAATTTCTTTCATGGGCAACAATAACTTATTTTACACTCTAAATAATCTGTTTTGGGGAGAAAACGGGTTTGCATAAAGGATCTTACTAGTTTTTGCTCATTCCTTGGTGGCAGAGGGTGTCTCATCACACATTAATGGCTTCGGCTTATGATTTCAAAATCCTATCCTATTAGAGTATGGATTTTACACGCAGTATATCGTAAGCTGTGTTTGCTGTATGAAATACATACCATGTTAACTGGTGGAAAAGAGCTCATTGCCCTTCCTCTTTAGCACATTTCCATTATTGTAGTCTTCCAAATGAGTCATGCTGGGTTTTGGTCTTTGTCGAGAGGATGTATACAGAGCTAGAGGTGACAGTAGGACATGTGGTGGTTGTGTCCTCTTTCTACATCTCTTAAGTTAAATGATGTGTTTTCAACATAATCTGTGTGGGCTGCTGTTTTTGTAGGCATTCAGGATTGGGTTTGCCTTTTGTTAACTAGTCTTCTACTCATGTTATGACAACATGAATCAATCTGCCTTCACACTGTAACACTATTATTCTGTACAGTATATGAATTATGCACAATTTTAGTAGTGCCAAAACAGAATCAGTGTTAGACTGTAGGTAAAGATAAACATTGGAACCAGTAACACAGTACCAGTTTGCGTTGAATTTAAAGATGTTAGCGTTTTCATTCTTGGGCCGTTTAACTCCACGACCATACATTTCAGTATGTAGAATATTTCACATTGGTTGTTTATGTATATACTTTTCAGATGGTTGATTTGTTTAATAACTTTTTAATGTAATGTTTTTATGGGACTGTGCCCTCAAACTTGCTTATTTATTTGTAAAAATGTTAATAGACTGGATTTGTAAAGGTGATGATTCCCTATCTATTTTTCTTAAATAAAAAGTGATTCAATTTGTTTGAATAAACAAATCAAACTAAAAGTCTGTGGTTATGTAATTGGTTTGTTATGTTTGCACATTATTCACAAATGAACCACCAAAGAATAATCTGCTTCAAAGCAGAGATTTCATGCAGTAGGATTATACAGTAACAGAAACAGCAGCCAAACTCATATTTTATTTTTAGTTCAGCATTGCATATTTACTATACATAAACATATTGCTTCATTGTTAACCCCAAGAAAGAGGAAAACAGAATATTAGTTGCTTGTTTAAAAAAGTTTTTGCATCACATTTTCCTGATACACGAGGTAATTTGACAGCGGACAGGGATCTAAAACCCCTTTCTTATGTTCATTTTAGCCCACAAACTGTCTTCCCCTTTAGTTTTACTCTGTCACTGAATGATGGAGTTTGTAAGTGTAGTAAAGCCAAGGGTGCACTTGTCACTGAAGGCATGTATTCATAGAAAAAGTGCAGTGTATTGTTTAATACTGAGTTATGTTTTAAATCTGACCAAACTTGGGCTTGCACTATCGTATTCCAATATTAAATAACACATGGTCTAATTGGGGGAGTAAATGTTAAGGTCCAACTACTTCTTATGGCTGAGCTTACAGGCTAGAAACAAAGCAGCAACAGAGGGTGTGCTGCTTGAGGCCTGCATTCAAGATTGGAGCGTTGTCCAGTATCTCATGCAGCAAATTGCATTCCAGTTTTAATGCATGCTAATTTAACCATATGCTTTGGTGCTCTTTATAGCTGAAAGACAAAGGAACAGTTATAGTAATGTGCATGACACAATGTTTTTGCAAAGGAATGAAACTGTCAAAGACTATACACAACATGCCGCATGACATCAAACAACTTAATATTGTTTCCACTCACATTTTCCTTTGACCTGAGATAAGAAAATCTTTGAATTATGGAAACAGACCCTTAAATAGAGGTTTTTCTAAGTCGCACACTACCCATAATCATATACAGTATTATATGTGTGGCACATCACACTAAAAAATGTATCAGGTTCAAAATAAAGAAGTCTTACAAAGTAAAATGGAAAACCAAGCTGAACTACAGTTTTGAAAGGGAATAGTAAAAGGATACTATAGAGTTTTGTAGGCAGAACCTCAACACACCAAAAAGCTGCAAACTCTAATCAAAACTTTAACTGCTACATTGAATTGTATTTATGACTACCTCTTTGGGGTAACGAAAAATATTTTCAAAACAGGTTTTTTTTCCAGTTCTTGCAGACACCCTGGAAATATTAGAAATAGAGGGATAAACACAGCCCGTTTTTATGTCTTTGTCAAAAAAGTACAAATCTGTCTCAACAGCATTCAGAGGTGGCGATAAACATGCAAAGTGTCAAGAGTGCATCCAAATATATAGTTTTAATTGATAGTTCAATAATTCACAATATTCCTATATCTTTTACTAAATAACTGTGCCAAAACACAGCAGTAGCACTTTTCTGATTTCAAATGGAAGACCTGGATCAAAAAGTGGGGTGAACAACCATGTGGGATCACATGGAGAAAGGAAGAAACAAAATACCGCCAGGGGTTATAAATAAAAATAAAAAAAACTGATCAATACATGCAAAAGTCATGCTGCATCTGTTTGTGTGCTCTAAACAAGGACACCGTTTTTATTCAGGGACTGGATCCTACTGAGGCTGTTGTCTGCAAAGATGAGGACATCAGAGGATACAGCCCCCTCACAGCTTCTACTCCAAGCTACAGTCCCTGTCCAACATGTGCCAATGCTTTGAGAAGATAAGTGGCAGTAGCAGCATCAAACCAGATGTTGTTTGTCCAATGAAAAAGATCTTGATACCTGGGTCATAGATGCTCAGAAAAGGAAATGTTCATACTTTTCTTTACAAAATCTTTAAAAGGCAAACATCTGGTGATTTACAGCTACAAGCAGAGTTGTGTTTATATTTTAGCATTTAATATCCCCTGGGCGCGGTGTTAAAACTGCAACAGCTATTACTTTCTTCCCCTGTAGAAAAAAAATCAACTTGTTTACATCTGCGGGTTAAAAAATTATGACTATAAATGACGGAGCAGCTTTGTTGAAAAGCTGCAGCCCGCTTAACGTGAATTACTAGGTTCTGTAAGTTCAAAGGGTTTTGATATGGCTTGTCAAGGCAGTGTGTTTGAATCAGCCAAATTATCATCTCCAGCAGCTCTGATTAAATTCTCCACATAAATAGCCCAATGAGTGTTGTGTTGGACAGACACGATTGTGATAATCTGTGACTCCTGAGTGGCTGACACGGTGTTTAAAGACTAGGACTGGTGAACATTGAAGCCATACTGATGATTGTTGTTGTTATTATACAATATGCTTTCCGTTAGCATTCTCTGATAATTTACTCAAAATTAATTTGGGAAATGTGTCAATTTTCAGGCTGTGACATTTTACATAGGGCATTAATAATGTGCATTTCATCTTACTACAACCCCAATTCCAATGAAGTTGGGACATTGCGTAAAACGCAAATACAAACAGAATACATTCATTTGCAAATCCTTTTCGACCTATATTCAATTTAATATACTACAAAGACAAGATATTCCATGTTCAAACTGATAAACTTTATTGTTTTTTGCAAATATTCACTCACTTTGAATTTGATGCCAGCAACATGTTCCAAAAAAGCTGGGACAGGGGCAACAAAAGACTGGGAAAGCTGAGGAATGCTCAAAATACACCTGTTTGGAACATTCCACAGGTAAACAGGTTAATTGGAAACAGGTGAGTGTCATAACTGGATATAAAAGGAGCATCCCCGAAAGGCTCAGTCATTTACAAGCAAGGATGGGGACGAGGTTCACCACTTTGTGAACAACTGCGTGAGCAAATAGCCCAACAGTTTAAGAACAACGTTTCTCAACGTACAATTGCAAGGAATTTAGGGATTTCATTATCTACGGTCCATAATATCATCAAAAGATTCAGAGAATCTGGAGAAATCTCTGCACATAAATGGCAAGGCCAAAAACCAACATTGAATTCCCGTGACCTTCGATCCCTCAGGCGGCACTGCATTAAAAACCAACATCAATGTGTAAAGGATATTACCACATGGGCTCAGGAACACTTCAGAAAACCATTGTCAGTTAGCACAGTTCGTCGCTACATCAACAAGTGCAAGTTAAAACTCTACAATGCAAAGCGAAAGCCATATATCAACAACACCCAGAAACGCCGCTGGCTTCTCTGGGCCCGAGCTCATCTGAGATGGACTGACACAAAGTGGAAAAGTGTGCTGTGGTCTGACGAGTCCACATTTCAAATTGTTTTTGGAAATTATGGACGTCGTGTCCTCCGGGCCAAAGAGGAAAAGGACCATCTGGAAGTCATAAGTTCAAAAGCCAGCATCTGTGATGGTATGGGGGTGAGTTAGTGCCCATGGAATGGGTAACTTGCACATCTGTGAAGGCACCATTAATGCTGAAGGGTACATACAGGTTTTGGAGCAACATACGAGGCCATCCAAGCAACATCTTTTTCAGGGACGTCCCTGTTTATTTCAGCAAGACAATGCCAAGCCACATTCTGCACGTGTTACAACAGCATGGCTTCGTAGTAAGAGTGCGGGTACTAGACTGGCCTGCCTGCAGTCCAGACCTGTTTCCCATTGAAAATGTGTGGCGCATTATGAAGCGCAAAATATGACAACGGAGACCCCGGACTGTTGAGCATCTGAAGTTGTACAGTTCCCAAACGCTTATTGAGTGTGGTTAAAAGGAAAGGTGATGTAACACAGCAGTAAACATGCCCCTGTCCCAGCTTTTTTGGAACGTGTTGCAGGCATCAAATTCAAAGTGAGTGAATATTTGCAAAAAACAAAGTTTATCAGTTTGAACATTAAATATCTTGTCTTCATGGTGTATTAAATTGAACATAGGTTGAAAAGGATTTGCAAATCATTGTATTCTGTTTGTATTTACGTTTTACACAACGTCCCAACTTCATTGGAATTGGGGTTGTAATTATGCTGCTACAGTACACAGTCTGTGTGCAACTTGATTTCTGAAATAGGAACTCTGTTATTACGTCAAACCAATAAAAACTTGAATATAAAACTCAATACATGACTTCCAAACACAGGGTGTAGGAGCTTCCAATAGGACCTTAAAGCTAGGATGAGCCTACAAGAGAAGTATGATTCAGTGGTACAGTGCAAACGCGCCCCTCTCGCCACATGGATATACAGTTTGTTTTGCATAAAAAACATTTGCATGGCTGAAGACAAGTGGGTCGAGTTTGGCGAGCACCAGATCACCAATTCCTGGTTTTTCAGTAGACGCAGCTCGGCAGAAAGTGGATGATGCAAAGACACGTAGCACGTAGCGGGGGCGTGTGCGTATTTGTGTGGGCATGCTCAGTGGGCGCTGTTGGTACTCCAGTCGTAAGGGAGGAAGCTGACTTTGATCTTCCCAGCAGAAAGGACACCCTGCAGGCTTGTCTTCTTCGGAGAGTCCCCCATGTGCTCCAAAACCCACTTCAGCAACTACAAAAGAGGCAAGCAAGAAGAGAAAGCACATTACGATCATTGTGACAGATTTGTGATGTGATTCACGTTTTTTTGCATTGCAATTTTCATTTTCCCTGAAAAAACGATCAAAATCATGATGATGTGACATTTGTTGGGGTCTGCCCCAAATACCATGTTTTCTTACATCTGGAGAGCCACTTTTGTAGGCAGGGGCATCTCTGCAGCACTACGGTACTTCATTATAATTCTGTTTTGGCATATATTTTACCTTTATCTAAAAAGCTGCAGCTTCTGTGATTTGGGTATTTAATAATATTTAGATTAATTGTGTAGACCTAGTGTAAACACTGCATTAAAAAAAAATAAAAACAAAAATGGTGACCAACTTTACTTCAGCCATCAGTGTCCACATTTCCATCAGCAGCCTTGAATAGCATCACAGTACACAGTACTTGTGTGTAAAGTACAGAACGATGATTCATACATACAGTATATATGTGTGTCAAATTACCTTTTCATCAGTGCCTCCAAAGTCAGTTTTGTACCACTTGAATATCTGACTGAGTCGCACTTCTCTTTTCCCAGAATCCACCACGCAGCCGTCGTCATTCTCCAGGAAGGACTCAGCCGCTAAGCGGAGCTGAATGTCAATGTCCTGACATGGACAAGGGGATCAGAAGTGATTTTTCATTCAAGTGATCATTTGGGCTCTTAATATGTACTAGATATGTTGTACAGAGTAATTAAATTTTGTCTTCAGGGATGATTAGCTCTGATTAGAATGAAATTAGCTGTGTAAAGATGACATTCTAGTTCATCAATTCCAAGTCACAAACTTATTACACTGAACTTAACTGAATATAAACATTACAGTAAACATGACAGGTAAAGTTTTCATAATCTATCTATATTGTATAATGTGATATTATTTTTATGGCTATTGTGGTTAACTGCATTGTTCAATATATTCAGTAGCTTTATCTTTGAAAAATCATTACACAGCTGAGACACAATGGAATAGAGAAAGTAGTACTAGACACATACCATATAACACAATTAGAAACAATAGGTTCATATTGTCTGCCAAGAAAACCAACAAATTTAGTAAAGTATTTTTTAAATCTGCTTACCTGTGGAGAGTATGTTTTAATTGGCGGGCAGCCCTTTGCGCCGCAGTTCAAGGCAAAGTGAATGAGGGGCTCAGCATCTGGAAGAGCCACCTAGTGGTCAACATGGGAAGTTAAATTCATTAGTCATTCCACATTAAAACTGCCACTGGTGTATCAGTGAAATGTTCCGCTGTTTTTAATACTTGTAGTCGTGGGTCGGTTTTAGAGAACGGCCTTAGGAGCTGTGCGACACCTTTTCTGTTCCCTCTCAGAACTCCATTCTCAATGTCCTGTAACGTGAACACTTCTCCTCCAATCAGGTAGCTCACATAGTTGAAGAACTGCAAAATGGGACAGAAACAAAATATTTTATTAATAATAAAGTCCATCTTGAAATGTTAACCCTTTTGCCTAATGGATGTGAAAATACAACAAGAAAACGTTCAACAAAACATTCATTCATGCTGTTTAGTATGCATATGTTTTTATCTTTGTATATTTCAGTCTGGATGTAAAAATAATGCTATAATCAGTGTAAATTAATCAGAATGAAAAACCTTCAATCTAGAATTTTCTGCCCAGCCTTATTGTTTTCTTTATAGACTTTTTGCAGCACAAGTATTTCCAAACAAGCTTAATGATTTTTCTAAAATGATACCCTTTCTGATAACAACAGCTATATATAAAGATACCAGGAAATGCTGTACACCTGTAAAGAAACTCTACGGGGACTCTCTTGGGATGTGGTAAGGACAAGGGATATGTTGGTTTTGGGAAAAACCGTAGCATTTTTAAGTGCAGCTATATGATCCTACTCTGTATCTTTGCCACATGTTGGTGGGGGCCCCCATGCGTAGGTACCCATGGATGACCAAGGCATTGTAGATGTTGATGAAGAAGGCCAGCTTCTCCTCCCGACTCAGCGAAAGCAGCTCTACCCTCTGCAGCTGGATGGCTAGCTCACAGTACCGCTCAAAGGCAGGGTTCACAGACATGCCTTTGTAGTCCACAGACTGTGGGAGCAACGACAACACACACATACACACACACTCATTTTACAGTCACAAAGTGAACAAATTTGTTATTTGGTTTAGCCATAGCAAGGTCGAGTATGAAAGACCTCAAACCTAACAGCACACATGGCGAGTTAATGGGGACATTACCTTGCCATCAGCAGAGAGATGCTCGGAGAACAATTTCAGAATCATCTCTCGTAAAAGCAAAGACAGCTCAGCAGCTGAGAGAGAGAGAGCGAGAGAGAGAGAGTTTATGTTCGATATGTTCAATAGCGTTTTCTGGCGAGACAAACCAGAATCTTGACAATTACTGGAGCTTTTTAAAAGACGTACTGCATGTTGTACTGTAAAATCTATCAATCAATCGCATTTCAAAAAATTAAAAACATGCTGGGACAAAATGTGAAGGTTGTTACTGGGCACTATAACATGTTAAGTAAGTGTATATTTAAAGTAGTAGTGAAACAAACCCATAGGGGGGGGGAATTAACAAACTGCTTAAAGATCAGGCCAACCCCGACGTTGTACAAGTGAGATTATTATTAGGAAACATTACCTGTGAGAAAAAACAGCTTTGCAGATAAATTCAAGAGCCAAGCATAAGAACACCAACACTTAGAAGAGGAGTGATTATAATCACCTCTGTGCTGTACAGCGCGGATTACCTTGTTAGTTAGCCTCTAGAGGTGTGCAACATTTAGTTATTAATACAACAATACAGAGCCAGGCAATATGTCTTACCACAGCCACAGAACAATAGACATCTCAGAAGAAAGGAAAACCGTGTCAAAAGATGACACCAAACCCGCAGAAAACCAGAACATGGTTTTGAAATAGGGTTTCAATGATATATATTATCACACCAATTTTTTTTTCTCATCATTTCTTATCAGGCGTTCATAGGCTACTGATAAACTTTACAACAGAATTATAGGATTGAATTTATTAAAATAGGCCTATATATTATACAATGTTATCAAACATAGTGAATCACGTTTGTCCCCCCCCAAAAAAAACCCTTCAAGATCAACTTATTAGCGTTTTTTGAGCTTTCAACCTTATCACTTTGCCTTCATACACTGATGGAGTTTGCTCAGTTGTCATGTCACAACTACAACACCATCACAACAGAGCAAATGCCATTGCACTGATTAAGACAGTGAATTGCTGTAGAAAACTCTGCAAAAAAGGGAGTAAGTAGACCTTGAGTTTTAAATTTGACAGGTTATTTCTCTAAGGTCTAAGGTTTCGTGTTCATGCTACACTGTAGCCATCATACAGGAGGTGGAAGTCATACATGATGAATGAACAATGTCACTCTTTTTATGAGGCCATTATCAGATATATCATTAACCCCTAATTCAGTTCTTGCCACTACAAAGCTCACTGACATCTTACACAAACCCAAGCCAACCCAAACAGATCATATACCAAGCCAGCAGCAAAGAAAGGACAGCGGTTAGAGAGCGTTAAAGGACAACAGTCAGCTTGAACCTGGAATGCTGTGTTTGTATGCCCCACAGCCTGGTCCAGTCCTGACCTACCCTGGATGGGACTGCAGGCTGCCGTCTGTCCTGCGTTGAGGGCTGAATGAGGGTCGTCCTCCAGCAGCCTATACAGTGTGTCCATGGCGTCTTTCCCATCTCCAAAACTGCCATCCTGCTGCCCACTGCCACGCACACTGACCATGTACTTCTTCTGCAACAAAGCTTGGCCAGTTTTACAGGCCTCAGCCCTGGCTGGCACACACGTGGCCAAAGTCAAGGGCTGATACATGGGGATTTGACTATACTTTGCATGAATCAGCACACTTTTGAGACAGTTCAATGATTTTTCCAGATTGTTCTAATAACTTCAACAAAACTGAACGGACACAACACTGAAAGCCTGTTTCACTGCAGCCTCACTTACCCATCCCCTTCTCTTTTTGCAGCCAGTCAACCAGTTGATCCCCTGAGAAGCTCTTTTTGTATAATGTCAGTCCCCTCCTATGATGGCCAATCACACTGCCATGTTTGAGGTCCTCTACCAGGTCTGCCAACTCATCTCTCTCACACTTAAACTCTGCGAGGGCTGGAATATGCCAAGCCACACACGTACAAACACACAAAAAACATGCATGTTCACACACCCACATGTATGAATAGGTTTCAACTATGTAGTCCAACTTGTGTGCAGAAAATATATCTGATTGGTGGAAAAAAAGCGCCTGAATTAAGCCAGGTTATACAGGTCCTCCTTATCCAGCATGGCTGAGTTTTAGCTGAGTATTTTTCAGAAACAAGGGCCAAAGCAACAAATTGCTTACCTTACACGTAAAGACATTTTAACAGAAATATCTTTATTTTTTTAAGATTCACATGCCATTTGGGAAGTCATTCTTCCGACTTCGGTGTGTTCACGAGCTTCGTTGTGTTCACGAGTTAATCATGATGTGGACAGAACCAGGATGCTACAAATTTTATTGCTTTATTGCTGGATTTTATTAGCCACTTCAGGGGTGTGTGATTCATATGAGTCATGTGGTGACATAAAAAAAACAAAAATGCCCTGGATATTTTGCTAACTTGAATCTTGTTTTTTTTCAATCGCCTGTATTGTCAATGATTGATAAAAATTAAATCTACTTTTGCTGGGGTTAACATCAAGTAGGTTTGAAAAAACTATTATTTTTATGGTCAATTAATCTGTAGATTATTATTTTGATTACTCAATTAGTTGTTTGGTCTCTAAAGTGTCAGAAAATGGTAGAAAAATATTGAAAAATGTCGATCAGTGTTTCACCCAAGATGGCGTCCTCAAATGTCTTCTTTTGTCCACAACCTGAAGATATTCAGTTAACTGTCATACAGGAGTAAAGAAACCTGAAAATATTCTTTAGAAGCTGGAATCAGAGAATTGTGAACTGATTAATCGATTATGAAAATAGTTGCCGATTCATTTAATTGTTCATTAATCTTACAGCCCAACTGTCAAGGGGCAAAGAACCAATGGAATGAAAGCTTCACTAAGATATCAATTTGAAGGAATATATTCAGTATTTGTCAGGACCTCTGTACCCAAAACATATCTGCCAACCTGCTGCTTGCTAACTAGTGGTGATGTTGCTACCACAGCATCAAAGCTCACAGTGAATTCAAATATTTCTCCACAAAAGGCCGTGTAAGCACCCTTGTGGATAGACTTTGTCTAAACTGTAGGGATCTTAATAATCACATATAATGAGGTACAGTGAGGCAGCCTGATGCTGCGGAGCTCATCCAGAGTATCATGTTTCCTGTATCAACTGTCCGTGTTGGCATTAGTGACAGTAGATGAGCGCACACACACGCACACCTGCTGTTATCCAAACATACCACTGTGTCCACATATGCCAGCACCATGTTGTTAACTATACTTCTAACTGTAGTTCATCTGAGTCAGTACCTCAGTGTAAGGACGTTTTCCCCTCAGTGTGGGTCATCTCACTATTTGACAACCCATTTCGGAAAAGACCAAACCAATCTGAAACGGAACATGTTTTCAAACAGATCCTTCAACATTAAGCAATTAACCCATAATCTGTGATATTATGGCTGTTCCTAGGTTTGGAGGCAACAAAGTGATCTGTAAAAATCATTAACTCTTTTTGTCGGACCAATAAATCCCTCACCTCCATCGGTGTCCACAGTCGTCTCCTCTGATTGAGTCTCTGGTAGTGGTGGAGCATCTGCTGGAAGAGGCTCATCCTTGACCATATTTACCAACCTCTGAAGCTCCTCAGGAGCCTGAGGAAGTGAAACAGATCAACACATACATACAATTTTAAAACACAATTTTGAATAACAGATGCAAATAGGACTTTTTGACCCTGTTCAAAAATATACATTAAGGTTCACTAGTCAAATGGGGAAATAGTATCTTTTGGTGTTTCCACTCCTCACCAGTTTCTGTAGGTCATCGTTGCCCCCTACATGAATGTTGTTGAAGAAGATCTGAGGGACTGAGCTGCGTCCTGTCAGTTCCTTCACCCTGGCTCTTAGCTCTGGATGCCTCCCCACATCCACGTCACATACCGGTACTCCCAAACGCCCCAGGGTGGCCTTCGCCTGCACACAGTGTGGGCAGCCCTGGATGGAGTACACCGTTACCCGGCCCAGAGCACTGCTCTCAAACTCCCCCATCTGCAACAATAATGGAAAGACAGCAGAGCAAAGAGTTTGAAGCTTTAGCTGGCCAGAGAAAATTGGCTGGGCTCCATGATTTTCTGTTTTACATGCATACACATTTAACAGTTCATTCCATGTCTTCCTCTTTCTCTAAGCTACTGAGTGGGGATTGCACAGTAGCTTTATCCAACATATCATGTCCCTATTTAAACTTAAAGCATACTGGATGCACCTTTTGGCCTGAATGAAGCCTTAAACTATTGCCCTTTTTTGGGTCAGTGCGAGGTTTCACATGTTGACTTTTGCAACAGATGTTGATCTCCTTGAGTATAAAGTTTTGTTCTTCCTGTGAATGTGTGCAGCTGTGCAAGTGTGTCAGTGTTGTATAATGTGCATACATGCATGTGCACATGTAGGTTTATGTGCATACATGTGAGATTAGTTTTGTGCATATGTGCACACATGTGAAAACATTTCTCTATATATAGATGGGAAGATATGAAAAGTTAAAATCTGTGGGTGAACACAGTTTTATGAGGAAATAAGAAACTCTTATTGCCTGACTTGATGACTGGCGCAATTTTCTCCATGCTCATTTCTGAACATTTTGTTGTGTTGAAAACAGACCAGTGTGATGTGTATTTTCAACTATGTGAAATACTGACTGATTTTGTATGAAGTTAGCCAACGACACAGTTCCTCATTCATTGTGACACAACCATAGACTGTATAAACAACAACGTTAGGCAAGCAGCAAGTCAATATTAGTCTAAGCTAATCAAAAGCTAGATCAAACCACACCACCTCACTTGATTTCAGTTTGAAAAACTAGGTCAAGGTCCAAGGTCTGTCCTGATCTCTAAACAGATTTAATGCAATTATATACGGAATATAGATATATTAGACCTTGCAATTCGCATATTAATATTTCCCGGGCAGTGACTTCACAACAAAATCTTCCCATCTAATTTTAGAACTGGCTTAGTACTGTTTTCCCACGTGGAATTCTTTTACCACATTCCCCTGTAAGTCTGTTACATATATATATCATCATAATAAACAGCTTTGCAGATTTTTGACAGCAGATAAATTGCAACGCTGGAGTTTTTTTTAACTGACATTTAACGCAAATGTAAGGTTGAATCAGAATCCCGAATTATAGTATTGCATTTCATAGTTTTAGAGAAAATACGTTTAATTTTAAGCGGTGTAAACAACCTTTACCAACAAGCAAGGCTTATTAAATTCCACAACTTTTTTTATGGAGTTCGGCATTGGGGACATGTTTGTTGAACTGAACAGCAATATAACCAACAAACCTAACAATGATTAAATCATTAACGGTACACAGCTCTGTCAGTCACATATGAGTAAAACTATTTAACGCTGAATATAGCGTAAACCGTACAACCAAACGTTTCTGGCTAAACATTGGAGTGACGTTAACAAGCTAATGTGGATCTATGAGCAAATGATAACAACAGTACGTTACCTTTCAGCGACCGACTCTCTTGCTTTAGTCGGGAGTACAATTTAAATCTGGCAGTTGATCGCTTTAGTCCTGTTTTAGTTAATACACGTTATGTGAAACGTCCGCTGAAACATCGCTTATCTCGCAGGTGAATTACCCAGCAGCACTGACAGTACATCACCACTACGCAGGCTAACAGCTAGCCTATTAGCTGCTTTGGTTAAGCCAATGATGTACTAGCTAGCTTGTTTTATGATGCCTTCAGGTGCTCCTTGAAAACATAAATATTCCAGCGCTGATTACTATAAACAAAGTGCTTATAGGAAATCTTGAAGGTGCGTGTGATCTCTTGAAACTTCTCTGCTCTAAATCACAATAATCTCAGTTTCCATTACAAACCAGAATGACATGTTTTGACATGACAGCAGATAATTGCCTTTGTAAACTCCATTCTGACTTGTTTGGCATGAAATCGCCTATTTGGCCAATAAAAACATACACAATTGTAATTATCATATGACCATATAATTACCTTAAATGGTATCCGTAGACAATACTAGGTTATAAAAGGGACATATAATATGTGACACGCTGTATTTATGCTGTCTGTGCCCTCCCCCGAGACTGGTCCTGCCCATAGACTGTATATAAAAAGGTCCTGCCCTAGTGCCCTTCCTTTCAGCTCTGGATCTCTGCCACCAATTTCAACTTGAAGAGATATTTGAGCATTGAACAGACTGCTGGTCTGTTGACAAGCCAGGGTTTTTCTTTTCAGTGTAATGTATCTCAGCTGATTATGTCAGGACACATAATGACAATTTACATAAATGATTATTTCACCTATAAAGTAGTCATTTAGAAAACCAATTAACATGGGCTTAATGTAGAGGTCTGTGTAAGAATCAGTTCAAGGTATTTAATTTTCAAAAATCAGTTTAAATAAAGAAAAAAAACACGACAAGCCTTAAACTTCATAATCCCGTTTATCAAGCTTAGTGAGCAGAAGAAAGTAAAGAGGAAGAACTGAGTAGTTTCAACATGAGTCGCCAATAATTCCTACAACCAAAAAGGCAGCAAAGATCGTTTGCTGAACGTACTGTTGTCGTACCGTAGGAACCAAGTCTTTGTGTTCCGTCTGATACTTGTTCCGCTACGGACAATTTTGTAGTCAGACCACGAATGGAGGAAGAAGAGCTTAAATTTTGGTTTTGAGGTGTCGAAGATGTCAGGACTGTCAGAAACAGAGCGCGCTGGGTGTAAAAATATACTGAAGTTGATGTCAAAAGGCGACTTACTTTCTCTGAGTGACACGGTCACGAATAAGATGATAGTTGTGGAAAATGTCACAGGTATGTTTTCAATCTGTGCCAGATGGCAACGAGAAAGTTAGCTAGGAAACAATTAACGTACATTTCACTTTCTCATGGACAGACGTAACAAGTTGAAGTCTCATACAACACCGTATTTAATAAAGGCACCGTTGGTACCAGCAGTTGTTAAAATATCCACCACTGTAGAAACCCTCGTCCCCCTCGTCTTGTTCCACTAAAACAGGCGTGGTTGGCAGTAACGTTAACCGTTAACGTCAGAAAACTGCGTGAACTAATTTTGCCCGGAAGATTTAAGGATGTGAAGCGATAGGCACAACGGCACCTCAGTGTTGACCAAAGATATTTGTTGTAACGTTTACCAATAAGCAAAAATGAATTGCCCGTTTTCAAAACGGAGGTTGGCATGAGCTGACACCAGGGATACTAAAACCGATTTGTTATTTCACTTAAGCAGGGAGGGTGTTATGTTCACACAATAAAACCATCACATTGCCATGCACCTTATGTCCATGTGTTCATACAGAGGCTATGGAAGCAATTCTGTCCTTCACTTTAAATGCCGAGGAGCTCCTGAGAAGGAAAAAGGTTCTTCGCGACCTCATATTCAAGTACCTGGCCACAGAGGGCGTAGCGATGCCCCCGAACAGCGAGAAACACCAGCTGGTGAAGAGGACGCTGGAGCTCTGGTCGTCTGGGAAGGTAAGTACAGGAGGTCAGGTCAGCCACCATCAATATGTAGATATGGTTGTAGCTATATATAGAGGCAGCTTCAGGTAAGATGGTGAAACATAGATTGGCAGAAACACCAGAGATTAAGTGCTAACTTTAAATAGAATCCCTCTTAAACTTACCTGCAGAGGGTTTCAACGGCTGGAAATTGGGTAACTGTAAAGTTTTCAAAGGCTAGAGATGACTCAATTAAATGCCAAGATATTTTAGTGTTGAAATAAGAAAGAATCAGTTGGCTCAGTTGCCTCATCAGGGTTTTGGAAAAATCATTTTACCCGATAACGTTGTTGATTTGTAGAATTGGTAGAAAAGGTAGCTAAGTTTATTTGATTATGAATGGGGTATATGAAAAATCAATCTCAGATTAAGCTGCTTTCTGGAGATCATTTGTAGATTTTCAAAATGTATTACAACATGCTAGTGTGATTAAGAAAATATCTTGAGGAAGGAAATGTCAGTTATTAGAGGTAGGCAGCATGTGTTATTAGTACTTGTCTACCAAAAAGGACTACAGGCACAACTCGGCAGTTTTTAAGAAAGTCTCATTCCTTTAAGGCCAACGAAACCCGTCTAGGAGAGGAAGAGACCAGACAGAGACCTCCTACAGAGACAGCGTCTGATTCCACAAACATGAAGGCTGAGGTGGGCTTTGACCCACTGGTCCTCGGCCAGCAGTTCTGCCAGTGGTTCTTCCAACTCTTAAACAGTCAGAACCTCTCGCTGGGCCAGCAGCCCCAGGACTGGGGACCACAGCACTTCTGGCCAGATGTGAAGCTACACCTCCTCTCCAGGTAAATATGCGTAACAGTAAAAGTTTGTTACCTTCTTAGTGTTCACAGCAGTTATGTATTTTGAGCAGAACGTGCTTTGTTTTTTGTTCATTACAAATTAGCTTGATGAGAGACTTCGGAGAACCATGGGAACTGGGTTGAGGATTTTCTATATAAGCTTTTAATTTAAGAATATCCATTTTAATTTTAATCCCCTTTTCCACCTCATGATACCAGCTCAACTTGCCTCGACTCTACTCACCTTTTTTTGGTTTTCCATTGTGGAAAAGTTGCACTTGTACCTGCTACCAGGTACATTTTTTCGTATCGCCTCCGTTAAGGTTCCAAGCGAGCTGAGGCAATACTAAAATGTGATGTGAAAACACAGCAGACTACTGATTGGTCAGAGAGAATTATCAGTAATCACTGCATCATCATTGCGCGCGCCAGACAGAGGCCTGAAAGTTTTATATTTTACATTTTTCATACGTTATTTCATCACTTGCATCATTCATCACACACATTCTTAGTAATGTTGAAACGTTTTAACTTAAATCAAGAGACAGCTGTCTGTGGGTCGCTGGTGTGTGTGTCGCACTGAACATTACGTCGTGGCAGTGTGTGGTGTTGCTGTGCCGACCAGCTACATTGAGGGGTACTATCTCTGGGTACTATCTGCAATGGAAAGCGGAGGACGGCGGGCCAAAACCGAATAAAGGCGAGTTGAGCTGGTACTGATAATGGAAAAACGGCATTATTCGGTTGTATCATTTTCCATTTTCAGTTTCAATAAAGCTGAATTAAAAATTGAAAGTTTAAGATTCTGACTCTGGTGAACCCTTACCCTGACCCTTTTAAGGAAAAACACTGTGGCATACGTCAGTCCACTCCATTGTCTGACCCAAGGACACTGAGCAACACATGGACTGCACCAGTGGTCTCATTTTTCTACAAATAAAACACATGCCAACAGAATAATTTAATTTGGTTAACTTGGGGAAAATAGACCAAAATTAAACGGTTGTGTCTCTTTCTCAGAGCTGGCAGCGAGCAGATTGAGGAGTTCCTGGGTGCTGAACTGGTCAGCCTTCGTCTCCTGGCTTTGACCAGAGAAGAGCGCCTCCTCCTCAGCCCCAACCTGGAGCCTCATGGCCTCAGGGCCCTGGCCTCCCCCCATGGCCTGGTACTGGTGGCTGTAGCTGGGACCATCCACAGAGATGAAGCCTGTTTGGGCGTCTTTGAGCAAATATTTGGCCTCATCCGCTCTCCGCTGGAGAACAACAGCTGGAAAATCAAGTTTGTCAACCTAAAGATAAGAGGGCAGGACGCTCTTGGTGGAACAGAGATGGCAGCGCCTGCCTTGAGTTACAACTCTACTGAATTGCAGCTTCTCTGCAGTTGATGGCACTCTTTGTTTGACATTATTTACCCGGTGAAGGTTTGACTGGACACGCTCTCTCTTTACTCTTTACTCCAATTTCACCTAATTTTACCCAGAGTCGTCAGAGATCCAAACTGGCAAGTATATAGACACAAACCCCTCCTAACCTAAGTTTAGCTGTCATGTCAGGATGTACAGGTAGGTGGACACTGTTGCATCAAAATGTAATTGTTAGGTAGATCATTGACGTAACATAAAAAATGACATGGCTGCCACATCTTGTTGTGGAAACATTGTGCTTCAAATATACTGTACCTTGATGCAAAAGGTGTGTGCCTTATGTAAGCTAAAATATAAATACAGACATGGACCTGCTCTTGTAAATATGTATCATATCAAATATAAAGATTATGTTAACAATTGTGTACACTTGTGCTCTATGATGACCAGTACTCCAGGTTGTGTGTGTTCATATGATAATACAATGTCAGTTGTAATAGGTTTTTTACATAGTCTAAGATGACTGTGCTTTCTGGGATGAGTAAAGGTCAGCCCACAATGTTTATACACATATTTGATTAGCAGTATATCAAACAAGCTAACAAAGTGAGTGTAACCATGCAAAGATTTGCTGTGGATATATTTAAGTGTCTAATATTTAGGCAGTGACCAGATGTAGTTTGTAAATGTAGGAGTTCCTGGCCTTGACCAGGGAAGAATACCTCCTCAGCCCTGGCCTTGACCCATGGCCCCATCATAGATCCGAATATCTAAAATATTATAAATCCTTTCTGTACTACATGCAGCATTTAAAATTTAGTTGTTCTTTTTGGTTTTGCAGCTTTATACCAGTTTATAGTTATGCATTTAATTCATGGGGCTAAACATAGCTATAATAAAAGGTCTCAAACCTGCGCAATTTGGTACATAGATTTGCCTTTTTATTTATCTCTTCAGTTACAACAACAAATGTGTAATGTTTCATCGATGATGATAATTGTATTGTCATTTGCTGAACCACGTGTTGTAGCATTGCTATTGTTGTGTGCAAAGTATTGTGACATGAATGCATAGGGAGTTATCCTGTAATTTCCAGTTGTAGTGTGGAATAGCTGCCTCAATATAGAGTAGTATTCTCATACCATTTTACATTTTAATAGCATAGCACACAGCTGTGGGGAGAATGGCAGCCTAGTTAAGTGTTTGATTTCTGTGTGCTCCATTTTTTTTCCTGGGGCACAGTGTAATTTGGCACAAAATGTACGTGATGGATGTAAGTCTCTTTCGGCCCAAGACAGAACAGGGAATACTTTGAATTACTTGACTTGTTCATACAGAGTCCAGATGCTGTGCAGTCCCAGCTAAGCATGCGATATCAACTGATGCTGTATTGTAGGCCCAAGAAAATCTGCGTCTCCCTTTTTCCATCCAAGCTTTTCTTACAGATGAGATGCTGTATGCATCTCTGCAGAGAGAGATGTTTCTCTGATTTCCATAGTCAGAATGTATGAGCAGATTGCATTTTGTCACATTTATATTTCTTCTTTAATTTTTGTGACATCGGCCCCTCATACACCAGCAGAAGGAAAAGTACGTGACGTAGCCTGGCACCTCTATCAGGCTCTAAAACATGCATGAACCCCAAATGTTGAACAACAAAGTTGATGTTTTGGGTTGACTATAAATTGGACAGTTTGCTTGCTGGTGTCATTGCAGACTGACATCCTCCAACACTGCACTGGAGTGGATTTTCTGGGTGGTCAGACATCTAATATATAGATATTCGCTAGCTGTTGTCAGGAAGAAAAAAATCCATCATATTTGAATATTTATTTTATTGGCCAAAATGGCACATGACATGCAAATGCATTTGGTCTGGAAACAGCTAAAATTCAGGATTTTGCTATTAGAAATGATGACAACAGCAGGTCTCTCCTCCTCTCTGCACGCCTCAAAGCAGTACAGGAGGTTCAGCCTCATATCCTGAACGGGACAAGTATCAGGAGATCAGAGTAATGAGGTTGAGAGTCAAAAGGCAGGAGAGGACCCAGCCTTTTCATCATTAACACAGGACCTCTGTGTACTATAAAACAGCTGAGCAACAACCGAAGAGCGACTCCCATCAGCTTTGAACATAGAGGATTTATCCCCATAGTAGCTTTTCCTTTCTCACTAACTGGTATTTTTAGCCACATTTCAGCAGCACAATGCAATATTTCCACTGATATACCATTTATTATATGCCCCATTAAGTGGACAAAACAAAATGACTAATTTACACTGAACAAAATTATAAACACAACACTTTTGTTTTTTCCCCCATTCATCATGAGCTGAACGCAAAGATCTAAGATTTTCTCTTTGTACACAAAAGGCCTATTTCTCTCAAATATTGTTCACAAATCTGTTAAAATCTGTGTTAGTGAGCACTTCTCCTTTGCCGAGATAATCCATCCCCCTCACAGGTGTTGTATATCAAGACGCTGATCAGACAGCATGGGTATTGCACAGATGTGCCTTAGGCTGGCCACAGGAAAAGGCCACTCGAAAATGATGAATTTGGCAGTACATCCAACCGGCCTCACAACCACAGACCACATGTAACCACACCAGCCAAGGACCTCCACATCCAGAATCTCCAAGTTCATCTGAGACCAGCCATCCGGACAGCTGCTGCAACAATCGGTTTGCATAACCAAAGATTTTCTGCACAAACTGTCAGGACCTGTCTCAGGGTAGCTTGTCTCTGCCTCATCAGAAATGTTCCTGTGTGCCTTTTTCTCTTTATTCTCCTTGAAATTATCAAGGTTCAAACACTATTTTGGAAGGAATCAAGGAAGGAATTAATCAAGGAATGAAGGAAGGAATGAAGGAAGGAATGGAGGAGGGAATCAAGAGAGGAATGAAAGAAGCAAGGAGGGATCAAGGGAGGAAGGAAGGAATCAAGGATCCCTCACTGCACATCTCAGAGCAGTACAGGAGGTTCAGTCTCATGCTGGACAGGACAAATATCACGAGATTAGAGTGATATGGGTGAGAGTGAAAAGGCAGGAGAGGGTCCAGCCTTTTCATCATTAACACAGGACAGTACTATAAGCAATCAAGGAAAGAATGAAGGAATCAAGAAAGGAAGGAAAGAATCAAGGAAGGAGTGAAGGAAAGAAGGAAGGAATCAAAGAAGAATTGAAGGAAGGATGGACTCGAGGAAGGAAAGAATCAAGGAAGCAATCAAGGAAGGAATCAGGTAATCAAGGAACAGAGGAAGGAAGGAAGGAATCAAGGAGTCAAGGAAGGAAAGAATGAATAAAGGAAGGAGTGAAGGAAGGCAGGAAGGGATCAAGGGAGGAATCAAGGAAGGAATAAAGGGAGGAAGGAAGGAATAAAGGGAGGAATTTGGACCAGAGGAATAGGAAGAAATGGGGAGGAAGAGGCAGAAGAAGAGGAGGAATTCAGACCAGAAGAAGAGGGGGAGGAAGAATGAAAGGATGGAAAGAAGGAATAAAGGAAGGTAGGAATCAAGAAAGTAATCAAGGAATAAGGAAGCAATCAAGGAAGGAAGTAATCAAGGAAGGCAAGAAGGAATCGAGGAAGGAAGGAATGCCCAGGTGCCTTGCCTGCCACTCGGCTTGCACACCCCCACAGGTCTGGCTCCAGGAAGTCTCAAAATTATACTTATAAACGCAACACAGGGTCCACGAATACTTCTTAGTTTGGCCCCTCCTCTGGAACTAATTTGCTTTGGGAGACCCTACCACAGACGACTGCCCCAGGCAACGCAGCTCCCAGGATCACAGGGACACACAAACCCCTCCACCACCATAAGGGTGGATTATTTGAGGGGAGTAATCAATATTTCATATTTCACACCTTTTTATATTATTGATTATCTGTAGATTATAGGCCTCAAAACAGCAGTATATCTGAACGTGAATTGTCAGTGTTTTATACCCTTATCTGAGCAACGTATCCTCCAGGAAACAGACTTTCAATGCCCGATTATCTAAGTTGTGAAAATGAAATTTATTATTTTTCAACAAGAACAATTACAGTTATCCTTGAAAAACACTATTTTGTAAAACAAAATCTCCTCAACAAACAATAAACATGAAAAAATAACAACACTTACCACGTGGCCAGGGTCTTTGTCCACGTACACCACCATTATGGATATTGATACAAATGATGAGTATAGTTTTCAATGTGGCATGAAGTCACATGACCTGAGTACTTGACCCCTCAACCTTCAGTGTTTTTCATGATATAACAGGTACCCACTTAATGCCTTAAAACCATTTAAGGGTTAAATTTGCAAAGTGAATCTGGTTTTCCATTGATTCAACTCGTCATCCTAGTCGGGTCATACAGGGTCTGGTGGGGCACAGAATATGCCAGTATGACTCTGTGGCTTTCGTGGGAAATGTTACATGTGGGAAATTATTCTTGGCAGCTGTTTTCAAAGTCCCCTGGAATAGTTAATATCTGTGACTGTATGGGTCGGAGCCGCATGGCCCTTTGTGCTTTACTGGTCCATAGTTGTGGTGAGGGGAAACCGCTCCAGCCATTGATCTCAGCCTGTTCACCTCTCAGAAAGAATAATAACAAGCTGCTCGCCTTCTGTCTTTATGGCACTTGGCTTTTCTGCGTTTTAATAAGCGGTTTGGCCACGGGCGCTGCTCTGACGCATGGGTTCAAAAATACCGCTGCAGTGGCGTCTGCTGATGGTTTTGACTCAGAAAGCTTTTTTTCCACCGTTTTTTTTCTATTCCCTTCTCTAATAGGGACGGTGTTTCTCATAAAGAAACATGCTAAAACTTAGATCCATGGCTATTGAAATAGCTTATGGGTGGTGAACCATGGAGACTGCTGCTTTAATTGTCTATCCATTTTTTCCCACCTTTTAGTTTGATTGTGACTGATTGGATGTTAGGTTTGCTCTTAGAAACAACGTCATTACTTTCAAAGATTACTTTATTAAATGCTTCATGCTACCGCCATTTTTCACTCTCTGACAGTCTGATGGTTTTACAGATCCATTAATGCCAAAGTGTATTTTTTAAAATGCCTTCAGCAGTAATTCTTAAAGTGGGGCCCGAGGACACCCAGGGTTTTCTCAGGGAGTTCAAGGAGTCCTTGAAGTGGTTCTGGGCATTTTGTTCAAAATGAGGAATAACTCTCATCTTGATGGTGTTTCTAATTTAATGATCCAAAAGAGAAAGAATAAGCCATGTGTGTCTCACTTTCACTGTTGGCTCATAGCTTATAAAATGTACATTTAATCAATACCTTATCACACATTTCCCTATGTGGGTTTATATTTATTTTCTTTTGGTCAGTGATAAGTGAATATGACTTGACCTTATGACAACATGAGGCCAGAAGAGGGCAGGCAAGCTACACCAGAGAGAAGAAAGACTTTGATCCCTAGCCAAGTGAAGGGTGGGGGGGGAAATCCTTTTAACACTATTATGAGAGGAAACTCATCAATTCCTAAGAGCAAGCTGAGTGAGCTGATGTTACCAGGCAATTTCTGTCTGGCCACAGCTATGAAGAAAACTGTAAATTTTTCGAGTTTGAATTGTCCTCCATTAAAGTAATGGGGTTCTAAAAGAGAGACACGTTAAACTGTTGCCGTTCATAGGCACAAGAGCACATATTTCACAAGTTATTGAAGTGTCAGTAATTTATCGGTACCCGTGAAGGTGTCAGAGACAGCGTTAACACAATACTCTCTGCAGTCTGCACTCTGGACAATAAAGAATGGGATTTATGAAAGGTAAGATAATCAATCAATAGGCAATGATATTTATCCTGCTGACAAAACATGTCGGTGGAGAATTCAATCAAAGTTTGACAGAGTTGTTTTGTCATAATGTTGGACTTACCCTCCCAACCTAGCAGTGTTTCATAAACCAGCACACACTAAAACAGCACAGAAACAACCACATAACTGAAGGAGGGAGGTAATGAGGTCAACAGTGTTTGGCATTGGTGTTAAAGCCACAATCCACAGTTCTCCAACCTTATACTTTTGCTGAGGAGGGGTTACATTTTTACTTTTTGTTTGGTTTGTGGAGAGGAAAGACTGTTGTGTCCTATTGCAAGCTTATTATTAAGGTATTTGTTCTATTGCTGTACTTACAAAAGTTAATTGTCCTTACATTTTGAGACGATCTTAACAACATTATTGGTGGTTTGTTCATCCCCACGTGTTCTTTGTCAGTACCTAAAGTGAAACACATGACATCACAAAATCTTGTCCAGTCACTTCTTGCCACAAAGTAGCAGTAATTTCCTGGAAAGCTCTACTTAAGGCTCCAGATGCAAGCCTAGTAATAACATTTAAATTTTAAGGACATTACACAAAGAGGGAATGAGTTCAACAACATTGTGGCATCTGTAAAATCAGGTTTGGCCTCATGTTTGTTTGACCTCGGGTGACCTTTAAGTCCTTGTTGGGAATTCGCCTGTGCCTTTCTTTTCTTCATGCATCAGAGATTGCCCCTATGGCATCTCTGTTCATTACATTCCCCTATGTCTGATCTGACATCATTCTTCCGTTTCAACGCAAATTGGTTTGGACCGACGAGGCAGCCGTCACAGTTCATATCAGCCCCTCTCTTGGCCTGCTGGTGTATCCTTACACATGCATCATTATCTCACGTAAACAGTGGAAATGCGAGACCGCCGGGGGAACGAACGCCATTCAAGGCAACAAAGCGAGGGCTGAGTGAAAAGATCCTGGGCGGTGACACTCTCATTTAGTGTCAATTAAAGAAAACAACAAGCAGAGCCGTTTCCGAAGGCAGCTGGGTCCAATGTGTTTATTTGTACTGAAGCAAATATGTATGCTTGAAGGAACACATGCAGCCAAAGATGTTTCAATCAGAAAAACACGGAGGGAACACGGGGGTAACAAAAATGTCCCTCACATTGAGATGTACTTGAGTTGAGCTTGTACACAATGCCCTTCCCCCTTCTCTCTCTTTCTCTCTTTATCTCTTTATGTTCTTGTCTTTCTCCCTCTCTCACACATAGTAGTACCACTGTGCAGTCCCTTTCGAATGCAGTGCAGGGGCCCCGGTGAGGGCCTTCCCTTGGCTCTCAAACTAAACAGAGAAGATGGTGTTATCAGAGCACTGCCAGGAGTTTGTCAGCTCGTATTGGGCCGGGCTGACCGAGTGGCCGGTTGGCGGATGTGTGTCGATGCCAGGCTCCCAGCGCCTTCCCTCCGTGGACATCTGCTGTGTGTGGAAAAGCTGTGGAGTTTGTCTGTGGTTGCATCTTAATCCTCCATCTCTTTGGCTCCAGCCATGCCTGGCCGAGCAAACCAGCAGCTCTGCTCGCCTTGCTTGTATTAATTGCCCTTGCCTGGCTCGCTGTTTGCTTCTGATTACAGTCATTAATTTCAATTCCCCAGGAAGCCACCACCACCGTAGCTGCCTTTAGACAGGCACACACACACACACACACACACACACACACACACATGCACTCACTCCCACAAACAAGCATGGACAAGCATACATACATATTTGTATGGACACAGCCTTGCATTTCATGTGTGAAATATTCAACATCCTTTAAACTGATTTTTGTTGTCTCATCATGTTGTTTTTATTTGGCACACCCACATAATACAAAATAAATGGGAGGCAGCTATATAATAACTACGTATGGGTGGGTGGGAAAGTGTGTATGGTCAGTGATCTAAATTTTTTAACTCCATACCATCATATGAAATATTTTTTAAATTAGTTTAGTATTTTTCAATTGCTAAAACTACATTATTGGTTATTGATTCATTGATTCATATCATTAGCATACAATGGAAGGTCAGATGTCTCTCTCTATGTAAGTGAATCAAGTGAGTCATTATGTACATGCTGACAATCATTAGTTTCATGTAACCAGTTCCCTGTGATCATATGCACAGATGCAAACACACCCGCTGTGTCATCAGTGGCTGGCCATTTGTATGTCATTTGTAGCTGTGAGCTGGGTCTGCTTTCTACCTGGGCTGGTCTCTCTCTCTGTAAGACAGGGCACAACAAGAAAGTTTCTCTGTCCTGCTGGTGATAAGTCAGTGTCCTCGTCCCAGCAGGAGGACCACATCTGGTAAAACCCCAACATCTGGACGGACAGGGTGGCCTCGTTATTATAGCAGTGCTACAGACTTTGAAATTGCTAGTGAAAATCAATGTCAGACCATATTATTACCTGTGACTTGTTAAATTTTCAAGCTCATACGCAAACACTTTCCTCAGAAGCTAGCATATTCAGCTGAAGCACAGCAGCTTAGTGCCAATGCTGATGAGAGAGTCATATTTTAAAACATGTCCTTAATGAACATGAAACTAACTGTGTGTGTGTTTATTTAAAATACACAATATATGAGGCAATTTTAATATTCAAAATCCACAGAGTGCATTATCCACAGTACCATCAATAGCTTTTAGTTTTTTTAACTTTAAAGTTGAGAATGATGTACCAAGTGTGGCTGCTGCTCCTCCTCAGCAGCCACTAAGCCGACCTAAGGAGCAGTAAAACCCTCCCATAATACCAAGCTCCGTGGCCTTTTGCCTTCTGTCAGCCTATCACTTCAGAACCTGGGATTTTCTGTAAAAGTGGGGCTTCTGGACTGACTCATCAGACAGCTGTACCTTAAAGGGCCTCATGGGGGCGTCACCCTGAGGGTCACTACCCTGGGCTGTGATTTGACAGCCAGGCACAAATAAAAACCCCTGAAGCTTGACAACTTCCTCACTGAGCATACGTAACCCAATTAGCGAACCAGTCCTCAGTCGGAGAAAATGAAAACATTCCGGACTCATATTCCCAAGATGGCTATAGTCGTTTATTAAATCCATTTCTTGTTTCACCCTCTTCCTGAGATTTTCTGGGGCTAATTTTAATGGCTCACCAAGGAATGACCCAACAATTCAGTGCAAGTTGCAAATATACTGAACTCCTGGCTGCGCTGAATCCTGCAGACAAGCCAGAGTACTTCACATCATTATGTTGACCCACTGCTATCTTTTTAAAGGACACCCAGATAATGAGCACAGATTGCCTCAGCTCTGTGGGTGTTAAAATACTACATTACCCAGTGGGCAGTGCAGGCTGTGCGGCTAAAGATGCTGGAGGGTGAAGGCAAAGACGAAGGGAAGAATCAGTGCTCTAGCAGAAGGTCATATTGATTGATAAAGCAGCCAGTGGATTGGGCTGTGGATTGCTCACCCCCCATAGTGTGTTTGTTGTGGGATCCCAGACTGCTGCCCTGAAGGCCCGAAACAACAGAGACAGGCAGAGAAAGACAGCGAAATCAATGACCGTCTCACACAAGACTGTTATAGATTCTTCCCAATCATCTAAAGTGGCTCCCTTGGCACCTCTACTTGCACCTACCGCCACTGAAAAAATAGCACGATTTGTTAAAGACACTAGAGTTCGGGGAATAATAGCAAGTGCACTGAAGCAGCGATCGATGACTGGAGAAGGACTCATTTCTCTTAAATTAAGGCATCATGACATTATAAAGCAATACCAAGCATTCCAGCCCGGGAAAGATGAGGATGATGAGGAATGCATGTGAGAAAGGCTACATATGCCTATTGAGACTAGGCCCCTAGTGCCTTCTCTCTCCCATGTGGACTTCTGACAGAGCCAGATAGGCCTCCTCACTGCTGACAGCCAAATGTCCTCATCCATCCTCATCCAAGAGGCCCGCAGGCGTCATCAACCCCGTCTAGATTTCCCCCGACAAAACCCCAAAGCAGAAATCTCCTGCCCCAAGCCCAGCAAAGCAATGGAGCTGGGAGTGTCCCCGTGGAGCCTCTGTCAATATGTCATCATCGTCATAGCTGCCAGTTGGCAGCATAGTAAGCCGCTGCAGATGTGTCAGCAAAACAGTCTCCATTTTATTAATATTTTTTTCCACTGACTATCCATTGCAGGACACACACTTCTTCTCTGTATACACAGGAAGGGTCATAACTCAAGCAGCCCATGATGTGCCTCCCATTCCTGTGATGGAGAGGTATATGTGATGATGAACAGACACATGGGGGAGCATTTGTTTCGTGCGGGGGGACTCTTGGCTGGGTGGAGCCATAAAAGCAGGCGTAAGCACTTGTGGTCCAGCCTGGCTGTGCTGACAACACAATTTTAGCCCGTTTGGAGAACAAACCGACCGTTTTATATGATGATACACCTTCAGTTAAAATGTATCATATGAATTATTTAGTTTTATCTTTTGTGTGTGGAGCTACAATGGAAAATTGGAGGCTTTGGCTGTAAAGAGATACTATATACGTCTCATCTTTGCTACAGAAAAGACGGTGTTCATAAAAAAGCTTTAAATATTGAAGAACAAGTGTAGAGTTATCTAGCCCAAACATGCCTTTGAACTCTGTTTTCACCGTGCTTCCTGTAGGGTCCAGCACCCCCATAGCAATCTACTGCGATTTGCAACAATAGTCCACAACAGAGTAATCATGCAGAATTTAACAAAATTCTTCCATTTAGACTAGAAAGTGCACTGTAAATATGAAGCACTTCGCTGAGAGCCAGGGAATCACAGCAATATCAAGGCCATTTGGAGAACAGAATCATACACAGTGGAACATTTCTGGTCTTCATATCACCAGGCTTGAGATGGTAATTGTCTATACGGCATTTAGCGAGGGTCATAGAGAAAGCGACAGAGGGAAACAAAAGGGACAAATAAAGAAATAGGAGAAGCAGAAGGAGAACAAGTGAAGGCTTGCTTTTCCCTACAGAGCCCCATAGGAGCATGTCCCTTCCTAGCAAATTACAGGAAATTGCAACTTTGCAGCTATTGCCATGCGTTAATTCTGCGTGTCAAGGAGGAGAGCAGAACAAGTCTACACATGTTACCTTGACCTTCCCTAGACTGTAATGTAATGCTCAGCTAATAGGGGACAAGATGACTCTGAGATTTCATTTCAGGGCAGTAGCGGTAATGGCAGAGATGATGATCATGACTGCATTACATGCAATTGGATTTAAAACATTTGAGATATTTTGTTTTCTTCCCCTGAGATGTCAATAAAAGAAGCTTTCCTCTGGCTTTGGGGCGACATTGAATATGTGCATGTTTGACAGTGACTCGTCCTGTGCAGTGCTGTATTTTTGGTTAACACTCATCAAAGCTAAACACTGTTTAACATTGACTTGTATGGGATGGTGTTTGTATTGAGTCTAGTTCACTGGAGAGTCAGAGGCTGCATGTGAGGTGATGTGGGACCTTTGACCAAGGAATGTTTTTTCATAGCCGGGTCATCAATCTTCATTTTCTCCTAGTGGTTACTGTGCTGTACAGCATTCATTCAAACAAGTCGGGGTGTTTGGATTGCTCGCTCTCTCAGGCTAAACACACCCGAACTGTCTGAAATGACATCCATCAGTCTTTAAAATTTAAAAATTAGTTTCAACAAAGGATCAGGTTAACTTCATGTTATTACTTACTGTAATTTAACTCTCAGGGACCACATTCTTCAGCTGTGGACAATATAGAAACAGGCTTTTCAGGAATGTATGGCATTAAAAACAAAACAAAAATACAAAATACAAAAAAGTTAAATTCTTTACAATTGAATAAAAGATCAAATAAAAAGACAGAGATAAAAGTTGTTAAAATGACCGTAGAAAGAGATAAATATATACTGAATTAACTAAATGCCTGCGTATATAAGTAGGTCTTCAGTTGCAAATGTCAAGAGAGCATGTAGATCAAATGTAACTGGGCAGGGTATTCCACTTCTTGGAGCGTAGTAGCTGAAAAGTGTTTGCCCACTCAGTTTGTGGACTACGTTAGGAAATACCAGCTTCAAAGGACCTAAGGGCTCTTGATGTCTGATACGGGGTTTTAAAGTCTAAAATGTAAGAAGGTGCTATATCTTTTAGAGCTTTGTATAAAGAACCTTAAAATTATTCCTAAAAGAAATGGGGAGCCAGTGCAGGTTAGCTAACAGGAGTAATGTGCTCTCTTTTCTTAGTCTTTGTTAAAAGTCTGAGTCAGCGGAGGTCTGAACAAGCTCAAAAGTTTCCCAGTCAACTTTTTTGGTGGTGCTGGCTGATAGTGCATCACAACAATCCAACCTACTGGAAACAAAGCCATGCCTCAGGATCTTGCTTTGTTAAGAAGGGCCTTATTTTGGCAACATTTCTCAGCTGGAAGAATGCTGTCATGGTCACTTTGCTAATATGGGCTTCAAAGCTCCAAGTCCAAGATGACAACAAGACTTTTAACTTCTAATAATTTTGTCTCGTATGCCAGGATCCCATGTCATTTAAAAAGTGAGAGCAGAGCATCCATAAAAGTAGAAGAAATGATCTAACTTTTCATTCTTCTATTTTTTACATTTTACAGCTAGAGAAGACAGAGCTCCTGCACACTGTCCTTTTACTTGCAAAAATGCATTTGAGATATTGTACAAGGTTTTGATCCTTAGGCCTTCATCTGATGAGAGTCTTTACAGTCAAGATTTGAACATTTTACAGCTATATGTTATGAGAGATGTTGCAGTCTGCATCAGCAAAGCCAGCTACAACTAAGACTAAGAATGGATGTAAAATATGACATGTGTATAAATGTCTCTGCTGGTAGAAGAGATGAACCATTATTTGCAGCGTTTTTTCTTTCAGTTTGTCTGAGATAAAGTCAACGGCCCTTCCTGCCTCTATAAATTCTGAGACACTAACAAAGTGAAGGAGCATTCAAATCAGCTCATTTCAGCAGCAGTCGATGGCCAGCCTCTCAAGGACGCTGATTGACATTTTATACAGCGCCTGCAGTTTAGTGGTATTGATGGCATTCAATTTAACTGTATATTCTTTTAATAAGAGTGCTGCCAGATGCCTGTTGCTTTCAAAGTGCTCTTTAAGAGACAGTGAGTTGCAGAGGAAGGGAGCAAGACACAAAGAAGGTCAGAGTTAAGTGATGTGCTTTCTCTGAAGCAATTATTTTAAGATACCAGCTTTTTCACTAGGCTGGGTAAACACAGTGTTCGGACATTGACATTTTTATTATTTGGCTCTGTACTCCAGGACATTAGATTTATAATGAAACAATGGCTATGGGGTTAAAGTGCTTACTTCCATGACATAACTGGAAGATAACATAATTCTGTTGTACATCATTTGCATTAACGAAAGCCTCAATTCAACAGAAATCAGCAAACACATGGTCCCCAACCCAACTGATGCTCTGCCAGGCCTTCACATCTTTTTGCTTGTTTCAAGGACTGTTTGTCTTCAGTTTGGTTTCCAGCAGGTACAAAATACAGTGAGATTAAGGTCAAGTGGTGGATTTGGCCAGTCAGGAATATTGCTGTCCAGGGACACTGAATACAAAGGGATCCTACTCAAGGAGAAATAACGTGATAATGACATTTCAATGCAAAGACTGGCTCTCACTCAGAGACATTAACGGCTCTGTGAAAAAATAAATAAAAAAGGCTAAACTAACATACAAGGACAAATTAGAACAGGATTTCAGCAGCATGAACACCAGACAGGCATTCCAGAAAGTCAAAACACTAACTGGCACCACATCAAACGCTAGCACTCCAGCACCCACTGACCCCAACTCATTCACCAGTGACCTAAACAACTTTTATGCCAGGTTTGACAACATGAACTACACCACTGAGTGTGAAAGACTGCTCAGGTGCCTACCCACCACCCGAGCAGCTACACTCCACCAGCAGCTCAGGAGACGCAAAAGTGGTAAGGCCCCTGGCCCTGATGGGATCACTGGAAGGCTGCTCAACAACTGTGCCCTGGAACTCTCTCCTGTTCTGCACTCACAACTAACTGCAACTGTCCCCACCCTCTGGAAAACAGCCACCATCATCCCTGTCCCCAAGAAACCCCGCCCTTTTGAACTGAATCACTACAGGCCAGTAGCATTCACTTCCATAATAGCTAAATGTCTTGAGAAACTGATACTGAACATCATCCTTCTGGCTGTCTGCCCATAGCTGGACCACTACCAGTTTGCCTACCAAAAGAGGAACAGAGGATGATGTAGCATGCCTCCTTCACACTCTACTTCAACACTTGGACTCCCCTGCCCATTATGCCAGAATTCTCTTTGTAGACTTCAGTTCTGCCTTCAACACAATGACAACTAAACTCCACCACCTCCGTGTGCCACCTCTCCTCATTTTCTTAAGTGACAGATCACAGGCAGTGAGGGTGGGAAGCACCACATCCACCACCATTACTGTCAACACCGGAGCACCCCAAGGCTGCATTCTGAGCCCCTTTCTCTACACTCTGCATACCAATGACTGCCTTAGCCCCTCTCCCATTAGAAAATACCCTCAAATACTCTGATGACACAGCCATACTCGCCCTCCTCTCTGACACAGAATCAGTTACAGAATGTCACCTGTCCATTGCCCTCTTCACCCAATGGTGTAAAGACAGTCACCTCCTCCTCAGCGTCATCAAGACAAAGGAACTCATCCTGGACACACGCTGTAAACTCTCCACCCCTCACTGCCCCATGTCCACAAACAGCCAGTCAGAAGACATTTTTGACAGCTTCAGGTACCTTGGCATCACTATGGACAACTGGTTTTGATCACCACATCACAGACATTCACAGAGACTTTTTGTCATATGTAAACTCAGGACTCTCTCAGTCAAACCTCACCTCCTGTTTCTCCTAGTATCGTTCCTTCACCATGCTCTCTCTCACCAATAGGAATAAGTTTCTTAAAATCACTTACACTTCCTCCAAAATAATAGGTCTTCCCACTCCCAACCTGCCAACCCTCATTAATACTACCACTGCTCACAGAGCAACTACCATAGTGCAAAATCTCTGCCACCCTCTCAACTCATGCTTCACCCTTCTCCCATCTGGGCGTGGATACAGACAGCTGCAAAAAGGCACACTTTGGAAACAGTTTTGTACCCTGCTCTGTAAGAGCGCTATACTCACAGACAAGTTAATATGTGCACTATATGTAATTTGTGTTTAGAATTCATGCTGTTCACCAAATATAAAAGTGAACACCTAAAACAACCGTAAAGCTGAAAGTCAGCACTTAACCGTCCTAGTCACTGTTTCATATGAATTATATTGAGTAAAGCCAAAACTAAACAAAAAATGTCACTATATAATAATTATTATGTTTATGGTACATTTGGAAACAAAAGGTTACACATTTACAGAGAATTAAAGATACCACATATCAGCAAGTCTATAACAAGTAAACATTTGAAGAAGCAATTTATTTGATGTTACAATGCCTATTGAGCCAGGGTGCTTTAAAACTTTAATCTGTGTTTACATTGGATGGAGGTACCATGCCAAATGCCAAAACATTTAAAGTGTTGAAAGGTGACTTTGTTCTCCTCTGGCTCTCCAATCAGGTCTGGGGTACAATATCTATTCCTAGCCATGTTTTATTAATCTATCTGCATCCCCAAAAACTAGGCCAGTCACACAGAGCCCAGACTATCCACTTGTCCTTTGTACTGACGGCGTTATTGTCTTTTTCAAATACACAGAACAGTACTTATTTCATTTATGGAACAAGAACAGTCTATCTTGGGGGAACAGAGCAGCAAAGAAAGGGCTACAGATGCACAATATGTGATTGAAAGCCTCTGCTGTACAAATACACATTCTATCACTATGAACATGCACTTGCAGTTTTGGACACAGTAATGAGCAAAACACTTTGCAATGAGTTTGACAGGCTCTTGTGTCCAAATAACGGTGAAAGGCTGCTTTAATTCATAAGACGCTTCATTGCCCTCTCCCCAGCCATCCCCTTTATAAATGCCATCGGGCATCCACTTAGTCTAGACGTGCGACCACACAAGGCGACACTGGTTGCCCCCAGTCTTAGACACTGCCATCTGTGTGCGTGCGCTTCTGAGACTGTGTATACCAAGCTACTTACACGAAAGGAAAAAGAGATTCATGTGGCACACATGTGCACCAAGTGGCTGTGACAGAAAGAGAATGAGTGTGAGACACCCCCCAACACTCCCCATGGGTACAAGGAATCTGTGGCAGACAGTGTCATCCGCCCTGGCTACTGCTTTAATTAAAGCCATAATGATAGGCTTTCAACTGAGAAGCAACTTATCATCACACATAATCGCTGGGCGCTAGTTAGCGCTGGCAGAATTGCAACCATCTGCTCTGCTAAGAACACATTCTGATCATTCTTTATATAGCACTAGTAGTTCCCGTACATTTATATTGGGAGAACCCCATTATGTGAAAGTCTGTTTAAACATTGGACATTAATGGGACTCATCTGTGTTAGAGGCACTTGGATCAGCAATGCAGATGAATAGCCCAAATAATATTACTGGAATAATTGGATAATTGGAATATACTGTAGGTAATTGATGATTAGGCGATACTGGTTACTGGCTTTGGATTTCTTTCTTTATGTAAAATTTTCATCACTTTTTTATTTGTTTATATTCTTCATCCCTCTGCTGCTATAGAGGGAAAACAGGCTGTTTTCACACTTGACTTTTTATGCACACGTAAATGTAATTTTCTGAGGTCAAATAAGGAGCACTTAGGGATTAGTTGCTAGCTCTGAGACACAGTCATATTCTTGCTGACAGAAAAGCTGCACTCTTAAGAGCTGATGTAATTCTCCTCCATGTTGGGTGCCTCAAATGCTCCGCAGATAGAAAAATTTTGGCACAGTAAAGTGATGAGAGCAGCTTGCCTCTACTGATGTAAATCCTGCCTGTGTTTACCAACGGCTCCTGATCAAAGGAAGGAGGGAGAGATGGAGGGTCGCAGGGAGAGACACGAAATAAAGAGCAGGGCTGAGTCACTGTAGGTGTATGTCTGGAGTGTGCTGTGGGGTTAATAGTGGGAGTGTGTGTAGGGGTTTAATGTGGTGGTCTAATGGCCCGCATTAAGCTGAGAAGATTACAATGTTTTGGTTTTTCATGCCCTTCTGAATTCATGTTAGAGCAGGTCACTTGCATGCCTGTACAATTAATCAGGTGCTAATTCTGCTCCAAACCTCCTGCATTAAAGTTCTTTTATGGTGAGATAAACCTTCCTTTTATGCAGTCTCTTTGTTTGTTTTCCTTCAAGTTCACCTATACATATGTATAAAGGTTTACTGTCTGCTGTGTTTGACAACCTCTCCCTGTGGGGCTCTTTAATCATTCATGCTTCATTAACTGACTATCTGTTATCATTTTGCATCTCTCCTTTGAAAAGGATGAGAAAGGTGGAGGGCTATGTGGCAATGATCAATTTTCCTGTAACACAACAGTGGCATTTTTATCAATCTGAGCAGAATAACATTCAATAAAGCAAACTTTTGGACCTCAAAGCAGGTCAGCGGATCCCAGTACTTTGAAAGGGTGCCTGTCACGCACAGATGTACACTCTTTATGACAGTGTATGAATGAAAATTGTGCTACAGAATATTTCTGGTGCTTTAAGGAAAAAAGTAAAGCCACCACCGAGTCTCACATTGACAGATCTATGTCTACAAAATGATTCAGCGCTGGTCGAGGGCATCACAGAGAGAAAATCAAGTTGAAAAAACATACATTGTTTCAATCTGCACCTTTAACCACACCTAGACTTTGAACTGAGTCATTTTGAATATCCCAGGTGAGGACCGGCATTTTTATGGGTCAAATACCGCAAAAAAACAAAACCAAAAACAATAACTTCCAGATCAAGTTTCCAAGTATTTAGAGCTTGTAAAAATACACATAAAGTAGTATTCCACTGATGTAGTTTCACAGTTTAAGAATGTTCAGGCTGACTTATGTTTTTCATTAAGCCCACTGAGCTTTAATCACTTTCTGATGCCATGACTCTGCTGTTTGACTCAGCTGTAGGAAACTCATATATCATGCACTGCCTTTCATTTGATTAATTCAGTAAACTCCGTGATAATAAGGTGCCTAATGGTGAAACCTGCAACCTCAGCTCATCCACTCACTTGACACATGCTCTCGCCTGCTTATTATATTACACATTTAGTTTACCTTCTCTTTACCTTGGGCTTTATCGTAACTCACTTTACTTAGTTTACCGCTACTTTACTTTTTGCCACACTGTTTTAATGTCTTATTTACATTAAAAGCCCTTAGGTATGGGTGTTGCAAATTAGCATTTGCTATAAACACTGTGATACTTGCATTGGATAGGTGTTCTCAGTTTGTCTACGTGCATTGTATCTGTCCCTATCAAAAAAAGTATAAAAATATATATTTATCTCATAATATTAGGCCTTCACCTTTTTTTCTGAAAATATTATGATGCTAACTTTGTAAATTTATTTATTGTCTAAATAATTTGACGTCTTTCTTTAAATCTCTGCATGCCGAAATACTACATTACAAAGAGCTGTCTCAAAGGTACTGTAACATTTTTAAATGTTGTGTTGTCTTTACTTGTTTAAGGACACATCTTACATGTATGAATTGCAAGAATGTTTATGGCTTCCTTGCAAACTGTTGAGATATCCGTGAGATGAGATGACCGTTTACCCCTGCGATGCTCAGATTCAAATGCATGCTGATTATGGGCCATGACGTACATTACAACCATCGGTCTTCAAGGCTGGCTTCTAACCAATGTATCATGACAGGCAATTGACTCTGTGTGATCTCTCCTGTTCCTCCTGCTGAACTGTAGAGATATGATCAGAGCTGGGGTGCAGATGCTAGGCTGGGAAATGGTGGCAGTTCACTGGAGTTGAATTGTGCCCCGGAGAGGAGGAAGTATAGTTTTTCTATCAGATGGAAAGATCAGAGGAGACGGATAATTCAGTTATCACATCTGCAATGATTAGTAGGACAGGACGCGGTTTGCAGATAAAGATCTGCGGGGTTCTTGGAGACTCTGTTCGGTTATTAGGAGACTGAAAGACTGTTGCAACAGTGTCTTCTTTTTGCTGTGTCATCTGTCTCTTTTTATCTCACCTTGGTTAATCTTGTTTCATTTTTGTCATCTCTCTTTTTGTCTCATTAGTTTGTCGGGTCTCATCTCATTTGTTAAGGGATCAGTGAACTTGCAGGAGTCTGCATACCAACATAGGTCCTTTTGCTGTTTCAGTGGGTCTCATTTCATCTCATTGTGACTTATTTTGAGTTGCCTCCTCTCATCTTGTCTCATTCTGTGTTCACTTGACTTTGCATTTTGACCCTTTTGTGTCCTCAAATCTTGTTTCATTCATAAGGTGTCTGAGGTAAACATAGAGCGGGGCTGCATCCTAATAGACAAGTCAACTGTTTGCTGTTTCATCATCATCATCATCATCATCATCATCATCTACCATTTAGTCTCATCTACACTTGGTTTGTATAGGAGAAACACATTTCATGCAAAAAAGGTCCTAACCCAGACTCAATCTCAGGATGTTATGATACATGATATGCTCTTTAGCCAAGCAAGCCACGTAGACATTCATTTCATTTTTGCCCTCTTGTCTCATTTAGTGTAGTCTCACCTTGTGTTATCTCAACGTATTTAAAACAGTCTCATTTCATTATATATAATATATTATATATGGTCTTGTCTGAACATTTCTCATTGTTATGCTGTCTCATCTTATTTCATCGCATCCCACACATTTTGCTTCGTCTCATCTTTCATCTCTTCTTGTATCATCATGATTCCTGATTTCTCAATTCACCTTGTCTCATTTTGTCAGCATATTTTTTATTTTATTTTTTTGTCTCATTTACAGTCCTTTATTCTGTTATCTAAGTAATCTGTTCTGATCTTGTTTTGTCTGATGCCAGATAATTTCTAAATGTGTCATCTTGTCTCATTCCATCTGATCTCCTCTTCTTGTCTGATCTCATCTCATTGACGATGGCTGGACGGATGGACGGTTTAAACCATACAGACATAGAAAGACATGCATCTTACAGCCAGACAGCAACTATATTTAGGATGCTTTTACAAACCAGTTATTTATTTTGTGTTTTCTGAAAAGTTTTCTTATGTGGAGACTTTCAGTCAGACCTTAGAAGTTTCCACTAAATAGCGTTTGAAACACTCATCTCATTAATATTCTTCAGAACTTGAACTGGCTCTCTCTGTATAGTTTAATTTTGTTTCATGGTTTTGCTTGATAACATTCCAAATTAAAATGCAAGCAGTTTTAGTCCATGTTCATCATAATGAAGTGTTAGTAGAAACTGAGACACCAATATAAAGACAGGGTAACATTAAGCAGCACACACACACACACACACACACACACACACACACACACACACACACACACACACACACACACACACACACACACACACACACACACACACACACACACTACTTTTCAAGGCAGAATCATCTTTTTCTACCTGATGAGCCCTCCATTCCATCCATCGTATCCTTCATGTAAATCACCTTCTATTGTCAACCCCACCTGGGGGCTAAGGTGACAAACCTTCTCACTCTCTCTATCACAGTAATTAACAACCTTCTCTTCTGCCTGTTCTCTCTCTCTCTCACACACACACACACACACACACACACACACACACACACAACACACACACACACACACACACACACACACACACACACACACACACACACACACACACACAAACAGACCCTGAAAAGATAATCCTCCCCAAAATCCTCTTCTTTTTTTTCTTTGTTTTTACCCATTTCTGTTTCTTGTACTGCTCATACTTGTCAGCCTAGTCATTATCCTGTCATGTTGGCCCTGCCAGATCTCATCACAGACTGCTAAATTACTGCTGAGAGCAGATGACACAATGTGAGTGTGTGTTCATACAGTACACCCCTGTGTGTGTGTCTGTGTGTGTGTTTGTGGCAGGGTGGGTGGTGGGGTTGGAGTTATGCATTGCTACATAATTTCTTAGATTATTTAGTGTCTGCTGAACTTGGTCTCAAGGCCAGTTGAGTCTAATAGTAATGAATTGTAATGCATGAAGATTAATTGCCAAGCAAACAAATAAATTGTATATTATTAAGATTATATTATATTATAACCTTTTTGGTTTAATTTGCAAATAACCAAATCTCTTGCATACAGTGATTTATTTTTTACATCAATATCAAAAGTTTTCCCTCTTTTAAATAAAAGCACTTTACATGTGTTAACCATTATTAATTTTCACAAATCAGGTTTTTTGTGTGATACACGTGTGAATAGAGTCTCTGTCTTCAATATAGTATATACTGGGGGTTTAACTGAATGACTTGTACTTTACTTATGACTTTACTTTATGGAAACTAGCAAGAGACAGCTAGAGTTTCAAAGTATCCAACTAAAAAATTGCAACCCCTTCCTTCAGGCCTCCCTCCAAAGCCACTCCCCTAAAAACACATGTTCATACACAGTAAGTGCACGGGCAGCGTCATCCTGCAGGTAGGCAGGTAGGCAGACACATAGGTCTATGTAGGTAGGCCAACCAAATGATTGGAAATTCTTACTAAAGTCGTGTGACAGCCACACATACCAGATTTTTTTCTTTTTTGTGTCAGAACATTTGATTTATCGATTGCTGTCGGGATGTAAAGAGAATTTCATCAAATATAACAAAAAATTCTTCTAAAGTAAATTTCCTTCCCTAGCTTTAAACCATACAACCTGATTTAAAGACCATGTTTGTTTGTTTGCAAATATTTAATCCACTAAAGTGGTTTAAAGAATGACACTAGATCCACACTGGTTACTGACATGTAGCAGATCTTGACCTTTGCATAGGCCAAGAAAGGGACGTCTCTCCAAAGGGATAAGTACATTTTAAATTCATATTATTATAAACATCACAAACCTAATGATACCATACAGTAAGTCATTGCTCTTCTCGCACTCCCTGTAATAAACCTTTCAAAGTACACCACAGCTGTGTGAGGTGTCTCAAGTGAATCCCACGAAACTCTGGGCTTGGACCAGGACAAATGATAAGAAATGGCTTGCATTATGGTCTATAATGTGACCATGGCTTTTGATTTTGATTTAAGTTTGTATACTGCAAAGTCTGCCTTCTCATCACCTATCCACGAAAGAAGTTGTTGCCACGGTAACAACTACTGAAGATTCAAATAAACAATGAACCTAGTTTCGAAGCATTGCTTTCATTAAAATTCCCAGATAGCTCCGGTTTGTGATTGCATCCATCCGAAAACAATTACTGTGCTTTGTGTTTTTGAATGAATGGTCAAGGAAACCGTTCATTTAACAATTTATGCTTCAAATTGTACTTCAGCTCAAACCTACATGTGTGTTATGGTGTTTACGCTGAACACAAACTTTGCTTCACTTTATTTGCATGTTGTACTCCTGTGCAAATGCACCTAATAATATTTTTTTTGTTTACTTACACACAACATCTCTCTCCCAGCAGGTTCTTTATACTACTTTCCTTCAGAGTCTTTACTGATGAATTACTCAGTCATGTGTTGTCTTTTGTACGAGGGACACAAAGCAGGCCTGCTGAAATAGACCAGGCTGGGGGAATGCTGGTTTGACAGATTCTTACTTTTATTTTGAGACACACTCCTTCATACTGAGAGATTTCACTTAATTAGACTACAGTGAAGTAGGGAAGTCTTATCTGCCTCTACTCAGGTGCTGTAGCACTGTGAACAGGACATTCCTGCAAAAGAGAGACTGGCTCTTTGTGAAACAGAATAAATAAAGGTTATGTTCTTTTTTGGCAACTTTTACAGGCATCAGACAGACACCAGTAGATAAGCAGTCAGATTTGTGGCATAGAAATGAAGTCTGTGCACAGATATGATAAAAATGACACAGAGTAATGACCAAACCATATGGCTTGGGTGTGACTAAGCACGACATATGGGGTCTGCAAGCACAGATGGTACACCTATACTGTCAGGTAGGCAAAAGTTGATCATCACATACAGGGTGTCTGAATACTATGGAGGCAGCTGGATGTCAAGGAGAGGAAACCGAATTTGTGCACACAAATGTATAAATCAAGCTCAGACATTTGTGCTCTAAAAATAATATTTTGCACATGCAAATAGAACATAGCATTTCACTATACCATTTTACATGTTAAATATTCTTTAATTTGCAAAATGTGTTTGCAGCCAGCTGGAAGCTATTCAAGTCCAAAAGAATACTAAATTAATTCCTTCATATTATTTTTTTATTTTATTTTATTTTTGTTTATTTATTACAGGGACAGTGCATATTCATAAACATTTCTGTCAATATGCCAGAATTAGCCTAAAGGCTATTTTTCATCTGCAGTCCCTAGACAGATGGTAAGAGTCACCCTAAAAAAGATTACATAGTACATAGCACTAAAAAATGAAGATACATTTAGTAAAATATCTAGTGTATTAGAATATACAATCTAAACACATCAAAACAACAATCGGACAAACATCACGTAAAAACATGACACACACATAAGGAAAAAAAAGTCAACAGTGTGCGTCAAGAGCATGTGTAGTAATAGGTTAATGTTGACAGCTCTGATGATCAATGAGCCATTTCCTTAACTGAATCTTAAATGAACTATACGTGTTTATATTTCTGATAGTTATGGGGGTGAGGTTCCACTCAGCAGCAGCTAGAACAGAAAAAGCAGTATGACCAAATACACTTTTCCTAAAGGGAATGATACAATCTCCCCTAGCTGCACCTCTGGTCCTGCAGGAATCAGCTGTTCGGGTATTGACAAACTGTTGGAGGGGAGGGGAAGATAAACCATGAATAATTTTATAAATAAGACATAGATTTGAGTATTTAACCATATTATCCCAACTGAGCAATCTATATTTTTGTAATATTGGACAGTGATGAGATTATTATTATCCTTTGCCTATCACATTCACTTCCTTGTTCTTGCACCATCAATGCTCCTTTTCATACAGTTGTGAATCTGCTACACTGGACACTGTTTCTAGAATTTAGGCCAGCTTTGGCTGCTATCCATTAGCTGCATGTATACCACTGTGCAGCCTATAACTGTGCAAAACAAACATTGAAAGTTGTAAGACCAAGGGAAATGTAATCCAAATTCTTCTTAGATTAAGCAGTTCTATTGGATTTTGGACAGAGATATGTGCAAATACTTTGGATTTTTCATGTTTGCCTGTTGAACAGCATTTTATATCTTTGACATCCTGCAACTTAAAGTGTCAACTACTGTCTGCACATGAATTATGAATTTGAGAGCACAAATTATTTTTCTCCATGATACCTGCAGGATTCCGTAGAATACTACTGTTACACCACTGCTGCACTACAGCTACTGTGCAGCTTGAATGTAATATACTGCTTTGCATCTTCTCAAGTGTAACTTGATTTAATTTACTGTTGCAGAGTTGCTGGTTTTGTATTATCACAAGATAAACTTTTTTTTCCCTTTCCAGGTTGACTCGGAAAGCAAATTGAGGAGCCTTCTGGAGCAAATCAAAATGCTAATATTTACCATCCCCCTGCTCAGTTGTCATTAGGGAGGTTAAATCCTCACGCCACTGACCTCATCAATCCCTTCAGATCATGAGGCAACTTGAAAACATAAACATTTCAGAAGGTTGATGATGCATAATTATTTCCACACTCCACATTTTAAATCAGGGCCGGGGTTCAGAGCTATGCCTGTTTAAGTTGGCACTATTCAGTGTTTTTTATAGCCCAATAGTTTAACTTGCAGGAATTTGTAAAGATCAAGTGAGTTTAACTTATTACTCCCGCTTCTCTATTTACTTCTTGATTCACTTGCTGACCATGTGAATCCTATTTTGACTGCAGCTGTGAGCCATCCAAGGTGCAAATACTGTTCAAGGACATTGGCTGATGCAAAGCACTCAGTTGGATATAGTGGACCTGCATCACCGATGGGTATGGTTGGGTGTGTTGGGTGTCAGCAGGGTCCTTTGTTGCACCTGTAACCACACCCAACAGTGATGTTGTACATCACTGCAGCAAAGTGAGAAGTGTTTTTAGAGGGTTTTCAATTACTCTTAAAAATTAGGTAATGGTCACACCCTTCTCGATTGACCACCATGTGCAAAAGATGTCCCTTCAGGAAACTTTTGAAAACAAATGAAATGGAGTCCATGTTGATTAATGTATGGTAACTAATTGCAATGAATAGTCTTACTTCTATGCTCCATCATGGATACAGTGGCCTTCTGGTTGATCACTATGTCCGCTACCATGTACTCCAGTCTATATAGCAGCAATATGTAGCAAATATATGTAGGTTAAATGGTGCAATACAATGGAAAACTGTATTTCCCTTGGCATAGTTGAATAAAAAGAGATCAGTACATGTAACTGACATACCGTGAGCCTTAATGTTTAACGTTTCCTCCTTCAAATGTAAATCTACATATTATTTGTCTCCAGTACTCACTACCCAAGTTGGAATCCCATGTCATACACTGAGCTCTCAAAAACAAGAAAAAAAATCATTAAAATGGGGGAAATGGTAAGAAGAAATATCTTGTCAGACAAAAAACAAGTATATTTTGCCTTCAATTAAGATAATTAGTCTACTAAGATTTTAGTTTTTGCAGTGTACTAGTGGTTGGCACTGGCTTGTTGTTTTAATATTCAGTAATTTGACCAACTTTAGTGTAACCTTAAAACACATCTTAACCTCACTAGACCTGGTACAAACAGTTTGTTCAAAAAGTTGGGCAGTGAAAATTTGTTATGTTCAATGTTCGCATCCTGTCTGAAAAACTTAAACGAGGCAGCATTATATTTATCAAAAAATGTAATTTGCTAATGCAAATCAGCTGCATATGAGCTTAATTCGTGAGAGATAAAGGCTGCAGTTTGCTCAGAGGTGCCAGCCTCTCCTTGGCTGTCCCGGTCTCACTCTTGCTGCTCTCTCCTCAGCCTCTCTCTCCTGTATGTTTGGGTGTGTTCGGGTGTTTCCGTGATTGCTACCAGTTCCCAGCAGACAAAACATGAATTTGTCATTGCGCTCACCGCTCTCGTGAAAAGTAATGGAAAGAAATGAACTGTGCCCACTCAAGGGGGTGATTGTGACAGTTGGTGAGTTGGCGGGGCGTGGGAGTGGTGGGGGGAGCGAATGTGGGTTGGGGGATGGTGGGGATGTGGTGTAATTAGCTGGAGCTGCAGTGTCGCTCACCTGGGTGTCAGCTGCTCAGATTTGGGCAGTACTGGCTTGCTAAGTAAGTATTTGCACGCAAACTGGTGTTATTCGATCCACCTCTGTGTCAAGCGTTTCCACAATTTTAAAAATTGAAGAGGAGGAGGTTCTCTCGTGGCTCTCAGCTGGCAGTTTAATTCAGATTTTATTATCCGTCCTTGGTTCTATAATAAGCAGGAACTGTCCTGTCTGATTAGGCATGCTCGACAGCGCTCTCCGTCCCCAACTTGCTCGACCCCCCCAACCACCCACCCGACTCCGAGGGCGATGCTCCCAACAACCACCAGCCCCCCCCCGCCACTCTCTCTCTCTCTCTGTCTGCTCAGTAGAGAGCAGGAGGGAGCATACACTTAACCCTTTCATTGCCATTGTCTCTCTCTCTCACCCCCCTAATTCTCTCTCTCTGTCTCTGGCCTCTGCCTGGGCCTGTCCAGTCTTTTCTTCACCTCACCATGTCATGTTATTAGGAGGGTAAGACTTATATATTGTTTTACCATATTAGCCTCTTTAATGAGTATCTTTTAATCACAGTTCATTGAAAAATCTTTTTATTATTACATAGAATATCTGACAGTCTGTACAACCTGATATTAACCCTGTCTGATTTAATTTTTTTGGGGACTACTTTCAGCTGTGGATTATCACACATCTGGTGCAGTATTGCAGTAGTTAGTTAGCAGTATAATATTTAGGGTAAACTCCAAATAAACTATGGTGCCCATGTTCATCATTATGAAGGAACATCACACCAAATGCAACCATGCGGCTCACCGAATGTGTTGTAGCCTCGTTGTTTTAGAACAACATTGGAGCTCAATGGCACAGAGGAATAAGATATATAATGGTTTGGTTACACCACCAACATTTGTTAGTAGGATATGTTCATTGTTGGTTTTGATCTTTAATTGGGATTAGAAAAATGTTGAAAAAAGACAACCTTATCCATTGAGGAACTGTTAAAATACATTAAGCTAGCTCAATATCCCATGATAGTCAAATGAAAATGGTCACAATCAAAGATAAAAAATTTTGGTTAAAAGAACAGTTATTGGCCCTTTGATGCAAAAGTTATTGTTCAAAATATATCAAAAGCACACAGCCACTGATGATTGATCCTGTGCATCTGTCTACCAGCAGACGTCATGCTAAGGTCTGGTGTTGTCCAATCATTCACGGGTTTGCAGAGTTCACCAGTAACACTGCAGCTGACAGACTGGCCATAATGATGTGTGTGTGTGTGGGTAAAACATTTTTATTTGAAACGCCAAGATAAACTGTGTGATGTCATTAAGGAAAAATGTGGCAGCTTTTCCAAAAATTGTAAGAGATTTGTTGTTTTCGGCTGAATTGCTTATGTGCTTTTGCTGTTGGCACTCACTCCTGTCTGCAAATGAGTAATTGGCTGCTGGGCTATGATCAAACCCCTGGGGACAGACTGTCTCTACACCGGCACTGTGTGTTTGTTTGTGCACTAAGAATAATGCTGTATATGTACAGCAGTGTCACCTCATGAAAGAAGATCCTTTCATACTGTGATCTCAGAGAAGTGTGATTATAAAGCTAAAACAAAGAAATCCTTTACAAAAATTCAAAGACAAACTTGTAAATGGAAAACAGGCATTCAAAATAGTCAACTTCATAGTTGACAACGCCATCTTTGAAAAATGTCAAGGGCCTGTTTCATCTAATTATATTCAAAAGCTCTCTGAAAGTATTCACTTAGATATTCGTCATTAGCTTGTGTTTGACATTAGATGATAGAGAGGCTTAAATTCATAGTTCTTATAGTTTTAATTAAAACTCTTTTACAAAGACGTCCTTTTTTGCGCACAAGCCAGCAAATTTAAAGGCATTCATCATACATTTCAAATGTTCTCTTTCAATATTCATAAATCTGATTTCTACAAAGCATTATTTAATTAAAATGCTGGTGGTATCTTGAGTTGTGTCTGTTAGTATTTGGCACTGGGAGGCTTAAGAAAATGTGTTATATATAAAGTAGCCTGTTGAAATAACATTAAGCTTCTCCCTTCTGCAGTTTGAGGCTGTAGAGCCTCAGGGAGACAGACAGACAGACATGCTACTCCTGCTGCTGATGTGGAGGATATTTACCAGGATGCATTTCTGCATATTGGTAGGTGACATACCAACTCCTGGAAAATTTCTCACAGTGCCAAACTTAATATAACGGTAGACAAAAAACGGTTTTACAAAAATGGACAACAAGAAAGAGGAAGTTACCTTCTGCAGTTTATGTAATTTTTTTCACAGCACCAGAAAATTGACCCAGGACTCATTTCCAGTAAATAGGACAAGGATTGCATATGCTGTCTGCACATTTTGTCGTTTTCTGGGAGGGTGGGTTATGCAAGCTCCCTTTCATTGCTAATTCCATCAAAGCTTTGGGAGCAGTTCTAATTGGGCGTCTCTATTTTTGGTTGTCTTCCAGCCCTGTTTTGCTGCCTTTGAGTAAAGGCAGCGCAGCGAATGTAAAGCTGTGTGATAACAGGGCCATTCGCCACAGCACTGAGTTTGACCCTGCAACCAGCCTCCATGACGGATGTGAGATGATTCCTAGCCCTCCAGCTCAGCACGACACACTCAGCACAACTCAAATACACCCTCACAACCTCTCTCTCGTTTTCCTGTCTTCCCTGTCTTATTCTCCATCTCTCTCTCTCTGTCAGTCTCTGGTACGCTACAGATTGACTCCGTGCTGTATGCTGTCTATTTAAAGCTGATGCCATAACCACCCACTGCTGCTTTAAGAAATGGTGACTCACCTAAACAGATCAGCCCAGTAGACACAGTGTGTATGTGTGTGTTTGGGAATGTTATATCATCTTGGCTTTAGTTCTATTTTGCTAGGGCCTTCTCTGTTTGTTGACAAGTGCAGCTGTTTTCCAATGATAGCACTTGTCTGTGCATCAAGCTGGTATCTGCAGGATCCCCAGATTAATGCAAACACACACATACACTCACATACACACACACACACTCAAACACAATCTGTGCACTTAGTGTTACTGAGTTATGTGCTATTCTGGGTGCATCCAGGGGACTTCCAGCTTATGGGAAAAGCAAATGAGCAAATTTGCATTTTCTCTACTTTGCTCCGTAATGGGATATATGTAAGGGACTATGTAAGTGCAAAATGAGGTGTGGATGAAGGTTGTGTGTCTGAGTAGGCTAAGAAGTAGGCTGCCAATTAGAAACAAACAGGGCAATACATATGGCATGTTCTGTAGATGTGACAAGAGCTTCCAGGCAGCCAGGCTGAGCAGCTTCCACTGCCATGGTTTTGAGTCTCCCCCTCACTTCTTTGCATTATTAAATAATCCCTGAATAATTCACTGCCTTTCGTATCAAACAAATATTTTTGCAACATGCACCTACAAATAAGTAAGGGGAGGGCTGCTGTTCCAGACTGTATTTAAGGAAGTGGACATCGTGATGAAGTGTTTATGTGTGTTTCAAATGTGTCCAGCTTCAGGTAGCAGTGTGAATGTCACTGTAAGTGAGCTGCTCTTTGCTACTGAATGAGTCATGCCCTCATACTGTAGAGAACTCCCATTTTCTCCTTAATATACACTGTAACATACAGTCTAATATCAGTGTGCCTCATCTGGTGGTATGCTGTACTTGTCTAATATTGATTCCAGAGAGCTACATCAAAATACAGGGCAGCCTGTATGCACAAGTAGTAATAAAATGTTACAATGCAATGTGATATTTGTGTGTATTGTCACTATTTGATATTGCAGCATTATACATTTTTCATCTGCTTAAAGTATTTTATGGGTTGTTTGCATTACTTTTGTATCCTCTTTGTTTTATATTTTTTATGTAACACATTCTTTTTAGTTGTAAGTGACACACATAAACAGAGTTTGACTTGGGTTGACCAGCTGAAGTGATGCTGCATCTTATCCCCACTAGGAATGTCTCAACAACTTAAAGTGCATTGCTACTGTATGTTACTATGCAAACTCTGTGTGGTGACTTTCAGACTCTGCCTGAGAGATGATAGGCGACATCTAAATCCCAGCGATGACGACGCAATGTCATGGCAGACCGGGACCGACTCGTGTACTGACTTGTTAGTTACGCTTTGATGCACAATTTAAAAGGACTCCAGGAAGCCCGTTGAATGCGCATGTGCACTTCACACACACACACACACACACACATACACAAATAAAACCGAAAAAAAAATCCCACACACACATGAAAAACACACACTTTTTGCACATTTGCAAAGAACAACACACAGCTGCTGAGTGCTTAAAAGGAAAGCATCATTTGGTAGTCTGACATGAAACCATGGTCATGTGCTTCTATGAGGTGACTGCAAAAAAATTTGCTTTTGCATTTACAGAATTTATAAACACTGTTGAATTACAACCTTAAAACATAGCACCACAGAATCAGGACAAAATTTCCAACAAAAAAAAAAAAAAAAAAAAAAAATTACAGTCTCCAAATTAAAGATAAATAGCATGTGTTTCATTCCAACATATTATAGTCACTGTTTTATTCATGACTTTGCTTTTAAAATGTGTGTCAGCTATATAACATGTTGGTTGATACAATTACTGGTTTGACCCTAAAACGGATATGGAAATTCTTCACTTCCCTTTAAATTAAAACCCATTTAAATTCCAACTTAAAACATTAGGCCTGTAGTCACCTTTGGCGAAGCTTGAACCATGACTGTGTTCCCTGTACTGGTGCTTTTTAGAGTTAGACACAAGTATATATTACACACACACACAGTATATACAGTTTTTTATCATGATTCTGAACCAGAAACTTAAAGAAAATGTTTCATATCTCCCCAAACTGTACACAGTAAACTCTGAGAAGAGTAAAGAGTAAACTCTGTAAATAGTTGGGGAGAAAAATCAAAAAAATCAAAAAGTTCTGTAACTGACATAAAAAAAGACATGCTGTTCATCTTCTTACGTCAGATTTAATCTAATTTACATCTCTTCTTTCCTCTGCTGTTTAAACATAACTTTTTGGTGATGTTGACATTTCTTAAAGAGAGAGAATTAAAAGTAACTTTCCAATTATTTTAATATAAAATTAATGGTAAAATAAATTACCAACAACATGATCAGAAGAAATGGTACTTTTCATTTAGCATTAAAAATATTCTCACTTTTAAATAGAATTTAATATGAAAAAACATACATACAAAAAATACAATGAATTCATTTTTGCTAAAATACATGAAAAATATGTACTTTTTATTTTGTCATTGCCTGCGATATGTGGATATGCATATTTTCCTCATATTAGATTTTATTTTGCTTTTATATTACATATTAAACCATTACTTGCATATAAAATGATTTATTACTTGACTTTACAACATTCATGGTAATGTTTGACTTGTATAAATCTTCAGTGTGATTTCAGGATGCCAGCAACACAAAACAATACATGAGAGATCAAAACCTCTAAATCTCTAAATCTGCTTGAAGTAATTCTAAATAAATGAACATGAATTGAAAATGCCTTTTATCATTACAGCTTTTTTTGTGCCAGCCAACCTGTACACAACCCATTCTGGCTTAATGCCAAATATTTGGCAGCAGAGCACTACACGGTCCATTTATTAGAAAGGTGCCGGCTCATTATTTAGCAAGACGGAGGGAAGGAACTCCAGCACACTCTCAGCAGCTGCAACCACTCACTCTTCACATGCAATAAAGTTTGCTGCCTCATGTGGGGGATCTCTCCCTCTTTTTGAAGCAGACTTTTTTGGTCCATAATTTATACATTTACCTTACTTGCTTCTGCGTGCGTTGGCCTCCTGCATTTTTTAAAGGCCGGGTATTGAGGGATTTTCTGTCATGCTCTCTTGCTTTGTTCTGATCACGCAAGCTGCTGCCATCCCACATACGGGAACACTGGCAAACACAGAGGCCTAACTCATGCCACCTAGCTAGAAGAATACACGTGCACAGACACACAGGCGCAGCGTCATACAGACAAATAGTCAACACACACAGTGAATGGAAGGCCCACTCTCTTTAGCTACGACTCTGGGACAAACTGTCTCGTGCCATTGTGGAGGTGTTTTTCACCCAAACACACACCTAACTGAGCCATCCATGTGTGTTTCAGCAAGTGAAGGGGTGTTGAATCTCCCCCTCACACCCATGCATGCAGAAGCAGTCTACCTCCTGTGCTCCCTGCGGAGGACAGACAAAAATAGAGGAAGAGGGAGAGCCCGAGATGAACAGATTTTTAAAAAAGCGAGACAGTAAAAAGAGAGATAGTTCCTGGATTAAGTTATACTACTGAATTGTTTTGTCACTTTGCACAAAAAAACCTCACACAAAAAATATATGGGGAATACCTGGATATTACTTGGCATAAGATTAGTTTATCATATCAATTCATTTGTCACCACACTTGAATTCAAACACTAACTCCTGCTAGTATGATTTGCTTGTGTGCTAGCTAGTATGTATGTGGGGATGATTTACTTTTTTTATGTGCCTGAATCCAGGTTTTTTTCTTTTTGAAAGCTCATTTTAATTCATGGAAAGTTCTGTGGTTCAAGCCAATTTATGTTGAACTTAATAATAAAATAATGGATGGCTATATGATGATGACCCACTTGTGTGAGCACACAATTTGAAAAAACTAAATAAAAACTAAAAGTTAATCATACGCTGTTCCATTTGCAAAACAGATAAGCGTCATTCATTTGGTTGATATTCTTTCTAGTGCACAATAGAAAAAAGCATGATTCAGGAAAATAAATCAAAATGTACAGCAACTCTTCAATTTCTCATGGTATTATCTAATATTTTTAAACATCAGTGGCTATTTTGCCATTTGGATTGAGACACACAATGTGTCATTGAATTAAAATGTATAAATCTCTTCCAAATTACAATAATAATATCATGCTATATTAAAAAAAATATGCTATATTTTTATTATTCTCCGTATTATTTGGTATCCAAAAGTGATTTCAAAATTTGTAATACTTTATAAAGCGGTCCTGATATGTTCATAAAGTAATGTAGTTGATGTACAATAACTAACTATGTAGACATAGAGATCTTCAGTATTGTGTAACGGTCATTGAACATTGTGTGGCCACACTAATTTCTTTTGTAAAAAATAAATAATAATAATTAAAAAAAAAACTTCACTTAAATGATGTTGTGATTCATATATTTTTATAGTAGAAAACAATAGTGTGAAATTAAATAACAACCTAGAAAAGAAATGATACTAACCTAAATCAACATTGCAGCTATGCTAATACTGAAATGTTTTGTTTCAGAGTTACACGACGTTGTTCCGTTGCAAAACTCACTTTAAAGTATCCTCATTCCTCAAAAAACTCTGCTTTTCCAACTCTATGCTGCACTATAAATGTGTTCAATATACAAGCTGTTAAAACTAAAAATATACTAAACGATTCAAGAGACTCAAAACAACTACTGTGTGCAAGTGACTGTCAAAAATATATTAACATACAGATTTTTTTAATCTTATTGTCTACTAAAAATTACTTGCCACAACTTTCCATTGTTTCTTACCATATTCCATGCAATAACTCATTGTGATGCTTGTCTTTCACAAACTGTTGTGCGCCTTTGTGCCAATGTATGTATTAATGTATTTAGTTACATTATAATTTATACACTAATATTACAATTATTTATTGATTTATTTAGACACCAACCAAGTTGAATAATTAGTTTTTTGGTTGTTTTTTTAAATTCATACTTTCTTTAATAATGTTTATCAGCAAATATTACCCATCCACATTGTTAAAACCAAATGTAATTCAGGCAATGGATCAGAGTTATTATCTCAGAAAATGAAATTACAGACATAACTGGCAATCACAGTTTTCACTTTTGAAGTTATCCATCTGAACAGAAATACATTTTTTTTCTTACTGTCCAAAGAAAGTTCCTGACGAACAGAGACGCCCCCTCCTCATCTCTTGGTCTTTCTCTCTCTCCCTCCTCCATGTGCTGTCATCTAGATTCCCTCCCTAACATGTAAATTTAGGTCAGGCCACAGTCTTCTCTCCGGGCTTCACAGGAAAATGTGGAAATGGATTGTTTCACAGCACTTAATCTTATTGGGAGAGAGGGAGGGGAAAGCGAAAAACAAAACAGGGACGAATGTGGACGACTAGGGAGAGGAGAGGAGGAAAAGGACTGAAGAGTGGGTGTAATTACAAAACGGGAAGAGAAGTAGGGAGGACAGTAAATGAAGAAAGAAGAAGGGGTTAATAAGAGGGGGACAGATGGGCAGAAGAGAAACGAAAGTGCATATGAGGAGATGAAATGAAAGGGGAGTGGCAAGGGGATGTGAGGACAGAGGGATGGGCAGAAGACAACAAGAGGAAGGAGGAGGAGCAGAGAGGAAAAGAAAATAAAGTACAGAGAGGAGGAAGAAAGGAGATGAGAGGAGAAAGAGAAGAAGTAAGGAATATGCCACTCATGTATCATCTCAGCGCTCTGCCAGCGTCACAGTTCCCAGTGCTGGCAGCTTGCATTGTAACAGACAGGCCATATGGCTTCATTATGAGACAGACACAAACACAAACCCACACCATGCATGAGGACACACCAGCCTCAACCAACACATGACCACATACACACACTCATAAGCACACACACACACACACACACACACACACACACACACACACACACACACACAGGTGCAAACACTTGCAGGGAGAAGAGGAGGTGTGCGACAAATTGAATGAAGGGAGCGAAGAGCTGGATGTAATGGCACGGTGAGTTTTTCTACCTCCGGGGGCTCCGAGGGAGAGCAGAGCTGGCCCAATTATTGAGGCTTACATGGACACACGCACATATGCATGTTACACACTCGGTCACGCACACCTATTCTCAACAATCTGGGAAAAACTGGGAGAACATAATCTTCATTACCAGATACAGGTAGAGCAAATGTAATACAGAAGTGCAAATTACAGTCTTTATGGAGAAAGAGTAACTCCCCCAGTCTTGTACTTTCAGCTGTGGAGGTATTTTGGAAGAAGGGTGTGTAAACCACTTGACACACATTATAGTCATTAGTGTCATGATAAAGGGGATGGATGATCCTGGTCGTGAGTCCCCAGGGGCAGGGTCTGGTGCTCGGTTGGGCCCGACCCTAGGGGGTCTCTGGAGGTGTCCTGAAAGTGCTCTCTGTGGACTGTCTGCGTTAAGCAACCTGCTATGGAGCAGGAACAACTATAGTTCATGGGAAGGATGTATTAACTTGCACACTTAGCTAAGCTGCCATGCTGCCAGGTACAGCATGCTTACCTCAAGGAAAGATGCCGTTGCATTGCTGCATGGCATTAAATTTAAAGAAGAATAAATACAGGTGAGGAAATTATCAATTGACAAAAAAGCAAACATTATGTTCCTAAGCGCCTAACTTCTGTGTTTACTACCGCTGCTGTGGGATCATTGATGATTGTTGCTATGGAGAACATTCAACTACCACCACTGCATTATATGGCACTTAATGCAGGCACCACCGTCTTGAGTGTAGAGTGAAAATGCTGGGCTACAATTGTAGTGTCTCATCCAACAAACACACACTAATTTGATTGCTTTCTCTTGTCTGTGTAACACTCTAGTTGAATGTGGCCATAAGATAATGTCTATTCTTTTCAAAGTTAAAAAAATTTATGAAAAGGCATGTCAACATGATTTTTTGCCTTGTTATCTTTTGTCATCCTCTGCCGACTTACACTGATGTTGTTTGAGACAGTAATGTAACGGCTATGTGCATCTACTGAGGAATCATCACATTTTATATATACAGTATTTAAACTTTTTGTTAATGTTAAATTATCCAGTAATTTCCCCCAAAATAAAAAAGATTAGAGGAATGTTTAAAAAACATAAAGTGAATTTTGTGTCCTCCACTGGGTCATTTTGTGACCCCTCAGATATATCTTGTGACACCTTTGGGTGCTCCGGGCCAGGGAATCACTGCTACTGACTGTTTATAAAACATGCTGACTTGATGAAAACTACTTGCATGCTGCGCAAACAGCACTTTTTAGAGTTGTGTTGAGTCTTTCCAAAAATAACTCCTTACTTTTGAAGAGTTCAGCAGACAATGTGCCTGACTTATTATTATTATTATTATTATTATTATTATTATTATTATTATTATTATTATTATTATTATTATTATTATATTTTACCTGAAATAAAACCTTTGATAACATTTTATCCATCAGGCATATGTGTAAAAAAAAAAAAGGGTGTGTTATTATCACTTTGAAAACTGGTTAACTAAATTGGTCACAGGAAAGTAACGCCACAGCCAGAGAATACTATATCATCTTTCAAGTGTGTGATATTGCACATGTGAAGTTCCCCTTGAAGCCTTATATTTCTCTCCCTCTGACTTTAACAACCTTCTGTATGGAAAGATCATGGAAACAAATGCATTTGCTCCTCAGTCTGTTTTTCATATTTTTGTCCCTACAGACACACAGTGTTAATGATCCGTAGTTCATGGCGTTTTTAATAACTATTTGATTGGCGCAGGATGATTTACCACTGTTGTCTGTTATTGCTCTTTTGTAATCAGCATATTATTTTGAAATTAGCAGGAGAACAAAGTGTTTTTAATAGATTTTACAGAGTCCTGCAGAGCAGCAAGCAGACATTTTTATCAGATGATGTGGTAAGTATGGATTTTTCTGTGGTTTCCTATTACAGTATACACCGGCTTATTGAATTCAACTAAGCGTGTAATCCTGGAATCGCTGACTCCTCTTCATTGCGAATCACTTTGTAATTTACTTGACATTATTAGATACCAAGTCATATGTTATTCTAATATAATGACTTATTTGAATAGCTTGAAAACATATCAGCGGGACATTTTGATGGTGCTGCATTGAATTTACTCCGCATTCCTGCCTGTGTGGGTACTGGCCTGTGATGCAATAAGGTTGCATTAAGTTCAGTGACATTTAAGTCATAAATTACAATGTGGACACACAACCAAACACAAACATGCACACCATATCCAAGGTGGAACTGTTTATTAGGACATGCTCATATTTCCTTGTTGTGAAGAAAGCTGAATATGAATGCACAGTTTATAAATATACCCTGAGAGTGAACAGTACACTGTATGTAGCTACAGTTATTCAAATAAAAAGAAACGGCCACACTTCCCATTGCCTTTTCAACACAGTATAGTCACAAATTATTTGGCATTAAAATTGTTTTCACCCAGAAACAGAGCAAACTGACCATTCTGTTTAATTGCTCTTTGTGTTGACAATGGGGAACGCTTTACTGACCCCCTGTTTCTATTGTTCAGGTTAATTCATTTGGGCCAAGTTATAGGAACAGATGAATTGAAGCTGATGAAAAGAGAATGGAGCCCTGCAGTCTCAATCACCACCGGACGGGTGCCCTCAGGGTTTGGGACGGGGGGCGGTGCCTGTTGCCAGGATACTTGCCGGATCCAGTCTGGAGGTCCCGCTGTTTTATTGGACAACACGCTTGACCCTCCAGTGACCCCAAATTGGCCCTTGACCTGAGTAGTCATACCTAATCAATGCAGCCATGCACACGCTGATTCAGGGAAAGGTCGGTGCTGCCTACCTGCTGGTAGAGACGCAGAGCACCAAGTGGCACCGCGGATCAATATCATACAAAGTGACATCTGCAACTGTTTAAAATCGCATTTAAAATAATTACTCTTTGATACGTAGGCATCAATATGACAAGTGGAATCTCAAAAATGTGTTTTAAGTGGTTTCCTGCAAAGGATTTCGGAACCAGCTAAATAAACCAGTGGGGAAATGTACCATATGTGCAAAGTGTACATATTTCAGTGCATACTGTATGTGTACATATTTTCAGCCCTACTTATTGTGAACTTATAAATCTAAATATTACTTTGCATTAACTGGAACAGAAAAGGTCAATTTATACAGTGAAAAAAATAACAAGCAAACAAAAACTGGAAAGTTTCAGGCAGGGCCTTAAGGCCGATCAATCTCCCTGTGACCACAGAGTAGTCATGTTTTTGTTTTGTTTTTATCTTTTCGGGGCGTCCTGCTGTCGTAGTGGTTAAGATGAATACCACATGACCACAATGGCCTCGGTTTGATTTCAGCAGGGGAACCTTTGTTGCATGTCATACCCCTGTCTCCCGTTTGTCTTTCACCATCAAACTATTCAATGAATAACCCTAAAACATAAACATCAAACTATCAAATACAGGACAAAATTCCCCCCAAAAATAAATAAATTCAACCGGACAGGCAAAATGGTGTCTGTGATGTAGGATCAGCTGCATAACTGCATTAATTTAGTCCCCAACTCATACAATGCTGTCATTGCGCTCTGAAAAACTAATAATAACTGAGAATTATGGGGTTTCATTTATGGTTTTCTGACAAGAGTAGGTTTTAAAGTATATTCCTTGAATAAAGAGTTGTTAACGCTTTAAAAAACCAAATATAGTGCATATGTCTGCCGGGTGTGGTACACTGAATAAGAAACCCTGCCTCTCGATCTGGCCTGTCACCAGTCTGTCAGCAAATACAAACCATGCTCTAATCCCATGGATTTCTTCATTCTGCGGCCTGACATGAAGAGAAATAGGACGACACGCCCAGTGATCTCTCAGATTGCTTTAGAGTGGCCAGCTGTCTCAGACAGTTCAGTGGGACAGACAGGCTAGGCTCCACAACCAGACACACACTTTTAGAAAAACAGCCTGAGAAACAAACTTGCACGCACGGAAGTTTAGAGAGGAATTTAAAAGTAGGTAAACTGGGACTTCTAGTCGGTGATCATCACAGGCATCAAGACAACCTGAAATCAAAAAGTAGGAATCCAGAATCAAGCGGTGGAGGAAATATTCCTGCCAATAAAATGTTGAGATAATAATTGGACTTCCCTGCCCTATTACATCCCTGATTATGGTGTTGTCTTTAGTAAAATCATGTTTTAGGGACAATAACCTTTTTATAAGAAAATGCTTCCAATGTCCGTTTTCTAATTTAATTAATCCAAAGATCTTGCATACACCATTTCATTCTTCTTGTAAAAAATCAGTCATCCAGATTAGCACAACATAACACGCAGATCCATCGTAAAAGCTATGGCTGCAAATTGAAAATTGGTTGTTGAGTGCCAGTCCGTAGTGCCGACATAATTTCTCTCCACTCAGTCTGCTTTTGGGTTCTGCCCTGCTCAGTCAACTGTGGTCCCACTCGGCCTAGCTGCTCTTCACACACTGCTGTCATATCACTCCAAAAGGTTTGTTTGTTTTCGTTACATCAATTTAGAAAAAAATTTGTAGAAATTCCACTTCTTAATATTTTTAATGAGTTGAGTCTGTTGAGTCATTATAGTTCTGTACTTAACTATGTTTTCACACAAACCAGATGTGGAAGTTAAAGTTTGTCAATGATTCTTTAGAATTAGGGGGAAAATCAAAATGAATATGATGCAATGAAATGTGGTTTTAATTGTTACTAGTTGAGATTGTATTTCTTGTATTTACTCATCACCAAAATAGTTCTATCTCAAAACTTTTGCGCATGGTGCTATAGAGTACCATTTAAGGGTTCACCATGATGATTCGTTTATAGTACAGACCCCAAGTATCATTTTCTGGTGCACTGGAGAACCTTTTTTGTTGTGGCTCTACACTAATTATGGGAGCTTTCCTGAGCCGGACGGGATAGTTTATTGCATCAAGAAGTTTCCAGTTATTGTGGCTGAAAAAGCAAAGTGTGGAAATAAGAGGAGATGAGTTGGCAGGGATCCTCTGGCATAAAATGCAATCTGTTTGGATAAACACAACATGCACCCAGCATGGACAACGCCAAGTGCTCGTCCATATTGAATCCATACACAATTACACAGATTTTTGAGGGCTTGGTCTACACCCAGCTTGTTCGTCTCTCATCTTTAACATTCAGGAACAGCTGACTGCATGTTTAGAGTCACATTCCTCTTCACCACATCAAGTGAGTCCCAACAAAGGACATCGCAAAGAAATGTTGCATGAAAAAAAGAATGCATAAAAAACAGTGCTATTTCCAGACCATTTTTAAAACCAGTAAGCTTTCCTTTATGTTGTTTTTGTGGTTTATTACTTTCAAAAAGCATCTGGAACTATCTCATCCATCCATCCATCCATTGTCAACCACTTATCCTGCGTACAGGGTCGCGGGGGGCTGGAGCCAATCCCAGCTGACATCGGGCGAAAGGCAGGTTACACCCTGGACAGGTCGTCAGTCCATCGCAGGAAACTATCTCAATATTTATTTTTTAGAAGTTGAATCTTCGCTTGCTAGCTTAATATAATTAATTATCTACTTCTGTGGTAATTGCACTTCTGTCAGCCCATTTTTTATAATTTAACTCAAATTACAGCTTATATATAGTATGTACGCACAAAGTGACAGATGAACGAGGTAAAGGAAGAAAAAGAAATCCAAGTCTGAGGAAGACTGTTGCTTGTAATTTCCTTTTGACACAAAGACTAAAACTTGCGGCTAACTTATTCTTTCTTTTCCAGTAAGAAGATCTGAAAACATACGGTGGATATTTTCTGGTTGGGCAGAACTGTTATTGCAGGGTGGATTTTTTCCTCCATGTATAATCTATCAGTATAAATCAGCCAACCTATTGGAATGATTAGAAGGTTTGTCTTGGCCACTGAGGTTACAGAACCCACCCACCTTGCCAGCTAACCAATCTATTCACCTGACCACAGCACCTCTGCTCACATAAATCTGTTGGACTGTTCGGCTTCTGCCTGCTGGCTGTTTTTTTATACTATGTGTGCATCACTCTGTGTAATTTTCTGTTGATGTAGATTTACATGCATGCATCTTTGTGTGTTATTTGTGTTACGTGTGTGGAGAGTAAGTGTATGACCGAGCCCAGTGTGTCCATATTGAAACATTTCTTCTAAGAGATAGATAGGAGGTTTCCAAATCTGGGCCGTGCCAAGCACATCCATCACAGCGATGGTCTGGTTTCCTGGTGATTTAGGACTTACCGAAGCTGCCCTGCTAGCTGCTGTACTCTGACCGCAGCCATTCCATCACCCTAGTCTTAATATCACTACACAAACAGCCAGGAGCTCAACACATTTATTTGCATCTTTCTATGTGTGTTTTATCAGCAATACTGATAAATCCCAATGTCAATGGGGCAAAATTCTGAATTCCATTCTGATGTGAGGAACATACTGCAGTTTGTTTGAAAATATATTTACTGCAGTATTTTTCAAGGTTTTTATGGCAAGGTTATGTTGATATGGTATGTTGATTCTAATGTGAAATTTTAATGAATGTTGCATAATTATTAATCACCATCAGGCTTTCTGTACGGTGTCCCAAGAAGCTTCTTTACAACAAGCAAACACCACATAACTGTAAATATAAAGATACAGTAAATAGCATGAAGTAATACCTATTTCAAATTTTAATCCCACAAAGTCATAATAATTTGATAGAATTTCTCACAGAGTTTGATCATGTGAAGTTGGACTGCATATACTCATGATGAGTGTGTTTCAAGTAATATCAGTGTATTGAGAGTACAGTCGAACCGTCCTCGGCTTGGGGCTCGGATTTTTTTTGGAGTGCCGGCTGTCCATTTGCACAAAGCGGATTTTGCATCAGCCAGCTTAGAAGTGAGCATTGCTTTGAAGTGCTCTAATCCTTCCGCTACCTTCAGACAACCTTTCCTGATCCACAGCAGAGTTACAGTGCCAGCCAACTGCACAGGCAGGAAGGTCCACACCGCTTACCTTCCCATACATACATGAGTATGCATTTACTTATAGATCACGTACACATGTTTACCTACAGTATAACACTTAAACATACATGTAACAACCAAAGACTATATTAAAAAAAAGGTTACAACAGACATGCAGTATAGTCTAAACATAAGAGTATCGCTGCGTATGAGCAAATGGTTCTTTGGGATCGTACGGGAACAACCTTTTTAGATGCAGTGAATAATCTTTATAGTTCATAAAGCAAAACTTACCAGACCCTTCAAAAGGAAGTCCCTTAACTATAAATCAAAAAGGTAATTAATAAATTGGTATAAATTGTGTGGCAGAAAGTTTGGTTTATTTTTTTTCTTCTTTCCTAGTCTTCAATTCATTTCACTTAATCTTCAGATTTATTTGGGGGGTTGTAATTCCTTTGGGTGCTATGCTAAAAGGTTCTACATAGGGTTTCATGTGCTGTTGAAAACATGTAGTAATGTAAAGTAATATATTTTAAACCAGCTGTACTAACTTTTTCAGCATGAGTTGGTTCTGCAGTTGTTTTGCACATGTATACGAATGTAAACAAGCACACAGAGTACATTTCGGACTTCCTCACTAGCACACACGTCAACATGCGACTACACACCAAAGCAGGCAGAAATCTTACATCAGATCCAGCTGAAGGCCTCAAACTCAGTCTCAGTGAAACTCCTGCGCTCCGTTGAAGAGGCAGAGCTGTCAGAGTGGGTGGCATAACCAAGCTGACAGCCTGCTGTGGGCTGCTGCTCTTTATTCGCCAGACAGAGATCAGCAATTTTCAATTTCCTCCTTGCCGCATGCTTAAGCCCACACACTACTGAGACACCCATCAACAACAAAGACCAACTTCTTTGACTGAGAAAGATGACTAACAATTGGGCCAAGCAGTGGATTATCCAATTGGAACTCCTGTTGTTGGTGGGTGGTCTGCCTCTTTTCAAACTCCTCTCTCTTTGGCTCTGAGTTTTAACCAATCCCCTGCCAGATGGGGTCACTAAAGTCTCACCACAAGCACCCCTATTGGCCGGGGTTGTTCATGGGGTGACGGTGCTGAGAGGAGAACAATGAATGACATCAATAATACGACTTGCCAGGCCTATGCTGTGAGTGTGTGCGTTCTGGTCGATATATTTCAATCCAGCTGTTCAGTAATATTGTAGACTCGTGAATAATCCACATTCCTCTTTTGTTGTGCTAGTCGACCATTTGCGCGTGTGTTGTTGTGTGTGTGTGTGTGTGTGTGTTCATTGCCGACCAGGTGCTGGAACCAGACGGTGTATGTTGGCTGCCTCTCTCTCCCTTCTTTGTGCGCCAGTTCGCCGTCTGAAAGGAATCTCAGGCTTTCATGGCTCTTTTTGTGAACTGCTCATCAAAGCCTCCGCAAACACTATACTGCTGTTTTTGAAGTCAATATCCCATTTTTACTTTGGATGAGATCTTCTGGTCATGGTTCTGCGGCTCCATCTCCTCATTTTTGAAATTATATGTATGTGCTCCAATGAAAGTTTGCCATTTTATTTCCTGAAGAATGTAACAGACTGATTGAAATTGACCATTATGATTGATTTCCATAACTGGCCTTCTCTTTCAGACTTTGTTCTTCTTTTTTTCCTCTCACATTTTTTAAAGATGCCTTTGTATTGTACTGAAACCTTCAGGAATGAAGGGAAAACCAGACTGACCTTCATGGAAGGACTAAAGGTTTATTAAAATACGTATGCAAAATGTGCTGCATCTTATTATTAACCATGAAAACCTTCAAACAAGCATATAATGTAGAATTAATTAATGTTTACAGTCACATTTAAACAGTAAATGAACCTTCTGAGGACCAAAATGAGATCTGGCTATTCTTAATTATTTCATATGGGCCATTAAATTGTTAGATTGTGGAACATTTAGGACAAATGATTCCTTGACATGACAATATATATTTTTTTTACCTTTTTCCTGACAATTGCTCCCCATTATAATGATAAAAATAATGCCCCACCTATCTTATGAATTATGAATAAAGCTCCATTTCCACTCCCAGGCCTTCCTGCCCACCCACCCCCAATCCACCCCCGTATCTGGATCACAATCCCAGCATTCCCCTACAGCAGAGGGATAGTCAATATGGTTGAGTTTTTCCTCCCTTGCTGGGCTCTCTGATGAGTTGGCCAGACAGCCAGTGGAAAATTGGAAGGTAAAATCTTTGGGGGGTAAAAAGGAAAACACTGGCAGGACGATAGGGAACGATGGAACTAGCTCATCCCTTATGAACACACAGGCAGTAAGATGACACTTCCCCTCCCATCAAAACGCTGAAGACCGCTTTGTCATTCCCCTAATTGGATGTGATTACATTCTAACTGGGAGGGAATGATTCCTCTTGCTGGCAGGGGCAAATCTGGGTGCTTGTTCTACCACAAATTACCTCTTATTGAATTAATTTTCACTGAATAAAACTTGGCAGAGAATTTGTGCATCATCAAGTAGCATCACCGCATTGTTTGGACACAACTGTGACAGTGGGTGGGATAATTTGCTGCTCATACAAAAAATAATATAACAAAATATGAGGCTGCTGCTTACTTTAAACGAAATCAGTTCTGATGAAGCAACATCCCAAGGTACTCAGTAATTAGACATGTAATTTCTGTGTCTTTAAGTTTTCAAATTTAACAGCCACACTGTACATATTCATTAGTATTTTATATCTTTATAGACGGGTTTCTTGTACACAAACTCTACTGGATGCGAGCGCAGCCAGGGGGCAAAAGCGCTTTGGTAGCCGGTCAGAAGACTGCAGTCATCCACTGTAATCAACGTATGCATTGTTTGTAAATTCTTGTTGACTTAATAATAAACTGCCATTTGGATCTGTTTGTTTGTGTTTAATTTTGAATATTAATATAAATCATATAAAAATCATACTCATTGATGCTGTTATGAATACGCAATTATCTAAAATGTCGGGAGGGACCTGCTTTGTTTTTTATTATTTTTAAATATCATTTATCCATAGCTATCCATAGCATATATTATACAGCATCCTAACCCCAACCCTAACCCAGTACTTTTTCTATCTGTATCTTTATCTCTTTTTTTCTACCTATTATGTTCATTTTTAAGCACCAAAACACCAAAGTAAATTCCTTTTACGTGTAAACCTACTTGGCAATAAAGCTGAATACTGATTCTGATGCACAAAACTGTCCTGTCCTGTCTGGGTCAGAAAGCAACATGACCCTTTCTCTCGAGTGTGGCAATATAGCAACTGTCCAAAATGGAAACACTCCAATATCACTTCAAAATTTAGAAGTCAGACTCACTTTTTTACAATCGACTATATCACAGTTCAAATATTTTCACCTTCTCCTCTGTTCAAGCAGGTTTTAAATGGTGGAGTAAGGGGACTCATGGGAATGACTGTTCCTGGTTTTTGTTAGAAGTTTAGCAGCATCCTGTACAAGTTGGAGGATAATGAAGCAATATCTTTTTTAGTGTATACCTGTTAAAAGACCATTGCAGGATTTGAGGGTGCTGCGTGACAATTTAAAAAAAAATCTGAAGTTACAGAGTGTGGCGTGGCTGCGGTCCTTCCCTCTCTCTCTCCCTCTTTCCTACTGCTATCCACTGTCCTGTCTCTTAAAATAAAGGCAAACATGCCTCAAAAATATCTTTAAAAAATTTAAAACTACAGTTTATTACAACATGAGTTTTATTTGCTTCACCAAATACTTCACAATACTCATCCATGTAATTACAAAGAGATCTTGGAACATGGTGACACTGCTAGTGAGCAAACACAAATATTCAGATGTTCATACAGGCTGTAAAAATCCAACACCATCATCTATGACCTTTTATAATTTGCGGTGTCAGATGAGGCTGGGTCCCAGCTGACATTGACATTGAAAGTCAGGGAACACCCTGACCGGTTGCCGCTTCATCACAGTGCTGACACTCGTGGAGGAAACCTGGTGCTCCGGGACATGGGGAGATCATGCACACTCCACCCAGCCAGCTATGGGTTCGAACTCAGAACCACCAAAGCCTACCAAAATCAGTTCACTTTGGTGGGTGTTTACAATGGACAGATTGAGTTGTACTTGGACATTTTGCCCTTTCTTTTCTATGATTTGGCTAGCCTTTAGGCTCTATTTACAGCCTATTTCTGCTGCCCTGTTTGACTTATTTTCATTCATCTTGTGTCATTCTGAGACCCCAGCAATTATTTTGGTGAGTACAATGTCATTATTCATAACTGATAGGACCATTGAGTTATGAAAATAAATCCCAAGCTATAATAGTTAGTATAGTAGTTAGTATAATAGTTTTCACTAAAATCTTCAAGCTAGAAACATAAAAGCACACCCATGCTTACTGGGATTTGAGCTTGCAGACTTTGCCATTGGATAAGAAAAATTTCTGTTTAAGAATTTGTTGCAACACTCAGAACAGAATAGCCCACAGCCACGTCAGCACCACCACAAACACATGGGACCATGTTAGTATGCGAAGCTTTGAGAAAACACTACGCTGGGCTCCACAATGACTTGAAAAATGTAATAAAATGTTTTAGTTTATTTTAGTTGTGAAAGTGTCTTAATACAAGATATATATGTAACCAGCTGTCTCAATCAACTTGTACTGGTTAATCCTACATCAGTACCACTGTTTGAAGTGAAAAGGAATAAGTGCCAGTACTACCCTTATTCACATGTTCTCTTCTTTCTACATTTAGGGTGTCACACAAATAGTGAGTACCTGGTAGGGTAGGATTTTACTTTCGAAGCTCTGTTGAGTCATCATCTGATTCTTTTCGTGTTCTCTTTATGCCCTTTTGGAGCCAGGCTTTGCAGGGTTCATCTGATGTCAGTTAGACTAGCTGCCAGCAGGCAGGCAAGACAGGGAACAGGTGAGCGTAACATAGTGCCCCCTAGGTAATGCAGTTGCAGACAAGAACGGGAACAGGTGAGCGTAACATAGTGCCCCCTAGGTAATGCAATGGAAACAAGAGTACTGGCAGCTTGTGAGAAGTGAGAAGTGCCGATGCACAAGAAAAAGTTACGGAACACCAAAGAGTAAAATGTAGAAGTGCCGGTAGTGCGTACTGGTGAGTACTGGCCCACTTCGAGCACTGCACAGTACACAAAGCACTTGGATGTCCTAATGGTGGAAGCATGCACCATCAGTTACTATTGCAGTTAAACTGTCATCATAAACCTTCAATTCTTTCCTGGCAAATAAAAGAAAGCATGTCTGATGCATCTGTCAGAGGCAATTTTCTCATCTGCTATAATAGATGTGGAGAGGATGATAAGGAGGAAAGGAAAGTATCAGGTAAGCAATTAAACCGAAGCGCCCTCTTGTCATCCTCTTCTCATCTCCTTCAGTTCTTTCTCCTCCTCCTCCCCCTCCTCTGTGCTACTCAGCATTCATTAGGCCCAGCTTCCCCAAACACTGTTTTATCTACAGGAAACTTTACTGTGTTGAACTCCTGATCACCCTGATAAACCGCCGGGCTAATTAAACAGAGGCTCATACAATGTGTTCCTGCATGTGTATATGCATATTTATGTGTGTACGTGCGTGTGTAATCCATGGAGTGTGTCTCTTTATCTCCTCTCCAGTTCCTCCCCCTCTCTCACTCTTTCCTTGTCTGTCTGGCTCAGGGAAATGATGCTGAATGCTGAATGCTGAAAATATGGCACACGCTGAAAGCAGCATTTAAATCTTGACAGTGGCTGGGATTAGCTAGGTAACAAGGAGGACAGCTTGGGAAAAACAAGCCGAAGAGGTGAACTCGAGGACAGGGAGGCGGAGGAGGAAGATTCTGGATCTCGGGCATAGGGAAAAATGGGACAAATTTCTGCTCTAAGTTTCATAATTATCCCTGAAACTATCTCCACTTTTTTTAAAGTTTCACTTTGAAGTTTTTCCCACTTTTTAATTATTGTCAAACTTTTTTCAACATTCACCACCCCAAACTTCACCTCAAATGGCCTGAAGTTTTGAAGTCCTCTCTTGGCCGTTTTGTGTACCTTCATTATCTGGCAAAGTGACTTACAAAACCACTTGAAGGAAATTCTTTCTGCCTGATGTTCTACCCCCCCCAATTTTTTTTAATCAGCTCACATGTGCTGTGCTAAAAGCAAACATGATTCTGGATGTGTTTTCGCCCCCTGCCATCCCCCTCACACTGCATCTTTCTAAATCCAAATCCCCTCTTTTATGACTCTACTGCAAACCTTGACTTGATGAACACGACTTTGTGGGCTTCCTCTTCGGTCCGGAGAGAGGACGAGGTGGAGAGAAAATGTGAGAGGGAGAAAGATAGAGTAAGAGAGTGGGGGAGAGAAAAACTGCCCAATTACGCAGCTCTCCAAAAAGGGCACACTGTCTGACACGAACATGTGCACATGAGGGCAAGAATGCACATACAATACAAACACTCAGCTCCATGATGAACTTGTGATTCCTTGGCTGGGCAAAACAAGGAAATCGGAGGTTACACCATATGCCTGCCTGCCTGTGTGCATTGCATATGCATAGCTTAATGTTTTATGTATGAGCTGTTATGCAATCGCTATGTCAAGGCCTTACAATGTTGCTGCATTTTCATGCAGACAGCATAGGCAGTTTTTTTTCTTCGTTTCATATTCCAGGCTTTGCATTGACATACACTGATGTATATTCCATCATGTCACTCACAGCACAGACATAAGCTTAAGTGGTATGAAGGAGGGGCAATCCAAAACTAAACTCAAATGACACACAAAGTGTTCAAAGACAGTACTAACGCCGTGGTGAAAATGATTCGAAGGCATGATCATTAAGAGAAATAATTATTAATCAGAAGCCATAAAATCCCAAATTGGAAATCATAAAGTAGTTACCCCAACTTTTTATTAATCTTTATTCACATCAGCAGTGGCATCTCAGTCCATTTCTAAGGTGGCCAAATTCCCATTTTTAAAAGATTAGACTTTTGATACTACTGGTTGTTATTTTTGTCGAGATTTGTGTGGAGCACTATGTGAGTCACCCTATACGGTATTTCTCTGAAGCCTAATTATTTCCACTGCAAGTGTCTCTAACCAGGACATTTAAATCAACAGTTAGTCTAGAAGTTTTGTTTCAGAGCAAACTGTTGTCTTATTTTATGGAAAGATTTAAGGCCGACATCAGTTAGTTACTACATTATTAACAACACTATTGTGCCATCTCAAGTGTATTTGACACTGAGTCCTCTCTGTTAAGAGCATGGATGTATTAGGGAGAAGTAGAAGTTTAATGATGGCGCTCCATTCAGTTATCTGAAAATTGAAATTTTTGGCCCAGCATGCTTACTAAAGTCTTTCTCCACCCAAGTCTGTTGAGAGCATGCGCTGGCCAAGCCAGCTGATGTCTTGTTGGCTCCCTGCACACATGAACGTTGTGTACATTGTTTACATCAGCTTGCAGTTTGCTTTATATTCTCTTTTATGTTTTTGTATCATGCCAAATTTATTATCGCCACCAATCCTGCCCTCTGGAGTTGTGATGTGCATTTGCTTCCTTGTTTGTGTGCTACAAACAATATGGGCTCCACAGGAGCTCCACCTACATTTGATTTCCAAAACTACATCCTCACACACACACCTGATCCGCATTGCCACACTCGAAGAGGGGTGAAAAGCCATCTGCTCAGTTTTGGTCAAAATTGGGAAGTTGTGGAAAAAGAATCTATGACATACTGTTGCCTTCAGATCAAGTATTTGGTGATGTTAGATGTGGTTTGTGCACGGACCACTGATCTCTCTGCTTTAAGACTCCATGGGGTGAAAGTCAGGAACGTTTGATCGCTCTGTGATGCCAGGAGTTCACGCATGTCACTGATGTCGTGGAGTCTGGGGTTTGATACCAAGATTTGTGGACTGAAGATGTTTATAGTCAACATTTTGAGAAAAAAAAAAATTCTATATATATATATAGTTTGATACCAAGATTTGTGGACTGGAGATGTTGATAGTCAACATTTTGAGAAAAATAAGTCAAATAATTATTATATACGATGGATGGATGCATGGATGGATATATATATATATATATACACTGCGATGGACTGGCGACCTGTCCAGGGTGTACCCTGCCTGTCTCCCAATGTCAGCTGGGATTGGTTCCATCCTCCCGCAACCGTGTGCGCAGGATAAGCGGTTGACGATGGATGGATGGATATATATAAAATCACTTCATGTTAAGGGGTTCTCAAGGACTAGTGTACTATTAATTAAGTCCACTGTAAGTATACAATTAATCCAACTACATATAATGTATCATATTAATAGAGGATGGCACTGACAGGTATATCAAGCCTTAAAGTAAAAGGCCACTTTTGGCCCCATTTATCAATATAACCTTAGTTGTCAGTGATGTGTCCATGCTTTGGCACTGTCACTTTACTGTCATGTCAGAGAAAAGCCCACAGAGAGAGCACAGACAAGCCCTATGAACTCCACCACTCACTGGTTCAAACCCTGACACATCAAGCACACAAACACACGCACACACACACACACACTTGACAGACTGACGGAGTTAGCTGTAGGAATACTAACAGATGACCATGGGAAATGATACACAAGGTCACTTACTTTTCATTACTCTCAGCACACGGTGTGCAATTGTACAACTATAATTATGTATTTTTAAAGCAGAAATTGACTGAATTTACTGAATTTACTCAAATCTAGCTCTGGCTACACAGACCTAACAGTGGTAAGCTTAACTGGCTCCAACACTGGTAACACATAACACAACCATTTCTCTGTCTTCATTAATAGCTCAACATTCAAACAAACAGACAAATTTATTTTATTTTGGAACAAAAGAAAAAAAAATGCTTAGTGATTTCTTAGATTCACGCTGCTCTTTCATATAACTCGCGGCTTATATTGGCAAAATCTGCATTTAATTTTTACCATCAAAGCTTAAAGCATTTTAGGCCATATTGGGCAGTGGAAACAAGTTGTAAAAAAAGAAATTTGCAAACTTGTTAGCAACAATTACTTATTTACAAGTCCAATAAGCACTCTCTTAGCTGTGTTTCTGGTGTCCACCAGCTTCTGAAGCTGTTTAGCTGCTAAATGTACCACCATGTTCACCAGATAGTTGCTAACTGTGTCTGTATGCTGTCTGGTGCTGAGCGGGTGGTAAACAGTTGGTTTTTACGGCTTTTTTGCTGAAAACAGCTGCTTCCTGCGTCCAACAACAACCCTATGACAGGGGTGAGCATGAACCAAAAGAGTAAATTTCTGGGCCAGAGCTAAAATCACTATGATGCTCCATAAAGTTGAAGGGAGCTTTGGGTGATAATTTTTTGTAGGTTAAGACCACGAGTAAACTGTCAACTTAGACAGAATGCTGGTCTTTGAACGCTACCTGAATTTCTGGAGTCTTCCACTTATTACACTCCATTACAATGATAAAAACATAAATTCATCAAAACATTTTGCAAATCATTCAGTTAGAACAAGACAGAGTTAATATTCTGAAATAATAATAACAATGGGGGTAGAGGTATGCAGAAAATTTCAAAATAACAGTGAGTGAGAGTAAAGATGGTGTTGGCTTGTGAGAGGTACATTAGAGGACAGGACAGATGTAGGGAGGTGTTGCTGTGAGACAACAACAACATAATCGACTCAGGAACATTGAACGCTCCCCTGTTACCGTGTCCTCTTATCCTTGTTGCTCAGCAGCAGCCTTTGTTATTTCTACAATAGTGGCATTGTGCTGGCATGTCATCCCTTCACGGTCATTGTTTCTCACCTTTAGCTTGGTGGCAAGGGAGGATGTCTCTGTGGAAAAGTGTGACCTCCCGCCAAAATTCGATTGTCATTAAATCACTCTCTCTTTTTCTTTGTTTCAACCCTTTTCTCTCTCCAGAATTTAAATTTGGGATACAGTAGTGTCATGAGTTTTTCTAACCAAATGTTTTTTCCCAAGTGGATGCAAAATATCTCCCAACAAAGAACCATTTATACAAAAAATACTGAAATCAGCAGTGGTGTTGTTGTGAAATAATCATACAATCAAGCGGTTCCAAAACTGAGAACATGTGGCAATGCAAATCATTCAAAAGCTACTCACCCACTGGATTGTAGACAATAATGTTATTTGATCTTTCAATTACCTGTTCAGTTCTACATATGACATTCTCTCTTTCCAGTTTCTCTTTTTCTCTGTCTGTCCTTTCTTAAATATTTCTTTCTTCATGGCTCCCTCTCATCCACATCACCCATGTGGTACTGGTGATATCTCTGAGTCAGGGGACCAGACACATTCTCTCTCTCTCTCTCTCTCTTTCTCTCTCTCTCTCTCACACACACACACACACACACACACACACACGCACACACATACACACACACACACACACACACACACACACACACACACACATTACAAAGCAGCAGCTGGAGTCTGAGGCAGTATTAATCCCATTTCTGCTTGTTAATGGGATTATGTCTTTTAATTAAAGGCAAGTGGAGAGCAATTATGAGCAGTGAGAGGATGTGGCACAGTTCACTGTCGTGTCATCACGTCAGTATTCAAGGTGCTCTCGTGCAGGTGGACTTAGATGTGATGCTGCTTGACCTTTTAATGGAAGGCATTACACAAAAGAAAAAACTCCTTAAACCACTTTTTACCTTATATCTTATAAAATATTTACTTAGCAAGCATACAGCTGTTGCAATCAAATCAATTCAAGACTTGTATTGTTTTGATATATTTAATTTGTGTAAATGTAGGCACTAGTACTGATATGTGCCCCACGTGAGGGATGCAAGTCACTGAATTCAGTAGGTGTGTGAGGAAATTCAGACACCTCCCAGGAAAAGCTCAACCACACTTCTTCTCGTCTGCTGGATTTCTGTTGGCAAACCCTGATGAAGATGTATTTAAACAGAGGCCTACTGGGGATTGAGGGGCAGCTGTGAAGCCTAGTGGCCGAGGTGATGGGCTGTTGCCGGTACTCTACGGAGACAACTGGTGGACAGGTGTGTTTAGCAGGTCTGGAACAACAGGAGACAGATACAGGATACTAGGAATTAGTGGAGTGAAGTTAATGTAGACACAGAGGAGGAAAGATGAGATGAAAGAGCAGCTGTCACCATGACAGCTTTCTCTATGGTCAGTTGTTTTGACCTAGTTTGTATTAACTGCTCTATCCCACCTTACTGTACGCTGTCAATATTAAATAAATTCTTGATATCCAACGAAGGTTAAAATCAAGGGCAACTGGACTTGGTTGAAGATTCTGGAAAGTGTATGTATTCTCGATGTTGTGTGTGATTTTTTGTTTATTATTAATATTATTAAGAAATACTAAATTGTACACAGATACTAAAACTCTGCCACAAAGCAAATAAGCACATTTGCTTATTCCTTTAGAAGCCCCGCATACCCATTATACACCTGCACAGGCAGGGCTAGATTGGCCATCTGGCAGACTGGGCACTCTCCCGGTGGGCCACATGCCCTTTGAGGGGTCAGTAGGCTGGTCTGAGTCAAAAAGTCTAAGGCCATTTTTCATTCCCAGTCTAGCCCTGTGCACAGGTGATTTTAGTTATTTTGGCCAATTAGACAGGAGTGTGTGGGCGTGTACAGACTTTTTGAGACTACTTCTCTGGTTACTGCTTTGTTTCACTCCTTGGAACAATTTCTTTGGGCAGATCTGAACACAGCAATAGTGTTGACTAAAACAACCGCACCAAGACAAGTTAGAGGAAGTAACTAATTCTGGGCAGTTTGTGTGTGGTGGGAATGTGATCTGACCTCGATCTGAAGGCTGACTCTGCAAGTTTGAGCTAAAGCTGTAACAGGTCAACATGGGCCCTAACCATGACATGAGAGAGACAAAGAGAGGTGGAGAGAAGAGTGGTCTTCACGCAGCAGCTTTTTCTCTCTGCTGTGCTGAACTTCATGTTAAGATAAAACTAAACTATTGCTACTGATAAGCTTTGGGGTTGGAATAATTTGCCCTTCGCTGTGTTTCACAACATACTGATTCTGTTAGCAAGGTGAGAACTGGCCTCTGTGCTCTCTTTCACTCTATGAAAATCCACTTAGAGGCATCTTAAAGGGGAAAGTGACACTGGAGTGGCGTTCCAAGCTGCAGTTGTTACACTGATAGAGTTAGGGAAAGAGAGGAGAATTATACCTTTCCTTTAATCACATCTACCAGCCGAGAGCTTGCTAATGTGTCACTGTAGGATATGCACTGCTGCACACACTGTGCTTAAGACACACACACACACACACACACACACACAAATGCTTTAACAGATTGCACATAAAAATGGACAGAAAGATTTAAACTTTTTATTTAGATCACTAACACTCACACATTCATTCATCTTAAGCTAAAAGTGTATGTATTCAGCACACACACACACACACACACACACACACACACACTCCCCTTTCCATCCCTTTCTCCCTTTAGCACGCTCTTCCAATTACCTGCAGTTGCAGACATGATTCTGTTTTTATCCATCTCTGTCTCTCTTTTTTTCTCTGAGAATAAGGGAGCGTTTTGTTCCAATTAGTCTTAGCAGACAAGCTTCCAGCAGCCACCCATCCAGCCCTCAGGATGATTAAACCCAACACACCTTGCACTCCCCCTCAAACAGGTTACCATACAACTGTGCTGCAGGCAGGGAGACAGACAAAGACAGGGAGAACGAGAAAGGATGGGCAAAAAGAATGAAAAGGAAGGAAAGAAAGGAAGTGTGAGGGTAAAGATAATGACATAAAATTAAACAGACATCAAAAGAGATAGCGAGAGAGGAAGGGTGGCAGAGAGGTAAAGGTGGTAAGACAATGAAACCAAGATTTCTGACGTCACTTTCTTTCTTTAGGATGTTTTGATGCTTGTTTTTTTTCATTTGTTCAACAGAGATAGGGATCTGATCCAAAACTGCATTTAGGAGTTGTAGTGAGAGGTGACACAGAATGCACAACAATGTATTACTTGCAGACTTTTTCTAAAAACCTTACAACAAGTGAAAGTGAAAAGACCTGGACCATTTCCACACATTCTGTTGTGGGACAGGGATGGGAATTTATTAGAAATATCTTTTATAAAGAATGTACTTTAGTCAAGTAAATGCAGATGCAGCACGTTAGTCCATATTGGGTGAGGAGATGGTGTTTTTTGTGTTTTCATAAGCTTGAACCAAACAGCAACTTCACCTTTCAGAGTGTCTTTTAGCATGGCAACAGAACTTGGTTTGAACCGAGCCATGACACTGACAAACCAAGTAAAGTTAGGTAATGCAAGTATCCCTGCTCTGTCACACAAACCCAATAACACTTTGTCCATTGTTATTTTTGTCCTGCAACTTGACAAGGTGTTAATTAATTTGACACACAATTCATTTAGACTTGGCTTAACACTGTGCTGTTATTAATATATTGCACTTTAACAGGGAGGGCTGTTTGTGTTGATCACACTTCATTGTAAATGTTTCAATATAATACTCTATAAAGGTTTTTATTACCACTGCAGAGTGAATGTGCTGTACAAGAGGAATTGAATTACATAGATGGAAATTCACAACCTCAACACCGCATACAGGGCCAGTAGAGTAGGTATAGTAGTAGTAGTAGTAGTAGTAGTAGTAGTAGTAGTTATATGGTTCAGGGGCGGACTGGGGCAAAGATATGGCCCGGGAATTTGTCCCTGGTGAGCCCACTCTCTGGACAAAGCATTTGTCGGGGGCTCTGGGTCTTTAGAGACTTTAATTCTTGAGAATTTTATGCAAGTACAGTACATCACGAAATGAGCCATTAAAATACATTTTCAAAACTAAAAACACAAATCTAGCTCTCCTCAAGTAAATGAATCACCTCAGCTCTGCCCTTGAGTATAATAAATAAATTATAGTGTACATACAAGCCTAATGGCTGTCCGGACCATACAACTCTGATTTAAATGTAAATAGATCACTTATGCGTTGCCTGGTCTCTTCAGGCTTTGACACTGTTATTATAATACTACTGCCCATATCTCTGCTGTCTGTCTCACTTTCACCCATGTCAGTGCTAGTACTGCGGCCGCCAGCATCCTCACTGCTATCGCCACTGGGGGCGGTACAAGCAGCAGCAGGACCAACAGAAAAGTCTGTAATTTTGAGGCATTTTGCTGCACCTGTCTCAAGCACTACCTAACAGGGCTCGGGTTTTGGTCTGCGTTTCAGCGGTTTCTTATGTTCTCATGTGGAGTGTGTGATTGACTGACAAAGCCAGTCATATTAAAATGGCCCCACCCCACCCCTGTTTGGGCCAGTAACCTCAGACTATGGTTCAGTTGATCTAGGCACATACCAACTAATTTTCAACTGCAGTTTGTCTCTATCTCTATTTGTGGTTTATTGGCCCAATTGTCCAGTGGCACACCAGGAAATCTCCCCGTACTCCCAATGGCCCAGTCCGTCATTGATATGAATACATAGAGAACCAACATCTTTTCGCTAGTTTCTGTTCCACTAAGCTTCACTTTTTCTTTCTGAAAAGGTGAAACACAATGATAGTCTGGAACAATTTCAGCATTTAACACATTTTTATTTGCAAAGTAGCTATTTCTATTTACTTTCTGTCCACTTCTAAGTCAATGTGAGGTAAAATGTTTCAGCATTCTGTGGAAGGTAGTTTGAAGAATTCAAACCTTAAAAAGCTAAACACTAGTCAATCTGACACAATGCGGAAATGGAGAATAACTAACACTGATGAAAATAGGCACTGATTAATCTGTTTTTTGCACTATTTTGATCATAGCCAACAAGGTTGCAGCAAGTCAAGCAACTGTCTTTACAGGCTAGCTGAAAGGCAAGTATTAGCCCATATTCTCGTCACTTTTCATTTAGGTAAAACTTGCATAGTAATTAACAGTTACTATTTTCTATTTTATCTCACCTCCTTGGTGCACTGTAGCACTTGAAATAAACTCAGGAAAAAAAATCTGAAAACATGCAAACTACACTCAGGAAGAGCACATTTGCAGCAGTGACCTTTGTGTGACCCCCATAAAAAAATCTGGCAAATTGGACCATTTTAAAAATCATTCATTTAGCCTTTTTCATGCAGACATTTAAAGAATGAGAAAATGAAATAAAATAAGATCTGTGAGGATTTATCCAATAAACACTTTTTTCCCCTTGTTAAAATCATTTTGGTTAGTTTGTTACATCTCTGTATGTCAAGATTAACCTGCTTGTTGAGGCAAACTCTTCCTCCTCCACCAACTCACTTTATCTTTTCCCTTTCTTTTCTACTCCCCATCGGTCTTAATCTCATTACAGATGCCCCCCCAAATAAACAGCACTATTACTCCACAGTGACCCTAGCACTGTTTACCTTGTTAACAGCACACTGGACCCCAAACACACTCATTTCCTATGCTAAAGGAGCCATTTATGTGCATTTGATATGTGTGTGTGAGTGTTTATGTGTGTGTGTGTGGCCACAAAAAGACACCAGGGCCAGCAATGACAGTGTTTGTTCAGTTGTCCTATATTACTTCTAGTGATGCCTGTGTTTGAAGTAGATTAGGTGAAAGTGGTACTGCTTGATCGGCTGGAAGGGTGGAAAGAACCGGAAAAAGGTTATTTCCTGTCAGACCTTGTCCCTTGAGAAGGTTGAGATGGGTAGGTTAATAATGATTAAATATTTGAGGTATTATAAAGTGTAAAATAATTACCATGTTGTGTGTTGTTTATGTTTCACTTATCTATAAAATAGCATCCAAAGTGGTTCATAAAGAAATAAGCAGGCTTTTGAACTCTAAAGGCAGGTATAGAATTTTTAACAGAAAAGTCTGAGTAAGGAGACCAGCGTTCGTTTTCCATGTAAAAAAAAAAAGCAAACATTAAATGTTTTTATTTAAATTACATAGGTTACGTAGGTTAAGTAGGTTGCTTAAGTTACGCAAGTAACATTACTTAACTTACGTAATTTAAGTATTTTAACCCAAAGTATGATCAAAAGATCATGCTTTGGGTTAACCTAACCTAACCAAGTAGTTTTGTTGCCTAAACCTAATTGAATTGCGAAGTTTCAAAAACGTTAACAACGTGCTATTCCAAAATTGCGACATTTCGCAACATTAACAAGTAGTTTTATTTTGAAAGTCTAACCGGACATTGCATATTGTTCCTAACTTGACCGAAAGTTGCATAGTTATTGTTGCTAATTTTGACCGCGGAGGCCTAAACGTCGAAAACTATGCCCAGGGCGTTAAAAAGCGACGCCAAAGGCTATGTGACAATTTGTTGAACAAATGAGAATTTGTTGAACAAGGAGAATGGAATGCAAAAAGGTGCACAGGTCAGATGATGGTGAAAGGTGGGAAACACTTAGGACAACTGCAGGGCAAAGAAAGAAAAGCATAGTGACGATATATAAACAGAATATTTACTGAATACAATAATGTAAAATTAATGTAAGAAGAAGAAAATAATGTAAGATTGTAGCATTTATAGCTAAATGTTATTTTAACATTCTTGTCTCTAAACATTTTGTCACAACAGCAATACCAGCATGTTCTCTTCAATCTGCGTATGAATTACACAAATTTACACTTTGAATTTGCATGCAGTGCATACGCCAGAGTCCAGTGCAGGTGATACACCAATATCCGGCTGGACTTGTGCAGCGACGGTGTCATTTTACATGTGAATGTCATAGACTCTGCGTAGAAAGGTGGTCTGAATGGATGGATAGGTCAAAGAAACACAGGACATTCACCCAGGAGACTGATTTTGAGTCAACGTTGACTTATTTTTACTTATATTACATATGTTTTAACTTATATTATGGAAGTTAAAGTGTGAAGTGACAAATGTAAAGTCATTTTATTTTTACACAGATTGGCCCATAAAGAAGTAATGACTTGAGTAAAAAAAAAATTTGACTTAATTTATTCAGAAAATTCAGTGTTTGTTATGTTTGTTATGTGTTATCTCCAGCCTTAGTGACACTCCCGTAGTTAAGGGTACTTCACATACGTACATTTGAAAAAGAAAAGCCATATTATCCTAATGTTCGAGTTTGCAGCATAACGGCATGTCTGAGATTCTTTTGGGACAGCAATTGCAGTTATGTGAATTTATAATGATCTAGGTTTAGAGATGAAATCCATAATGTTTTTGTTAGATTAAACACAACAGACTACCAATGAGGCATTTACTGTAATCAGGGCTTACATTTAAAATTAAGGGGACATTTAAACAATAACATCTGTCAACACAAAGCTTTTAAGTAGTTGATGCAACTACCATCTGTGCAGTCCTCTCATTGTTTTCACCATGCCCACACAGGTAGAAAGGGTTAGGGTGAGGGGGTTATTAAATAAATGTAGTGATCATGAAGTCCTCACTGGTGTCAAAGCAAATTGTGTGTGTGTAAGGGTATGTGTGATGAGTCACTTCTCAGCTGTGAGGATTACATGTGCTACCCAGAGCTTTGAGCAGAGATCTATAGGGATCTATAGGGATAAGAGCACCACATGTCTTTATGAAAGTATGAGCTAATTCTCCCCTCCCAAACCATCTACTCCATGACCTTTTTCCCATCCTGTTGTTCTGCACCTGCACTCCACTGGTCCTGAAAGCACGTGTGTAATTTCACAAGCCCCGATCTGTATTCATTTTTCTGACTTCCACTTTGTGTACCTGGAGGTGTAGCTAAAGGCTGAAGCCTCTAGGAACACCTGTAAAATCATGTTGTTCATGGAGAATCCCTCCACTGTCTCCCACAAGATTTGTTTCCCCCTAACCTTACTTTGGTTTCTGCTTTCACCTCACAACTACCTCTTTGTTGAAATCTTAACCTACATTTTAGCATTTTAAAACATGGCCTCACCTTCACCTTGTGTTTTTTTGTCAAAGCAATTGCAGTTTAAAACAGGGGCCCTCTTGTTAAGCACATTTGAATAAAACATGACATGAACAACATTATAACACTGTGTGAAAATCCCCTCCAGTGCATGGATGCGGCATTCAGCTGAAATGTTTCATCAGCCATTGATTTACATGATTTCTCACTGTCGAAACAGAAATCAAGGGTTGTGCTGGTACTGAACACTATATGGTAAACTTCAAATCTAAAGAGCTCCAAGATTTCTAATAATGATCAACTATTACATTTGCAGTCATTTCTGTTCAGGCTCAGTAGTTTCCTGAAGTGAGAGTTTTGATTGTTGTTTTGGAAATCCTCTCTCTTGTGTCCGTGTTTACTTCCTGGCTTTTCTCGTTCTCTGTGTTGTTATCTTTCTTGTTTTTTTTTTATTCCTGTTTTACTTTGGTATTTTCCTCTCCTCCCTGATTGGTTTCACCTGTGCATCATTAATCACCTCCCTCTCATGTATTTAAGACTTTGTCTGCCCTTTGTTTCGTTTCGTTAGTCTTCCTTAATAATCAAGCCCAAATGTGTAAAATAATGAAGTACAATACTTTGTTACTGTACATATGTAGCTTTATATTCAAGTACAAATCCAATAAAGTTGTTAAGAATAGAGTTGTTGCAATATTTACTTTCATTTTGCTGCATTTCTAAGCCAAATACATAGGTGTTGTGACACCCTTTTTACCCTTTTACCAATGTTAGAGTGAAATACAACTATTTATTATGTTTAAGAAACACCGACATACATACGTACATCATTTTAAAACAAGACAGGGATTATCTGTCTCTCAGTCAAGGTTTAGTTACAACTCTGGACTAAGATGGGAAGCAATGGACTTACATTGACTATTAAAATTTTGATTATCAAGGAAGACTGGGCAATGTGGATGTAAGATCTCTCAGCAAATAATAAACATCACATTAGGGCTGACCTCAAATAGTCAAAGATTCGATGCTTCGATGGGCAGAGCCTGATTCGACAGTCGAATCTTCGCAGTGGCGTAGAATGATACCATTTTGGCTATATAGGGTAGCTCAACATCTCATTTTACATTGAACTATTAGTTTTCTCCCAATAAGCTAATATGCAGCCTATTATGATACAAATTTCAACATACAATGCTGTAGATAAAAATGTGAAAAGAAAGAAACTTTCAATAAATCTTTTTAAAGAGTGTGAATACATGAATTTTAACCTTAACTCTTAAGGTAGGGGGGTGTCGGTGCACTTCAGCGGGTGTGTGTGTGTGGCAAACGAGGAAGAGAGACCATCAGCTGTGCCGATGTTGTGCCCCCCGCCGCTGCACAAAATCATGTGATTTGACTATAGGAAAGACTTGACAATTCTGATTCGACTATTTAAATCCTTAGTCGGGGACAGCCCAACACACAAAGTGAAGTCACAGTAGGCGATATAGTATTTTACCTTTGAAAATGTATTGAAGCAAATCTGGGGGAGCCAGTTTAAATGGGCCTGATAACATTTGTATCTAGTAAGTATTGTTATCTGTAATTTACAAGGGCTATGCTTAAGTTTGTCAGAAGAATTAGCGATTAAATGTGAAGTCATGGGAAAAATGCAAAAATATTACTTCACAGATGTTAAACAACTACTTAGTACCCAGTGGTTGTTCTTGTGCTCAAGCACAGAAAAGTAGAGCAATTTTCTCCAATGTAGAATGCATTTTACTTGGAACGGCCAGTTCTGGGTATAGATTAAATTAATGAAATAGTTCTAGAGCATTTTGCTAGTAGAGCTACTTTTGCTCTGAACAGTTCAACTTGAAAACACTGTTCTCTTCTTGGATTGTTTCATTTTTATTTTTTTAGAGTCTTGAAGAGGTAAAAAAACATTCACAAGTGACCCTGTGTGTGGCATGGTGGACCAGGAAGGGGGGAATTGAATGAAAGCTGGCTACGCCACCTAGGGAATTGCACCCCAGGAAATGCTATTTGAACCTTCATTATTTGGAGAATAAAGAGAAAAATGCACACAGGAACGTTACGGATGAGGCAGAGGAATGTTTCAAATTATGCCTAAATTTATTTATTTTTAATAAGCAATAAAAATAGACTGGGACTGGAACTCCTGAAAGAAAAGGAAACACTAACCAACAATAAAAACTGAAAAATTGTAGGAGTAATAACATTTTTGTTGCAATCATTTTTTTTAAAGTCCTTAATATAAATTCAAATAAAGAAAGAACTTAATATATAAATCCAGCCCCCCAAAATAACTAGGGTGACCAGACGTCTCCAAAAAAAATTCGTGACAGTCCCAAATTACGAGCATTTGTCCCGACTCCTGTCCGGTTTGTCCCGAAAATTAGACCTAACATGAGTTTTGATTATAGCCTAATTGTCACGCTCTGCCGGTTGGCCATCCTTTGTGTTTACTTTTGAGTTTGGTATCTGCCTTGGTATGTTGAGTTTTGGGTTCTGTCCTGTCTTGTGTCCAGTATCTGTTATATAGTCTGCTTGTCATGTCTAGTCTCTCTGTTTTCCTCTGCTCTCTCTCTCTGCCTCGTTAGTCTTATGTCTGTCACCTGTGTTGCTCCCGCCCTGCTCGTTAGTCCCTGTGTATATATACCTGGTGTTTCTGTCTTGTCCTTGTCCGGTCATTGTTCATGTTACCCCCCAGTCTGTCGTGTGTGTACTCTCTGCCTGTAACCAGCCTTGCTTGTCTCGTCTCGTCTCGTCTCGTCTCCCTGTACTTTTGGATTTTGGATTTTGGATTTCTGTTATTCAGCCACTCACCTGTAAGTGTACTCGCTTTTGTTTGTTTATTAAAACCCCTTGTTGAACTATACCTGCTCCACTCTGTGTCCTGCGTTTGGGTCCTCCAACCTGCCTCCACACCACGATCGTGACAGAATGACCGGACCACAAAGGGACCCAGCGGACACCATGTCCGATGAACTGCTTGATCTGTGCCGGGAGCTTATGGTGCTGAGGAATATGTGGTATGGGGCTAGTCATGTTAGCCATAAGGCAGCTATCGTGTCCCTTGCCTGGAAGAGCCTGGCTGCTCAGCCAGGAGCAGCAGACTCTCTCCCTGGGTGGGTTTGTGACTTCCTCCACACCTCAGCCAATCCCCCAGCCAAGTCCTCATCAGATCCTCAGTCTGTTAGCCTGGAAATGGCTAACACCCGGACCGCTAGCCTCCGGCCGTCATCTCTCCGGCCTGCTAGCCCTCCGCCTGTCCTGCCTGTTGTCTCTTCGGCTGGCGCTGCTAGCCCTCCGCCTGTCCTGCCTGTTGTCTCTTCGGCTGGCGCCGCTAGCCCTCCGCCTGTCCTGCCTGTTGTCTCTTCGGCTGGCGCCGCTAGCCCTCCGCCTGTCCTGCCTGTTGTCTCTTCGGCTGGCGCCGCTAGTCCTCCGCCTGTCCTGCCTGTTGTCTCTTCGGCTGGCGCCGCTAGTCCTCCGCCTGTCCTGCCTGTTGTCTCTTCGGCTGGCGCCGCTAGCCCTCCGCCTGTCCTGCCTGTTGTCTCTTCGGCTGGCGCCGCTAGCCCTCCGCCTGTCCTGCCTGTTGTCTCTTCGGCTGGCGCCGCTAGCCCTCCGCCTGTCCTGTCTGTTACCTGTTTGGCTGGCGCCGCTAGTCCTCCGCCTGTCCTGCCTGTTGTCTCTTCAGCTGGCTGGGCAGCTAGGCTATGGCCTGATAGCCTGGAGGCTAGGCTTTCCCCGGAGTCGTCCTTTGAAGGGAGTCGCCTAGCCATCTTTTCGGGTTCCCGTGGTGGTCATCGGAGGCGACGAGGTCACCATCAGCGACCCGTCGGCAACAAACCTGTCCCCTGGCTTGCTAGAACGGCTAGCCGCCTGCCTGATCCCTGGCCTACTCCTGCTCCCAGGTCTCACTCGGTCGTCCTACCGACACCTGTTACTGGTCCCTCATCGAAGGTCCGACTGACACCAGTTCCAAGGTCTCCGTCGGTGGCCAGACCGGTTCCCGCTCCCCGTGCCCTGTCGGTGGTCCGACCAACGCCAGCTTCGCCAGTGGCCCAGCCGACTCCTGTTCCCTCGTCGGTGGTCCGACCAACACCAGCTCCGTTGGTGGCCCAGCCGACTCCTGTTCTCCCGTCGGTGGTCCGACCAACACCAGCTTCGTTGGTGGCCCAGCCGACTCCCATTCCTCGTGCTCCGTCGGTGGTCCGACCAGCACCTGCTTCGCCGGTGGCCCAGCTGACTCCTGTTCCCTCGTCGGTGGTCCGACCAACACCAGCTTCGTTGGTGGCCCAGCCGACTCCTGTTCCTCATGCTCCGTCGGTGGTCCGACCGGCACCTGCTTCGCCGGTGGCCCAGCCGACTCCTGTTCTCCCGTCGGTGGTCCGACCAACACCAGCTCCGTTGGTGGCCCAGCCTGTTCCTCGTGTTCTGTCGGCGGACGGACCGGTTTCAGCCCCGCCGGTGGTCAGGCCGACTCCAGCTCCTCGTGTCCGGTCCATGGCCTCCAGCCCAGCTGTCCAGTCGGTGGTCAGACCGACTCCAGCTCCTCGTGTCCGGTCCATGGTCCCCAGCCCAGCTGTCCAGTCGGTGGTCCGGCCGACTCCAGCTCCTCGTGTCCGGTCCATGGTCCCCAGCCCAGCTGTCCAGTCGGTGGTCAGGCCGACTCCAGCTCCTCGTGTCCGGTCCATGGTCCTCAGCCCAGCTGTCTCGCCGGTGGTCCTCAGCCCAGCTGTCTCGCCGGTGGTCCTCAGCCCAGCTGTCTCGCCGGTGGTCCTTAGCCCAGCTGTGCCTCTAGAGCACCCAAGTTTTGGGTGCCGACCTCCGAAGAGGTCTTGCCATCGGCCTCCTGCTCGGCCCCCAGTGGGTTTGCTGCCTCACTGTTGGCCGTCCTGCCAACCCCTTGAACTCTGTGGCCCCCTTGTTCTGCCCTGCCTCATGGGTCGTCCCACGGGACGCCCACCTGAACTGTGTTTACCCCCTGATTTGCCCGGCCTGTCGGGTCATCCCCCGGGACGACCTCCTGAACTCCGTGATCTCTTTGGTCTGCACGGCCTCCTGGGTCACCCTCCAGGACGGCCTCCTGAACTGTGTTTTCCCCCTGATTTGCTCGGCCTGTCGGGTCGTCCTCCGGGACGGCCTCCTGAACTGTTCTGCCCCTCTGCCCTGCCCTGCATGTTAGGCCAAGTGCCTTACCTGCCCTGTTTCCTGGGAATGATCTGCCTGTTGGGTGGTTCCCCCGGACTGTTTTGTCCCCTTGGCCTGCTTGTGCGACCTCCCGAACTCTGTCGCTCCCTTGCCTTGCCCACTGGCCACCCTCCTGAGAGTTCCTGGTCTGGCCCTCCTCCTGTCCTCCCTCAGCCCACCCTGGCTCGACTTGCCCTCCTCCTGTCCTCCCTCCGCCCACCCTGGGCCGGCTTGTGCCTTGATTTTGTGCTGTTTTGGGTTTTGTTGACCGTCTGGAGACGCTCGTCGGGGGGGGGGTACTGTCACGCTCTGCCGGTTGGCCATCCTTTGTGTTTACTTTTGAGTTTGGTATCTGCCTTGGTATGTTGAGTTTTGGGTTCTGTCCTGTCTTGTGTCCAGTATCTGTTATATAGTCTGCTTGTCATGTCTAGTCTCTCTGTTTTCCTCTGCTCTCTCTCTCTGCCTCGTTAGTCTTATGTCTGTCACCTGTGTTGCTCCCGCCCTGCTCGTTAGTCCCTGTGTATATATACCTGGTGTTTCTGTCTTGTCCTTGTCCGGTCATTGTTCATGTTACCCCCCAGTCTGTCGTGTGTGTACTCTCTGCCTGTAACCAGCCTTGCTTGTCTCGTCTCGTCTCGTCTCCCTGTACTTTTGGATTTTGGATTTTGGATTTCTGTTATTCAGCCACTCACCTGTAAGTGTGCTCGCTTTTGTTTGTTTATTAAAACCCCTTGTTGAACTATACCTGCTCCACTCTGTGTCCTGCGTTTGGGTCCTCCAACCTGCCTCCACACCACGATCGTGACGCTAATTAAACATTAAATACTGATCATTGTATTGTTCTCTTGCTCCAGCTTGGGTTGCAGGTTATCTGTATATTGTATCACAGCGTAGTTATAGCCACAAAGTAACACTCGTCGTGCTCTTTTCCCCCTCTTTGTTTTCTTGTGGTTGGTGGAAGTTACAGTCGTGAAGACAGGGAAAGTGTAGCTTCAGGCAGCCATGGTGGACGCGTAACACGCGCGTTACGCAGACAGATGTGGCACTGCACTGATGACATGAATAAAATAAAAACAAAAATTAGGTAAAAGATCATGATTTACTTACATATCCAAAGTTGTTGTGTTTTTCCTAATGACAGACTTCGATGAACAAAAATAATAAATTTTAGCGTTGTGTTTTGATTTTCACGTGTGTGTTAATGTTCAGTGACACTCAATGTACCAGTAGCCCCCTCTCGTCCCGAATTTCAACCATTCACCATTCTCATCTGGTCATCCTACTGAGGAGTGCTACGATTACCCACCTTAAGTGTAGCACTACAAACCTCACAGCGTTATTCATAGCCAAATGATGCCGTCTATATTGCGTCCCCGTGCAATTATGTACATGCAGAAAAGGGAAGGGACTTTGCCAAAGGTACCTAGCCTCCCATCAAGAGACCCTGCTCGAAAAATGTAAACTAAATACAATCAGACAAACAGACAAAATAACCCATTTGGCTGGACAAAGGGAAAACTATCCCAAAAACCCTTGAGAATATACAACTAGAGCAAATCAAATCTAAACTAAATTAACACACGTTACAGACAAGATAACTTAACTAACTTAAAACAAGAAACCGAATGGGCAAAACAGCAAAGAATAAAACCAGGAGGGACCTGGGAAAGCAAGGCAAACAATTAGCCAAGCTCAATCTTACTGTGTTAAAATACATTTAAAACCGTGAATCTACTCATCACCTCTAAGATGGATCATGATGATGCAATCAACCGTCACAGGGCTGGAGGGGCAAAAAGGAGATTCCTAACAGTGTTTCAAAAAGCAGCAACTAGAATCAACTGTTGAGGGAGAAAAGATGTTCATGAAAGTGTTCCTTTCACATACATGGGCAACAAACACCAACCACAACCACAGCAGGGACTGATCATGAAGCAGAGAGAGAGCAAAGGAACACAGGTGTCATATATAGCCTAAACCTGAGGAGGAGGCTGGCCAGGGGAGGAGTTAAGTCAAGGCTGCATTCACCCCCACCACACATCAACCTGCACTTGGGGAAGCATTCCCCACCACATATGCATAATTGTATCACTCCTTAGGGGATCATACTGGGAACCATTGGGTAAGGGGATGGATGCACTGTAGAGAGTACATTTGAGTATGCTAACTTTAGGTTAATGTTATTAGGATTAGAGTTAACAGTCATGTGTTTTTGAGATCAAGCATCTTTTGTGCAAAACAAAGTTGGCACCTGAAACACTTCTGTGTGTAAACATAATATTGGTGGGTGACATGAAGACTGTGTGTGTATGTGTGACAGAGAGAATTTATATTATTCCCAGCCTCAACCTTTTGCCAGACATCAAACACAATTCCCACCCTAATTCAGTGGTGCGAGCGAATCGCGGTGCTATGCCTTACAGTTCTGTCAACTAATGTCAGAGCCTCCACAACTAACGCCTATTAGCACAGCACTTCTTCTTCTGTATCTTTGCACTGTTACTCCAGACTCAAGACATGCATGTACAGCTTCCACCCTTCTGTCTTCATTAGGGAGAAATCCACATAGACTTCGACTAAGCTTTCATGTTTTTTCCTAAATTTATGTCTCAGTCCTCTTTGGTTGTCTATCCTGCTCGCTTCACCATTGTCAACTTGAGCCAATTTCTTTGTCATAGAAAGTAAACAAATGGCTGGCAGAAGTCAAACACTATTATACACACAAAGTTGGAGCAGTGTGATGATGTTTGATGGTCTCAATTGTGGTGCGTGCAAATTTCATGGATGTGTGTGGTTTAAAATATTATTAAGATGATATTGGGAATCAAGAAGTTATGGGGGCCCGGTTACATTCATGGTTTTCTCATCATGGATGAGCACAGTCTTTGGGGTTTGGTACCGGCATGCACTGAGTGCTTTTTAATTTCCATAAATATACTGCAAAACGAACTGCTTAATAATAGGCAACATTGTCTGCTTGTTTATAAAATTTTGAAGACCAATACTGGCCCGAGGTCTTACAGACCTTGGTGAGTGTGACAAACATGGCACTGACTTTGGAAAGTCTCATATATTTATGCATGCAGACATACCATGGACCCTTTACATATTTGCACTGCTTCACAGATCCATGCATACACACATTGTGCAAACACATGCTGTGCTGCCTAGGAGAACCACTCTATCAGCATCCATGAGAAGTCTGGGCTGTCGTTTTGCTCACAGCCCAATCTGGCAGCACACTTACCATCAGCCCCGCCATCTGCTGGTCTCTGAGCAGCTTGTTTAGAGGTTAATAGCTCCATGAACCCTCTATCAGTCCTGCCCATCTTCAAATTGCTAATTCTTCCTCTCTGGCAGCGATTAGTGGGGCCTGTGTGGCGCAGCCTCCTCCGTCCCTTTTTGGCATCATCCGGGCCATCATCAGGACAACAATCCCTGGTTGTTAACGGACATGTAATATCAGATCCAAATAGACAAAGCACGCAGCCACAAAATGACACATCTGAAGTCGTTGGAGATAGATCGATATCCCATTCTCAGAGGCATCAGGGTTTGTAACAGGTCTATCCTGTTTTTTGCCCACAGATCACACTTGGAAAGCTGTTAAATAATTACATTTCTTTCAGTTGGCAGCTTTGAAGTGAGATGAGATCGCATACAACAAGCATCAATGCATGCATGTGAATTTCATTTAGTTGCATGGATTTATGTCGACGTAGATCAATATGGTGTGCATGATGATTCCTCTGGTGAGTTTTATGTATGTGTGTGCGTGCATATACAAGTTAGAAGAGAGATAAAGAGCCCTCTCATGACTTCACATGTATGGATTCTGTAAACTGTCAAGTGCAAGTAAATATTAATTGTCCTTGCACAAAGTGTATGTGTGTTTCCTTTCCACTGGCCTCACAGGATTTATCGTCTCATTTGTAGGACAAGCTCTCCACGTCTGCCCTAGATTCCTATGGGGAAACTGATGGAGATGCTCAATGTTAATGTGGTAGCTGTGGGGTTTAAAAGAGTGCAGGCACAGTAAATCTGAAGAGATCAACTTGTGTCAGGGCTGCAGGGACCTCTGGAGTCCCTAGAGGAGGCTGGCAGTTTGACTTTTACTGAACCCTATCCATAACTCACTGATTTTCTATGAAAAATCTCCAACTGCCTCTCAAATTAAGTTTAAGAGATTTTTTTTTCAATGTGACTTCTGCATGACCCCCATGAATTTGCATATTACATAGCTGAGAACTGAATATTAAGCGCTTGAGCGAATTACTGTCTCCGAGTTGATATTCCCTGTGCAGCTCGAGGTAGCGAGCAAACGGGCGGGCGGGCATTTAAAACCTCTTTTGAAGATAATGTGATTTTTTCATTTGGCTGATAAGGACGTGTCATGGAATGTTTCATTATTTTGGAAATTTTTTTCCTTCTCCTTCATAGCTTACTGAGAGGAACAAAAATTAATCCAGCATCATATTATTGCTGGTTCAGATGAGGAAAGAGGGTGGGGGAGTTATTCACTGTGATTGCTGTCAGATCGTCTTCGGGGATCTGCTCTGATTCTGACGATGCTGGCAGACGTCAAAGCTCTTAGGCTTGGGGCCGTGAGATGACATGCTTTCACACCAGTGGTACAGTATTCACTCGTCTTTTAGAAGACGATGCACAGTTGTGTGAATTACCCACATCCCATAATTCATTCTGCCATGACATGATGATTTTCTATAATGTCACTGTTTCTGGGGGAAATGATTTGTAAGACACATTGTTCATATGTTATAGATATTGCATTTCTCAAAGCTCAGATGCCGACCACATGTTTGTTTCAAACCTCAACCTTTACCTTTCAGTGCAGAGTGTCAGGTCCAAAAATGTATTGCTCAGTAAACCTTAAGAGGTGCACTGTGTGGATTGGGTATCTAGTTTCAGATGATTGCTCCAGCCCATGCATATGCATTATATAAACATGAAAAGGCCCGACAGCTCTAAGGGAAACTATGATCTCTCAACACATTCTAATTACAGATGCCTCCCTCAACTCTGGCCAAAACCGGCTGCATTCCACTTCCTGACAATCTTATTCTCAATTTGCTCTCAAACAGTGAGAGGTGTAGGTTCTTCTTTTGGGCTGAGGATAGCCGGTGCTGTTGGGCGCGGATGACTGGCTGGTTAAGGACAACAAGGGTTCTTGATCCCCCTGCCCACCCCTACCTTTTTGTCAGTGGATGGAAACACTGATATAGTAGATGTGTGTCAAAATAAACTATGATTTATTTGTAATTTTTACTCAACACAATGTCTTCTTAATATTTAGTTAGTAGGGGTGTGACAAGATGCAAGACATGTGTGCAATAGTAAAACATGATGATATTTCTCACCAAGCTGAAAAGCTGACTCATGATATCAGCATGAGTGTGAGGGTGAAATTAGCATAGAAGATGCTAGCGTACACACACACCAGCTCAGGGAATATCTGTGGTATCATTTCAAACCAAACTCACCAGTGGAAGAGGCATAGTCCATCCTGACAGCCAGTGAGCTGCTTACCAGCAGCACCAGCCGAGCTATGTGAGGTAACCCCGGTGTTGTCTAAGAATCACTAAGCTCGTAGGCCAACTTTTGTATTGAGACTGAGTATTTTTTCTGTTTGCTTGCTGGGATCCAGAAGAGGAGGTTTTAGTTGAGATATGGACTCTATGGATTTGAACTGAGATAAAGACTTATTAATTGGTGGTTGAACTGTGGGTTTTGTATTGAGTACTGATTGTATAATACCCTGTTGTGAACTTTGTGTTTCTTGTCATCTGTAGGTACCTTTGAAATACCTGGTTGTTTAGTAAGGTAGAGTGATTGTCATGTACTGAAGACATAGGTCCTTTGTGCATGCAAACATGCATGTAATGTTTTTGTGTATATTCAACATTGAATGACATTATTTACATTAAATGATGCCTAAATAGGCTGAAGGTTATTCCTTTATTTAGCATTTCCAAAGTGGCCCATATCATTTGTGGGTGGCAGACAAAAAAAAAACTGCCACAGTGGCAGGCTGTGAAAAAAGTTAATTTCAGACCCTGTAAGCAATATTTAAAAAAAAAAGACTATTTTTCCAGTCATATATTCATCATTAAAGAATCCTTAATAATAGTGTTAAAATATCTTGTTCCTGTGAACCCAGTATCATATTGTGAGCTAAATGTATTGTTTATTTGTGATTGCTATGGCAACCGGCAGCGCTTGTAAAAGCAGCAGCCGGTAGCTCCTTCAAACTTTGCTACACTTTTGTACTTCTGCCTTGCTTAAACACGAACCCCCTATGACAGATATACATCGGAAAAGGAAGACAGGTCTTTGGATTAAAGAGCAGCGGACTAAGATCCGATGGCTTAGAGGAGAGGAGAGCCGGGAGAGGAGTTATGTTGGCCCAGCTTTGACTTAAGACTGCTCCTAAAGGTCCGGTCTGGATGAAATGGTAAAAAGTTGGCCAAGCAACAGCAATCAGAGACTGTTGTGACCACATCTTTACAGAGACCTGCCTCATCAACATCCTGGATCAAGCACTCAGCAGGTGGTCCATGTTTCCTAGCTGTCAGTGCAAGACTACTGCAAGATGAGAGGAGGTGGACTCTGTGTTTTACATCGATGATGCTTGGTTCTCAAACACCTGTTTCCCAAATGTCAGACTTTTTTTCAGTGAAGATGAAAACCAGTTTATCTTCTTGTTGCTGCTGTTAACATTCACCCCAGATGTAAATTCAAAAAATGCACTGCAGAATGTTCTTGTATGTATATAACTTTTGTTTATAAAAATAACTGAATATAGTCTATTGTTTAATTTAATTTAATTTATTTTAAATTTTACCATATTTTGATACACATTCCATTATCTGTTACTTTCTGTGTGTGTAGCGTGAAATGACAACTATCTTTCGTTTCGTTATACAACATTGTGTTGTATAATGATAAATAAACAACCTTGTAACCTTACAACCTTTTTGTGAACAACATTTTTGTAAAGCCAACATTGTTGGTACAGTGGTGTGAACCTCTGGTAAACAGATAAATTAAAAAATGAACATGTTTCCAAGTGAGGCCCTGGTTTTCGTCACGTTTTCAAACTTGAGCAAGCCTGAAAAATGGCAAAAACCAGGGACCCTCTTGCTAATTTTCCTCACAGGTCAGTGAAGGATTCGGTGATCAGAATCTAATAACGGCTGTCCATCAGACTCCGAGTATGTTGTCAGTGTTAGCCTTTCCATGATCTTTGGTCAATACTTATTAAACAAAATAGACACTCTCAAACTCATCCAGCATGTTCTTTGAGATCACCAGTTATCTTAAAGATCCTCTAAATATTTAGACAACATGAGGTTAGGAGTGGCTGCATAGCAAGTTAATACCTAACAAATGTGGGTTGCAGTTTTGTCATGCTGGGCACTTGCGTTAATGTCCTGGTGAGCTGAGATCTATGTGATTGTTGGACTCCTGTCCAAACAGCAGGATAAGAGGCAAATAGTGACCTCTCACAGGCTGATCATTCCTACCACATGGAGCATGTTTGTACAGACCTGCCTTGGCTTCAACCCAGGAATGCATGTCCGATTTCTCTGCATCTCCACATCCTTTTCTGCATCTTTACAGACCTGCATATATACCCAATAATGAGAAACAGATTCCCAAGGAAGAACGGTAGATTCTGTCGATAACATCTGATTTGTTAGGGGACAAAAAGGAAAACCATTATGACATACTGATAAATCTGTATCACAGCCAGAAAATGATGATGAATGGCCCATTACCATCAGATGATCTCCATGCTGGTTTGTTTTTCTCTGGGGTTGCTGAAGTATGATACCAGGTCAGGATTTGCCCTTAAAGGGTTAAGAAGACACCTCCAGGCCAAAACAAATGACAGTGACAGACTCTGTTGACTTTGCTCAGTAGGACTAAATTATACTACTATTAAAACCCATTTAATCCCATCAGTCACAATAGTGACCGTAAAAAACTTATATTATATTTATAAGGCTCTAAAAATGTTACTGAATGATGTATCAAAGCATTTTAAGCAAATACTGAAATAATAAAGGGTCTCAATGAAATATGTGCAGTATCACATGTTTAGTGTGAATTGTCACATGACCAGAGCTGTTTACTTCCTGGGTGCACCATGAGAAAAGAATGACTGCATCAAACCTCCCATACAAAAGGTTAGTAAAGTATGTTAACATAATGATAGGACGGAGAGTTTTGGTACACAATATATTTAAGGTCTCTAGCATTCTGTGCATGCGTTGGCGTCTGTAGCTACCTTTCGGAAGCTCCGTCTTAAACCGGACTCTTATCCAGTTTTAATCCACACTTTTTGGTTACATTTTTTATATCCTTTTTATTTAACTTAAGTTTTTAACTTAAGTTTTACGTGGGTTAAGGATTTTAATCATCCGACATGGATTTTAAGCTAGATGACCGTAAAAACGCTATCAACGCTACTGACCACAACAAAGCTCCGGCGGCTATGCTAGCCGAGATAACTCTGCCCCATGAGGACTGCACACTCCTTAAGAAAGCGAACAAAAAGATTGCTGACCTTATGGAACACATCCGACGACTTTCAGAGGAACTCAAAGAGAAAGATTCCCTGCTGACTGGCTTTATGGATGTGGCTTCAGTACAAGCCAAACAGATTGTTTCCCTTAGCGCAACCGCCAACATCCAGGACACCGTGCTATGGGACCCCTCTAGCCTTCCCAGGCTTTCCTCCTGCTCGACTCCGAAGCATCAGTCAACCTGGGCTGAAGTGGTGGTCCGTGGCTGCAAGAGAGGCTCGGATGGGGCTACCTCTCCTCCGCACATCGTCTTCTCCAACCGCTATGCAGCCCTGTCTGACGACACTCCGGTCCATCCAGCGGATGCACTTGTGGCTTCAAGTCTCCCTGATACGGATCTCTTTCGGCGGACAGTGCCTGCCGACACTGTTGCATCTCCTTCACCAGCTACATCTCCCGCGCTGGGCCGCCGGTCTGCCGCTGGGCCTGATCGGCGGCCGTCATCCCGGTCAAAAACCTCCGCTTCTCGACGTAGGATCCTGAAGGAAGCTGTGCTCAGACGCTCCGGAGGCCGTCTCTACCCTGCACCGTCGGGTAGCCCTTCTCTCAGGTATGTTACTGCTACTCCAACACAACACTTGGCAGCTCACACACTCCATCCTCAGTCCGCACGCAGTGTTGAAGCAGATTCTGCTCAGTCCTGCTCTGGAACCCGACAACCAGCATCTCCTCGTTCTCTTTTCTCCCCAACCACACTAATAATTGGTGACTCCATAACCAGAAACATCCGTTTCTTTAACACTACCACTGCTTCCCCAGCGCCACCACAGCTGACATTTTAAAAAACTCCAGGACCTAATGCCATCGCTCCCGTTCTCCATCACAAGAGTGATAGTCCATGTCGGAACAAATGACACAGCTCTTTAGCAGTCTGAGCTGACAAAATCAGATTTTAACTGTCTTTTTAACTTTTTAAAGAAGTGTGGAAAGTCCATTTTTATCTCTGGTCCCATTCTCACAGTTGGTCGTGGAGCTGGCCGCTTCAGTAGACTCCTTGGCCTCCACGACTGGCTCCAGTCCGCCTGCAGGGCTCACCGTGTGTGTTATGTGGATAATTTTAATATTTTCTGGCAAAGAATGTCTCTTTTTAAGACAGACGGACTTCACCCAAACAAACGGGGCTCAGAAATGTTAGCTGCTCACATACAGCAAGTTCTCACTCTTAAAGTTGGAGGGCTGCAACCTATCATATTTGTTTTTATTATTTATCGCCCCCCAAAACCACCTGGAGGATTTTTATCAGAACTTACTGAATTTTTATCTACTCTGGTTATAAATTATGACAGAATTGTTCTTTGTGGTGATTTTAATATTCATGTTGATGACCCCAACAATGTTAATGCAACTGACTTTTTAAATATGGCCACTTCTTTTAACTTCAAAAAACATGTCAAAGGGCAAACCCATAACCGTGGTCATACACTGGACTTGGTTTTTACCCTGGGTGTCAGCATTTCCTCTGTGGAATTAGTGGACATGACCATATCTAAGCCACAGATGTATTGTTTTTAGCTGCGATTTGCCTGTTACTCATGCCGCCTCACCAAGCTCCGTGTGTTCTCGTATCTTTAATGAACAAAGTGTTTCAAAGTTTTGCGCATTCTTTCAGAGCCAAAGCCAACACCTGTCTGATTCCAACACCAACAATCTGGTCGATCACTTCAATCATATCTGCTTGTTGTCACTAAATATTACTGCTCCTCTAAAGGTTAGGCCTACGTCTAAAGCTAGTAAGCAACCTTGGATAAATGACAGCATTCGCAGCCTAAAAAGGGAATGCAGGAAAGCAGAGCGCAGACGGAAAAAATCCAGTCTCCAAGTCCATTATCTCAGTCTGAAGGATTTGTTAAATAACTACAATAACATGGTTAAGGATGCGAGAACACACTATTTTTCTGAACTCATTACTACACATAAACACAACCCCAGGTTTCTGTTTAACACTGTGGATCAGCTGGTAAACCCAACCCCTCCTTGTGCCTCAGCTGGAAGTAATGATGACTGTGAATTGTTTTTATCTTATTTTACCAATACGGTGGTGTCAATCAGAGCCTCTATTATCCCCGCAGCCTCTTACTCAGAGGTTCCTCACCAGCAACAAGAGAGTTTTAACCAGTTTTATCCCATCGACTTGTCTGAGCTTTTAAAAACAGTATCACAAATGAGAGTGTCCTCCAGCCCACTTGATGTAATACCTACAAAGTTTTTACTGAAAGTAATAGATTCTGTTGGGCCCCATTTGATCTCTGTTTTCAACAGCTCCCTATCTACTGGTTGTGTCCCTGATTATTTTAAAATGGCTTGCGTGAACCCACTTTTAAAGAAACCTGGTTTAGATCCCTCCCTACCACAAAATTTTAGACCAATTTCAAAACTGCCTTTTATTGCAAAGATTCTAGAAAGAATTGTGTCCAAACAGCTGTTCACTGTACTGGAAAATAATAAATTATTTGAAAAGTTTCAATCTGGTTTTAGCAAGTACCACAGCACTGAGACTGCCCTGCTTAAACTCACCAATGACCTTTTAATGTCTGCTGATGAAGGCATGTGTTCAGTCCTGGTACTACTGGACCTTAGCGCTGCTTTTGACACCATTGATCACCACATCATGTTAGACAGACTGAGGCACTGGGTGGGGATCTCTGGTACTGCTCTAGAATGGTTTTCATCCTACCTGTCAAATAGGAAGTTTTGTGTGTCTGTAAACAACTATGTCTCTTCGTTCTGTCCAGTTAAATATGGTGTGCCTCAGGGGTCGGTCTTAGGACCCATTTTGTTTTCCTTGTATCTGCTTCCCCTTGGATATATTATCCATAAACATGGCATTTCTTTTCATATTTATGCTGATGACACACAAATATACTTGCCCGTCAGATCCACAGACCCTGGAATGCTGAGTTCACTTAACAACTGCCTTTGTGAAGTTAAAAAATGGATGTCAAATAATTTCCTCCAGCTGAACTCAGACAAAACAGAAATCCTGGTCATTGGGTCCCAGCAGATGGCAAAGTAAATCACATTAAGCCTGTGGCAAAGAACCTTGGTGTTTGGTTTGATAGTAATTTAAATTTCGAGCAGCACAACCCCAAAAAAGCTTGTTCAATCATGTTTTTATCAACTTGGAAATATAGCAAAAATTTGATCTATGTTAACTTGACACCGAGACCATTTTACACGCCTTCATCTCATCACGCCTGGATTATTGCAACAGCCTTTTCACCTGTTTAACCCAAAAATCTATTGATTGACTCCAGACTGTCCAGAACTCAGCTGCCAGGCTTTTAACCAGAACAAAGAAATATGACCACATTACTCCTATTTTAGCTTCATTACACTGGCTCCCAGTATGTTTTAGAATTGACTTTAAAATTCTATTGATCACTTTTAAAGTTCTTCATGGCCTCTCGCCTTGTTATATTTCTGAACTTTTAGTCTCATACACACCAGCACGTACCTTGAGATCCTCGGGCAGAGGTCTGTTGTCTGTTCCAGAGACTCGACTGAAAACTAAAGGGGACAGAGCGTTTGCTGTCAGGGCCCCGAGGCTCTGGAACAGCCTGCCCGAGGAAATCAGGTCAGCTGAGTCAGTGAACTCTTTTAAGTCCCTTCTTAAAACATACTTTTATAGGAGAGCCTTTCCCGATCTTATTTGACTTTATTTTATCCCTTTTATTTTATTCTATTTTACTAATTTTATATGTATCTTAAACATGTATTTTAGTCTTTTCTTTTCTTTATTTTGTATTATTGTTTTTTGGGTATTATTGTCTTTACACCTGTTAAAGCACTTTGTAACTTGTTTTTGAAAAGTGCTCTACAAATAAAGATTATTATTATTATTATATTATTGTTAATATATGCATTTGCATTTATTCAACTTTACACACGATCCACATTCACAGTTCTTGTTGTTTTTTCTATTAGTTTTACTTTTAGTCAAGTTCTGGGTATGTTGGATAGGTGACCACCCAGACAAGGCATGCATCATGATATATAAAAACACAAACCCCCTCTCCCCCCTCATGGGGTGGTATGTGTCATCCTCAAGCTCAGGTCCTCTACCAAAGGTCTGGGAGTTTGAGTATTCTGCGCGGTATCTTAGATGTTCCTAGGACTCTAGGAAGTCTAGGACTCTGCACTCTTCTGGTCGGAGACTTTAGATTTTGTACCTGGAATCTGCTGGAGCCACTCTCCCAGTTTGAAGGTCACAGTCCTTCTTCTATTTGTTGGCGGTACATGCCGTGCAACGGCTTATCTCTCTATGATGGTTTATCCTCCTTCTTATCATCCTCGGGTTTCTGGTGCCTTAGGTATTCACTTGTATTATTCTGGTAGTCTTGTGCTTTCTCGTCCCTCTCCTCTCTCCTCCTATCACTTCCTGCAGGTGTTTCTGGCTCTGGAGCTGTGGAGTCTGGATCTGTGGGTGCGGGTTACCTGCTGGCCCCGTGTTCCTGCTAGACACCCTCTGCTGCAACAACTATTGTTACTAGTCCTATTGTTATTATTGTTATTATAATCATTAACATTACGACTGTTACCATTAACACTACTATAAATATCTGTACCATTTTTCATTTAGTCTATAGCAACATCACCTTTACTGTCTGTACCTCTGTGTGTGTATATTGTGTAGGCTGCCTCCCTCCTCTCTCTCCTTCCATCCCTCTCTTTTTCTCTCTGTTCCTCTCCTGCCCTCTCCCTCTCTCTCTCTCTCTCTCTCTCTCTCTCTCTCTCTCCCTCTCTCTCCTTCACCCCAATCGGTCGAGGCAGATGGCCGCCCACCCTGTGCCATGGTTCTGCTCAAGGTTTCTGCCTCTTAAAAGGAAGTTTTTCCTTGCCTCTGTCGCCTAGTGCTTGCTCTTGGTGGGAACTGTTGGGCTTCTGTAAATAGCATCACAGAGTACGGTCTAGACCTGCTCTTTTATGAAAAGCGCTGTGAGATAACTGTTGTTGTGATTTGGCGCTATATAAATAAAATTGAATTGAATTGAATTGAACTTAGTCCTTCATCTTTGGCGGTCATCTTCCTGATGTTCTGCTGGATCTTTGTAGTTTCATCCTGGACAGTGGTCGTGATACTCACTAGCCTCTGCCTCCCTCGCTCCACTTAGTGTATATTCTCAGGGTGCTTTGGAGTGAAACCTTCCATGCATTGTGAAGAGCTTTCTTGTCTTGATGTCAGTGGCCTCTATCTCCCCCTATGGCCAGTTTATTATACCAGCAGGGTCTCTGATTACTGGCAGGGCGTTAATGTTGATACTCTGTGTAGGTCTTTGGCTGTGGCAGCCTTCATTGCTGCCTCCTTATGGTTCCTATTTGCCTGGGGGATCCCAGTGTATTTGAAGCTGTCCTGAACATCTCCAACGTTGCCTTCTAGTACTTCAACCCACTTGGTTCTGATAATTTTCCCTCTTTTTGATACCAGTCCGAATGACATTCCAATGTTGTTGCTGTAGATCCTGGTAGTGTGGAACAGTGAGTCAATGTCTCGCTCATTCCTGGTACACAGCTTGATGTCATCAATGTAGAGGATGTGATTGATGGTTGCTCCATTTCAGAACTGGTATCCGTAACTACTCCTTATGAAGACCTGGTTGAGAGGGTTCAGGGTATTGCAGAACAACAGCAGGGATACTTGAACATACCTTGGTATGCCTCACTTGATGGTGACTTGTGCAATTGACTTTGAGTTGGCTTCTAGAGCCCCCATCCGTTCTTGCTGAAGGCTCTTAAAGGAATGAAGGAATCACATGATTGCTATACAGTTGTTTTTGAATTTTGCACAAACAACAGTTGAATGAATATTGCGCTAAAGTGCAGTTCAAATGTTACAATAAAGTTAATATTAATGTTTCAATAGTAGTTGCACTAAAGTTACAACATTGAAATATGCTGTGTTTTTGTCTTTGCTCTGCAAATTGTCAGTATTGTATAAGGGATTTTGATATGTAAATTAGTCATGCTAAAATATTTTAGTGTCACTGTTGGGAACTGCCATTGACAGTTTCAAATGTCTTAATAACTGGTCTGAAATACATAGAAATTTGGTGACTGCACAGGAGAAATAAGTCGATTCAGGATACAACACATGATCCCTCGGTCACATTTGTGACCAACCATAAAACACACTTTTTCACCTACTTTTCCATGTAAATTTGAAAAAAGAATGATAGTTTATTTCAAAAGGTTACTGATGACACATGATTTGGATATTTTCAAATTTGGGATTAAATGGGTTAAATGCATTTGACAAAGTAAAGAAAAAAGCAAATGCTATTAATACATGTTCAATTTGGGGAAGATATGTTTGCCATCTTAATGAGTAATTCTCACAATTATCTTCTAAATGTGAGACATATTGCTTAAAAGTATAATCAATAGAGCCTACATTTAACTTGTGCTGCTTGATCAAATATATTTTCTATAGTAGACATCTGACCAGTGTTCTGTTACAGCGGTCTAACATCATGCACAAAAAATAAATAAAAATACTGTGCTGTAACAACTAATTTTAACTAGGTCAATCCGGAAACACACGGAACATTCTGCTTTGTTTACATTTCTTTCACATGGATCATCAATTGTCGGATGCTGGCATTTTTCCTGCGTTCTGTATATTTGGGAGTTTTTAAATTCTTAGGGTCCTAAATTAGCATATAATGTGTCTAGCCTTCAAATTCATATTTAGGAGCCCTGATCAAAAATCAAACAAATCTGCTGGAAAGATAAAAAAGTTAACCAGTGTTTACACAATTCACAGAATTAATAATTACATTAATCAGCTAGCACAACATTTTCCACCAGCATTTGTCATTTTAGCCATTCACAAAGGGTAGGCTAGGTAGGCTTGTTAACTTCTGTCTGATAGGCCCATAGCTACAAATTTGTCAAAACTGTCAAATCTGACGTCTTTCACAATGGAAACTGCATAGCCTGACTGTTGCATGCTCATTACAACTGCAGGTAATACCAAAATTCAAAACATGAGCAACAATAAATGTATAGCACTGCTTATTCCTTTTATTTCATACTTCCTATAACTAGTGTTGAGTGCAGGACAAGAGGTCATAACTACCAAGACCTCAGAAGAGCCATTAAGCCTCTTCATGGGAAAGCAGCCGAGGTCAGGGGCTTTAACACACCTTGAAATGTCTAAATGGAGACCTCCTGTTACCAGGGTATTGGCGTCTTACCACTTTATCCTCATGGAATGTTTTTATTAATGCTACAGTATTTATTGTGAATAATATACACTGAAATGTGAGGGTTAATACTGGTGATTAAAGGATTCAGAGAAAATCATTTACTAGCCTTCTGCTTTGTTTGTCAGTTTGTGTTTATCTTAATGCAGCACTTTTTTGCACATATTGTATACACATACTGCATACTGCATACCGCATTTCCCTACCGCATATGTTATATGTTATAATTCACTTGTGGTCATACATGCACATGAGCACTTTCTGGCAAAGCTGACAGTCCTAACTTTGCCAACTACTATTCTATTTTTCTTTGTTGGAGCCTATTATGCAGCAGAAAAGACCAACTTTCCCCTCAGGGACAACTAAAGTTTCATCTTATCTTTCTCTCAGAACTCAGTTCAGTAATCTTTCTCAATTGGTTGTGGATCATAGAGGTTAGTCCCCAGGTCTCAGTGATAGCCGGTGGTGAAGACTTTCTGTCTGCTTTTGCTCTCCATGTATGCATACATGTGTGTTACATGATATGGGTGAACTCTCCTCATAACCCAATAGCCTGCAGGCATAATATGTGGGAGACATGGTTTCTTTATGCTTACTTATTATATAATGTTTAATTACTTTAATCAAACATCATAGTGTCTGTTGCTATTTCAGAACATAGATGTTTACATCCAAATTTCTTCAAATTTTTTTAGAAGAAAAAGGCTTTGTGGTTATCGTAATTGTATATAAATGGATTCTAAAATTCACATAAAAAACTGAAACAGTGTTAGTTATACACAGTAAAAAGTGTGTAAAAAGTGTAAAATATCTTAAAATATCATATCTTAAAAAGGTGGGTATACAGTACTTCTGAGAAATAATGACGCTGAATGAATGAGTTGTGACAAAAGAGACAGAAAAGGGGGGGGAAGCAAATGAGAACAAAAAGGGAAGTAAATGAAGGATGAGATGAATCGAGAAATATTTAAAAAGAGTAGATGTGTGGGGCAGATACAGCATCAGATGAAGGAATAGCCCAACCTTCTGCAAATTAAATTTCTATGATACAAAGAAATATACACCAAAATACATATATAGTACTCTAATGATTTTCTTTAATGAGAAATGACTAGTCTCTTTCAAATTGTTTTGTTTCAGAATTCATGATCTTAAAATGTAAGTCATTATTATTATTGCTATCCATACTACATGATATTGGGCATGCAGGGATCAATATGGGATTAAGAATTGTTTTTTTCCAGTGGTATAACATTATCCATTACATGTGAATGACATTATCCCAACTGTCATTCAAATGGAATAAATTCAAAACCTTACAAAACAAAATTGGGTTGCTAGTGTTTAGTATCTGACATTCAAGGACCAGTTTAATAAAAATGTAGCAAAAAACAGTACATGAGAGATCTGTTTCTGAACCTTTATCTTGTATGTCAGTGACTGAGGTGAGGGTTGATTTGATCATTTGTGAGTTAAGGTCACCTATTTTTTTCCTGTTAACGGTGAGTACCACCAGACAAGTCCCTCTCTAAAGAGACGTCTGCTGTCCTTTGAGATCCGTCTGTCTCACTGCGATCAATAATCCAATCTCAGTCTCCTTGTGGAGGTAGAGTGCATGTGTCTGTGTGTGTGCGTGTAACCCTACACCCCAGATAGAGGCCTCCAATAGGGTGAAATGCTCCCGTCTGACCTCCAACATGCATCATTTTCTTCTTCCGTTCAGCGGTTCGTCATACAAGTCTCCATTTGGCTCCCCAGATCTTTTTCTTCTTCCCCCCAACTATCTTTTCATCTCTTCACCTGTCTTCATGCATCAGTGTGTCTATCTGTCTATCACTCAGTCACAGTCAGTAAGAAATTGGTTTGCTCTCCAGAAAGTCTTTCTTCACGTTCTGTGCTGATTACTGTCAGTGTATCTGTCATCTTCAGTGTATGTCACAATGATCGATGGTGTGTGTATTTTTGTGTGTGTGTGTGTGTGTGTGTGTACTTTGCTGATATTTGGTTGCTGGAAATAAGAGGGTCAGGACTGCTTAGGCCTAATCAATGACTATAGAGCCTAGCTGTCTATTCCTTTATTACCCCAAGACAAAGCAGCACACACACATAAACACACATCTTATATCAGTGGCAGATAAATCGAAGCTCAATGAACAGACACTTAACAAGAGGCGAAGAAATGGAAATGACAGGTCACCTCTGCCAAATCTGGAAACCCAAGAAACTATGTTATGTATGTGTGTAAGGGTGGATGGACACCAATGGTTTCCAAACAGAGATCAAAGGTCTAATGAGGTGCAGACCAGCATATAATATAGCTGCTGCTGCTGTTCAATTCCCTCCTTGAGTGGGGAGCAGTGAACTTATAGGATACAACACCTGCCTCTAGTATCAATGTGTATTTTGTTAATCTGCACATAGTAGAGGACAATTTACTTCATGCATCTAAATCAGAGGTCGCCAATCAGATGCTTAATAGGGAGACGAGGGCAGGAATTGACAGGTCATCTGTGTTGTATCTGTAGACCTTTGAGACTGTGTTTTTTTTTTTTTTTTTGTGTGTGTGTGTGTGTGTGTGTGTGTGTGTGTGTGTGTGTGTGTGTGTGTATGGCAAAGGTTGCAGCTGTTTTTTGAAAAAAACTTTTAATTAATACACTCATTACCTTCCAATCTCCCTGTGCCCTTTCCTCTGGTGTCTCAGCCTCTAGAGGGAAGCTTAGTGATTCTCGTCTGTTGTGAAGGATCACATCCCTGGAAACAAGACCCTTGAGTGACCCTGTCTTTGCCAGCTGGGCCAGCAACACACAGTAGAAAGCAGGTGATCGCCAGATTGAGAACAATTGTAGGGATTTGTAGGCCTTGATAAAGAGAAGACTCTGGTCTTAAAAAGGTGGGTATACAGTACTTCTGAGAAATAATGACGCTGAATGAATGAGTTGTGACAAAAGAGACAGAAAAGGGGGGGGAAAGCAAATGAGAACAAAAAGGGAAGTAAATGAAGGATGAGATGAATCGAGAAATATTTAAAAAGAGTAGATGTGTGGGGCAGATACAGCATCAGATGAAGGAATAGCCCAAATTAAATTTCTTTCTTTGGTTAAATCTTCATTACCAAAGCATTGTCAGTCTGAATGAGACACAAAAATGTGCACTTCTCTCCACTCGTCAAGCTTTACTCACACAGGGAAACGTCTGAGAGGTTTTCTGATCAGATGCATGAACCAGCTGACATTGACGGCCTCTACCTGAAGCTCTTTCCAGGTATCTGACCTCCTTTTGCCAAGATACCCTACAAAGAAAACTCATTTTGACTACTTTTGTCTGTGATCTAATTCTTTTATTCACTACCCAGCATATAGACAAGATGTATTAGTGATAAATTGAGATCTGTACCTTTAGGTTCAACCCCTTTTTCAACCCCTTACCCCTTTTAGTTGTCCACAATCTGTATGACAGCAGATACCGCACCAATCTGCCAACCAATCTCATGATTTGTCTTACTCTTACCCATTAATAATCTGGGGTAATACACCATTTTCTGTTAGAGTGTCATAGTGTCAGACAGACAGGGAAGCTGATTCTCATCTTTGGGCCACCCACCCTCGGAGTTGAGTCTGACTTAAGTCGCACACACAGTGACTTCCGACTCGACTTGAGACTCGTCCTCAAAAGACTTGACTCGGACTCAAGGTGCGGGACTCGTAACTGTTTATTTTTAGGAAATGTCGGATGAGCTTGCTGGTATCTATAACCTACCTATGTAACACGTAGTATCTGCTGCACGCAGCCACACATGAGAGAGGACAACAAACACCAGCAGCTGCTGTGCCATGAACGCAAAATAGGTTAGTAAACTGTGGTGAGTAAACATGTTTAGCTCAGCATTACCATTTCATCCCTAGTTATAACGTTACACTGGGTTTGAGATTCTGGGAGATGTGATGACCTACAGTAGTTTATAAGCTATCATTAGTTGTAGACGCATTGTACATTAGGCTATATGTTTGCACGCTGTAAATGAAAAACAGGTTACAGGTATAATGTTGATAATTTACATTACAGTTTTATTTAGTTAATGTTACACCGGGTTTTAGAGTCAGCGGCGTGTGTTGACTTATAGTAGACTAGTTAATAAGCTGTCATTATTTGCATTGCACATTACATGGTTGTGCTCTGTAAGTGAAAAACAGGTTACAGTTACAGAATTCCTTATAGCTATGCAGTTTTATAAGCAGCCTGGATTGAACGCAGCAGGTGATACAACATTCATTAAAACCACGAGTCACTTGAGACTCGACTTGGACTCTTGCTCAGAGACTTGAGACTTGACCTCTAGCTCAAAGACTTTTAAGCATCTCTAACTCCAAGGCCCTGTAACATCACTCTTTGGTACCAAATTCTAGACACACTCAACCACACCCCTCTGTGATGTTAGTTGTGTCAACCACTACAACCTCGGTCAACCAAGGTCATGAGGTCCAGTTTGGATTGCCTCATTGGCTAGTCACTATTAGCATTAATTTATTAGCCTGGGAACTTGACTTCTTCCCTCTCCCATAATTTTGAGTTTGCTCGTCTCTCTCTCCTCTCTCCTACTATCACTTTCTGCAGGTTCTTCTGCCTCTGGAGTGTGGAGTCTGGATCTGTGGTTGCGTTCTGCTTGCTGCTTATTTATTTATTTATTTTTTAAACTGGTCCTGACCATCAGCCTGGTATAGAGTATAATGAGCTGGATACCATATTGTGCCAGACAGATTTTACTTTAACAAGAGAGTATTAATATACTCCTTTGTCTGTTTTATTATTTATTTATTTAATTATGTATTGATTTGTCACTGGGCCGGACAGGGGGGCAGACATGGGGGCAGACATAGGGATGGGGGGGCACAAACAGACATCACAGAGAAATGACAACACCAGCAAGAGAAGGGGGATGGAAGGTGGGGACAACAGGGAATAGCAGAGGGAAACACCAATTGCAGAAAGCAACGAAACCTGCAATAGAACAGAGAGGGGGGCTTGGGGAGGAGAAAAACAACAACAACAAACAAACAGTAAAAATAATAATAATAATAGTAAAACACAACCAGCCGAACAGCAGCAATAAACAGCTGACATAGTAAGACAACTAAGAGAAAAATGAAAACAAGAAACAGTCCAGCATACTAAATAAGCAACACAACACAGCCACGAGAGCTGGAATAATAACAATTAATTTAAATAAGTAACTGAAAGAAAAGCATCAGGAATAATTCTACCAGGGACAACCTAAGTTTGTTTGTGTCTATGTGTGAGACTGTGTGTGTCTGTGTGTGTGTGGGTGAATGTGTCTGTATGTGTGTGTGTACATGTGTGTGCGCATAAGCCTGTTAAAGAATGTAGTTGTTAGTGAGAGTGGGACGCCACGACTGTGCCACACTTACCCCAGCAACAGGCAGGCAAGAACCCCAGTAGCCAATAGGGGTGGGAGAAAGAAAACAAAATAGAAATAATAAGACTCCCAGATGCACCGCGATGCAAACGCAGACGCCCCCCCCAAAAAAGAAATTAAATAAATAAAAATGACGGAACGCAAGAGGCGTAACCCACGGAAGAGCAGCGCCCGGAGCACACAACATAGACCAGTGCCCCCCCAGCACCCCACCGCCGCGCGGCGACAACAAATGCCACGCAGTCACCCAATGCCTGGCAGCCCCCCCGTGTGCAAGGTCGCCCCCCCCCATCTCTCTTTTAACCCAACTGGTCAAGGCATTTGGCCACCCATCCTGAGTCTAGGTCTAGTACCCAGCACTGCGCCAACTTGCATGTGTTGCTCTGATTGTTTGTAGGTCTATCCGAGGCATTTTAGTCTAATGACGTTGATAAGGCCCCTTGGAAATCAACTACAAACTGAAAGTCGATGCCAGATTAAAGATAGCAAGAAACTAAATGTAAATGTTTATTCCACAATAGGGAAAGTACATTTAGACACAACTAACAGATGCCCAGTTTCAACCTTCTCTGAGATACTTTTTCATAAAGCATTATTTCTCTTTCATTGACACTGTGAAAATGTTTGGTATCTGGGGAATTTCTCATCATGTTTTTTGTCATTCACAGTAGCAAACGTTTTGTCAGGACTCAATATTAAATCCTTTGAGTAGTTTTGTATTATATAAAATGAGTAGACACATGAATGCACACAAACACAAAGACGATGAGCTGGACAAAGCTCAACACCTTCCAAACAAGATAAATGACAACAATCAAACAGCTCTACTGGGATGTGTGTGTACATATGTAGATTAGAGCAAATTTGCATGACAGTTTATGAATCATAAATTATGCATTTTGAGGTGTTTTTCCTCCAGACCTTAAGTGCTTCTTATCCTTTTCACCGTGACCGCAGAGAGTTTCATTAGCGCTCGGTTAGGTGACCATCTCTTGCTGTTTGTTTTGCTCACTTCATCACCAAGAGCCATTTAGCTTTCATCAGTGTGCTATTTCTCATTGCTTGGTTTTAATCAGACCATTGTGACCTCCAGTAACAATCTTTCTTACCGCTCATACTAACACATCCTTATACATACAACAACAAAAACAAAACAGACAAAATAGCCTGATTGTCAATTGTCCCAAAAAGTCCTAGATTAGATTAGATTAGATTTTTTTATTAGCCACATGACAATGCTGGTGGAATTTGTTTTCTGTAGAGGATCTTTAAGCTCTACATCATGTGCATACTTTACAAACAACAAATAGACAATACACTCCACAACATGTAACAATACAAAATACAGTCGGTAAACGACAAAATGTAGTGTATGAGAAGGCAACTAAACTGAAGGGAGGAGTTCGGAGTCCTGATGGATATGGGGAAAAAGCTATTTGTGAAGTGTTTGGTCTTGATAGAGAGTGACCTGTAGCGCCTCCCTGAGGGAAGGAGCTGGGAGAGGTGGTCAGCAGGATGTGAGAGGTTGGAGATGATTTTCTTTGCTCGGTTTACATTCTGATGTGTGTAGAGGGAATCAACTGAGGGCAGTGGTTTTCCCATGATCTTGGATGCTTTATTGACAGTCCGCTGTAGTTTTTTCTTTGTTTGGCTGTCCGTGCTACAATACCATACTGTGATCGATGATGTAATGATGGACTCAATGATTGCGGAGTAGAACAGAACAAGGAGTTGATGCTGCCGAGGAAGTAGTCTTTGTTGAGCTCTTGCAATGATGTGTTCTGTGTTGGTTGTCTACTTGAAGTTATTGCTAATGGTGTTCCTAGGAATATAATGGAGTTAGTGATGGTGATATGGTTGCCGTTTATTTGTATGGGTGTTTTGGGAAATGGCCTACGTCTAAAGACAATAATGAATTCCTGAGTTTTGGCTGTGTTGAGCCAAATGAGTTTGGTCATTGTTTGAACAGTAAGTGGCAGCTTGGTCCACCTCCATGCGGTACTGGGTTTCATCATTGTCTGAGATGAGGCCTATAAAGGTTGTGTCGTCCACATACTTTATTGTTCTCATTGAAGTGTCTGAGGATGTAAAGTGGGCGATGTAATGAGAGAAGGGCCAAGGAGAGAGAACACAGCCCTGAGGAGCTCTTGTACTCAGGGTGAGAAGGTGTGAGGTTATGTTATTAGCCTTCACCCTCTGTGATCTATTCCACAGGAAGCTCCTTCTCCAGTGGCATACGGCTGTGTCAATGTTCATGTCCAAGAGTGTGGTAAAGAGTTTCAATGGGTTAATAGTGTTAAAGGCATAACTAAAGTCTATGAACAGGATGTGTGTGTAGGTGTTTGGTGATTCCAGGTGTTGCAGGGTATGATGGAGGGCTATGATGATTACATCCTCAACGGACAGGTTGGCTTGGTAGGCAAATTGATACGGGTCCATCAGAGAGGAAGTGCAGGATTTCAGGTATGCCAGAATAAATCGTTCAAATCCTTTCGTAACCATAGATGTTAGCACATTGGCACATGAATGATGGTGGAGCATTTAAAACACTGTGGGACTGTACATTGGCTTAATGACGTGTTAAATATCGTGGTAATTTGTGGCGCCAACTGAGCTGTACAATAGCTAAGCAAAGCAGGACTGATCCCATCCGGCCCTGCTGCTTTCCTGATGTTAAGCTTCTTAAATGTAGCGCTCACCTCGTCCTCCTGGATGCAGAAGAGTGGTGTTAGAATGGGGTCGGGGGGAATGGCAGGTGAGGTAGGTTATCAAACCTTGCATAAAAGTTATTTAATTTGTCTGGGAGGCTGGGATCATTGTTAAGGGTGGGGCGTTTTTTGATCTTGAGCTGCTTGATGAGAATTGTTGTTCCATAGCTCTCCTTATTATCATACCAAACACGCATCACACACAAAGCATCTTAAAACCTCTTAATCATCATTCCGTCTTACGGTAGCTAAACGCAGATAGGATTTTTTGCTGGTATATCATGAACTTCCTACTTAAAGCTGTATATTATTATTTGCAGAATTTTATTGGCTACACGAAGTGCCAGTCATCGGCACAATTGCTTGCAATTGGCTCGGCCTACCCACGAAATAATAGGGGCTGGCTCTTTCTTACAGGGCGGCTCTCGTTGGATATTGTAGGCTGTGAAAGGGACATGTGAGCTCCTATTGGGGCGAATTAGCTGTCAGTCGAAAGGTCAGAGTTCAGAGGCTAATTTTAATACAAAATATCGTAGTTGTTTACATTCAGATCGGAGTTATTACGGTTATAATGACAAACGAGCTACATCTGCCGGCACATATCAAACGATACCGCTTATTTACTGATGGAATAATGTGTTTTGGACTAAATGTTTTTACTGGATTGGATCGTCTGGACCTTTGACAACGTAACAAGACCATTTTTGTTGGATTATAATCGATCGGTGGATTACTATGAGGCTTCATAGGTGAGTCCCGTCACTTTTGATTGTACAGGCTGGGCTGACAGAGGCGCTGATTGTACCTGCTGTGGTGATCGTATCTTGAAATGGTTTACATGGGTCAAATCACGAGGATTTTAGCTTTCAAACAGTGTATCATATGAGTATAAAGCTAACATAGTTGCTGTGTGCACATGCTGAAACTGCCGCCAGGACCTGAGGCCGCTGGAATATTAAGAGCTTAATAAGCTTATATCACAACATAAATCGCTCTGTAATCACTATACGTGGCTGCAGTTATAAGCATCTGGTTATCTCTAATCACAACGTATCCTCATGTCCGACCTCTCAAACCAAAGCTAATCTCCCCCTGAGATCAGCTGTAAAGCTCACATCACTCAAATCACCAAAATTACAGACTAATTAGCTGGATAAAAGTAACAACAAATGAGCCAATGTACATATACAATCACAACCGCTACACTTACTTTTGCCATTTCCAGTCCAAAAATCAGCTTATTTGTTCCTAAAAACATCTCGGCCGCCATCTTGATTATTGCGCAATACCTGGGAGCAGTGTGCCTGCCTTTCACCTTTTTCTGCAGAGAGGGGAAGTGCCGCTTTTGGCACACCCTGGCTTTTTTGCGGTCTGGGAGGCGACTCGTAGGAGGTACACAGACATCCAGGGTATCGGATCGATTGATGCCCCCCCATCACATCATGGATGTTTCGTTTCTCAAGCTACAGGCCTGTAAAGCATGGGACTGCTTTTGGTCACAGGAGTATCAGTATTGACTGTTTTTATCAATATTTCAATGTTATGTTATTTGGAATGTGGTTGTATGGACATAAATAGTGTTCTAAAGATAAACATTTAAAAATATGGACATTCTTCTGGTATATTTTGAAAATATTGTATGATAACTGTTGTATTTTCGTTTATTTTCATCAAATTTACAGTTACAATTGCATTCCAGGTGTATTAAAAGTTATTCAGTTGCATTATAATCTATCTTATGATGGTTTATTGCATTAAAATATAGCTTTTTTACAAGGCGAGAATGAAAACATCCTATTTTTCATATGTGTTTTAGTACTTTAATACTCTCTTTTATTAATAAATTCTTCAAAGACAACGGTTTGTTGTAACTCAATAATTTCCTTAATCCCTCACCAGCTATATACAATTTCCACGACTGTACATTACATACAGTAATTAGAGACTACTCATCTCAGATGTACAGTATTAACTTTTTAAAGTAAGATTTGAAACATGCTAATATTTACCCCTAAAATAAGTAGCCTATATTTTAAATGTGCAACAAGTAAAATTTAAGCAATGTCCTGGTCTTGAAAGTCATAGTTGAATACTGATTTTATGTCATTTATGTCATGCATTTGTACACATTTGTGGTCATTGCCAATGATGAGTTGGACTAATTATGCTACTTCTTTAGCCCACCCAGACTTTAGCAGTCCTGTGAACTGGGTGGCTACAAATCTCACAAACTGGAGCTCTTATAGAGTGATGGATAGTTCCCACCTGTCAACGTGACATTTGTAATAGTCCCATCCTTTGTAAGAATGAGGGAGGGGAGGATTAAATGGAGGGTGAGAAATGGAGGAAGAGAGATGTTTTCTTTGGTTGTTTGTGCCTCCATCTCCATTTAAGCTGTAGGGAGCAAGGCAAGGGCACAGCAGACATGATTGACTTTGAAGAGTGAACAATAGATGCAAATTGCAAACCAACAGTTGTGTGCTTCCTGCGTAAATCTTTTTTTCTCTCTCTCTTTTTTAGATGCAACAACAGTCAAGTCACAGACCCAGACACAAGCCAGCAACAGTCCTGTTTATCACAAAGGGTTTATCATTAGATTGAATAATATTTCAGTTTATTTATCATAATTTTTTTTAGACATAGTAACACGTCAAGCTAAGTAAGCAGTTTGTTGGAACAGCTATAAGTCACGTATGATTTGGCATTTCAAGGTGGTGCAAATCAAAGTGCAAAAAAAGAGACCCCCACCATAAAAACCACACATAAGCAATTGATTCAAATGTTTTAATGCTACTCACCAAACTGCATTCAAGCATACTTCCCAAAACTGGCACATAAAATAGGCAAGCATTTGTGCCCCTGACAAAAATACCATTTCACCAGCTAAAGCCTATGCCATTCCAACTCTGGCTTTGTTGTGGCAGTGGTTTTGACTTTGACTGCTATAACATTTTTAATTTGTTTAAAGTCTAACGGAAATTAAATTGCAGGGTACAGTTACCAGGGCAAGTTTGTTTACTTTTTCTTTCTATGCCTCTACCAAGGTTCAGCTTAGCTGTCAATCAGACACAGTGACACACCCACCTAGAGGTTTGAGAGAAAAGGAACATTTCTTGTGTATCCTGAAAGTAGCCACATTAGCGGTGTGACTCTATGGATGACATTGTTAGTCTGACTGTTTGATTTGCTCTTTGGTTCAGACTGAATGGATGGATTGCCATGAAATCTGGAACAGAGGATGACCCCTACTAACTTTCGTGATCCCATAACGTTTCATCTAACGCCATCATCAGGTCAAAGTATCTTAACATCTACTATATGATTGATTAGCACAAAAATGTGGTGCACACATTCACGGTCTCATGATGATAAATCATGATGACTCTGGGGATCGCCTTTTCCTCTTGCCAAAGGTTTTTCTAGATGATGACGTGCCCCTAACCCTCCCTCCACCTCCCCCCGCATATAGCATATATATTTGCATATATTATTTCCCTGCTGGGGATCAATAAATCTTTATCTTATCCGATCGTATGCATTTGGTAGATAATCATGCTGTAACTTTTGTAAATACAGCTCCAATAATGCTTTGGGGGAGGTAAAATCGAAGTACATTGTTGCTATGGATTCAGTGATGCTGTGGGCTACAAGTTAAGGCCATTTTTTTATTCAGCTTATATTAGTTAACATTTTGGCAATTTGGCACCATTAAAAGCATGCTAAATTAGTTTTAGCAGTTACTGTTTGCAAAGTACCCATACAGACAACTATTGCTCAATTACTTTGATAATTCAGAAAACTTAAAAACGTGTTTTGGCAAGTTCAAGAATTGTAAGGAACCCCTTTTTTTGGACTGAGCGACAATGGAGTGGTAGACCTATATGGTTATGAGAACTAGGAAGGAACTGAAAGAAAAGGCTGCATGTCAAAGCAGTCTCTATAAATACACTACTCTCCTTTCACGTATTCCTCAAGTGCGGCTTGACGTGAGAGAATATTCGTTTTTTGCTGCTGACTGAAGCAGGAAAGGGTGGAAAACAACTACTTTGTCCTTGTGGAGAGGTGTGTTTCTGCTTGCGTTGGCCAAAACCTTCTAAAGGAGAGTGTGTCTGTGTGTGCGCACGTGTGGGTGTTGGATAGCTGACTGAAGGGCGAGACAGAGAGCGAGGAGAGGGAAGATTGAAGTGGTAATTGATGACTGTTGATTTGAGCTGCCCTTATAAATAGCATGACATATTTAATCAGAGAAATGGGCAAGTGAGGGTATTCTATACAGAGACACAATGTATGTTGTCAAGTGAGTTTTGAGTAGATTCTTGAAATGTTGTAAAAAAAAAAACAAAAAAACATTTGCGTGAATTTGTATCAGCTAGGCTGAGACAAAGGTGTGGGTCAAAATTTTTAATTTGTCCACCTACAAGAAAATAAATACTGTTTCAGAATTAGAAAACACTCTTGGAAACAGACTGCAATAAAGCATACCTCCACACCTCATCTGCTTAAGTGTTCTCACGTTTACTCCTCACAGTCTATCTCATTATCAGTGGTGCTAACCATATAATCACTATGGTTTAGAGCTGTTGAACATGACCCAACATAGTGTGCCTGTGTGTTGACTATCACTATGTGTGTGTGGCAGAACAACAAGGCCTTGGCTTAGTGTTTTAGCAGTGTGTTTGTGTGGGTCTAGGATACCATGTCCTAGCACAAAGCAAATAGGATTTTCTAGTGTGTGTGTGTGTGTGTGTGTGTACAGAGAGAGAGTTTACTCTATATTGTGAGGCTTAGTTTCCCACTGTGGTCATCCAGATTGCCAGTCACCACAGCCTTATGTACGACATGCTAGATAAATCCTGTTTGCACGCACATTCGTGCACACACACACACACACACACACACACACACACACACACACACACACACACACACACACGAACGCTCTGTGGACCAAGAGATGTGGGCTAGCGGGTTCATCTTAACCACAGTGAACTCCAGTTTGTCCGAAATGAACAAGGAAGGCCATGCAGGGATAAGGCTTTTAACAGGCTTGATCAGACTTCCATATTCCGCTAGCGTAATATCAAGCTTTATCTTTTATCCTTCTTTTATCCTTCTTATTCTGTAATGAATGAAACTTTTTTCTGTGAGCTGCAGAGGTCAGAATACTATCAGACTTGACACTGGCAATTACCTTTCACAAGAACACTGGGTCAAAGCCAGCAGAAGACACTAAGCTTTTTTTTATTTTTTTAAGCTGAACATCAACAATCAATTTACTTTTTTACGTGGGTGCAAGTTCACATACTGTGTTCAGAATCAGTGTCTCTCAGCTCCTGTGGCTTATTTAAAAAGTTGGATTGATTTATTTTGGAGTCGAGTGCTGCTCATATCAAAAAGGCAATTAGCAGGCTCTTCTGTTGTTGCACCAAACAAAGATCCTCGTCATTTTAATTTAATGAGCTAAGGCTGGCTAAGAATGAGAATCTCTGTTGGAATTTAATAACAGTTTCCACTCTGTCTTGCTCTGTAGAAAAGGCTATGGCTCCAGACTGGTGTTGTCACAGTGTTAGGTAGCATCCAAGGATATTATGGGAAAACAGACCCAGACAGACTCATTAGGAAATGTCCACACGGGCTGAGATATTTGATTCATGACAATGCTAATACACAGGCAGCGTGGATAAGATTTCACTTGAATAATGGATGTTCTGTATTGAAGAGAGCAAATCAGTGAGTTATTTTTTTCACAGAGCTGATATTGACATTGAAGTGTTTTAACTGATTCAGTTTTTTCCAGTAAAGAGCAAGAAGCTAACCATGCTCTCTTGAACAACAAAGAATAGACAGAGGCATGATGCCCATAATGCAGAACAGACATCTTCAATTCTCACCGAACTCAAAGGCCAGCGTACTTGCACAACCAAATACACACACAGAGAGCCAAAGACTAAAAGTATCTTTACAGTCTGTGAAAGGATTTTTAAATTTTTCACAATAGACACTTCCCAAAGGAAAAACAAAAGTTTGAAAAAAATCAAGCCCAAATTTGAAGTTTACATTCAGATTTCCTTCTTCAATATGTCTTCAATTGCATTGAACTAAAATGTGAATGGGTACCATACTATTGTTTATTCTCATCTCATGGAAACCCTTTCAAACAACACATGTTGAGACCAAGTGAGTGGATTACTAACAGACTTTTGTGTGCGCTTCTGGCCTGTGCAAAAAAAACCCCAGCCAGTTAGCATTCAAACTGAGAGCTATAGTATTGTGGCACTAATGGAGCATTAGATTGGGGTTAAGCGCCTGAATGGGGAGTGGTCCACTTGCTCTGCCCCGGGGCTATGCATACAGGACCAGCGCTTAGCATTAGCATAATTGCTGGACACCGAAGCACAGCAGAAGGTACTGAACAATTCCCATTCCAGCTCACCTAATTCACTCTGATTGAGCTGGGAGGACTGGTGCTGAACTCCATGAATGGCCCAAGGATGGGGAAAGAGGATGGATGGATCTCTTTGGTAAAGCGGTTACAGAGGACACAGAACGGCATGGATGAAGAACAGCAGCACTGGTTCTGGACTGTACTGCAGCTAATGGTCACTTTAATTATTCAGTGTTGAATTAAAATGAGTGAAGAAAGCAAATGAATTGGGCAACTGTATAGAGAACAATCACATATCTTCTACTCATAATTATCCTAATAAAGATGCTTTACAACAAGTCTAACCCTCCCAGTATCACAGTGCTTGACAGACAGGGAAAAAGAGAAAGGGAGATCTCAACTTACGTATGTGGCTGAGCACAATAGTTGGAAGCAATCTTTCTGTCTGTCTCTCTCCCTCTCTCTAGCCTCCTCCTCTCCTCCTGGGATGGGTCCTATTTTGAATTTAATGAAAGAGGAGAACACACTACATTGCATAGACTCAAATGGGACCCCGGAGAGGCCCAAACCAATTTATGTTGGACAATGGCAAAAACAAAACCAGAGATGTGTACAGTAGTGATGAAGAAGAAGGCTGGAATGAGAAGAAGAGGTTTCATTCAGGAGAATTTGGCAATTGGTTGGCAATGAACAATAGTTTATAAAGGCCCGACATTGTTGGGGTTTTTGATTTCTCTTTTGTCCACACTTGATTAACACCGTAAGAATGCACAGGATAGATGTCAAATTTGATATGGAGGGTTTTCATGTGTGCTCCCTTGTTCTAAGTACTTACTGTAATAAAAGTCATGCACAACTTATCTGAGTTTGCTCCAAGGCTCTCATGACCATGAGCTCTTCTTCTGCTTTGATGATGAATAAATGAGAGGTTAGCTGTGAAGTGGGATTGGTTTAACACCATGCCATGGAGCCCCATTTTCACAGAGCACCAGCTTCAATGAGCCTAAGAATGAGGGCCAGTGCCCTCTACACAGCTCCTGTGAGGGTTCCCTGAACCCAGACAAGCGTTTCCCCTCCCACCTAGCGCTATTGCTCCACTCCTCTCGCTTTGGATTCCTATTCAGCGTGTTTACCATGCCACCAGGCCTATTCAAACCCCAGTCGGCAGGTCTTCCAGAGCCTTACAGAGCAACTGAACTCTCCCTAACCTACTAATCAGACCTCTCCTCCCTTTCAGCCCTTCAACATAAAGCCCCGTCTTGACCACCATTTTGTAGGTCAGCCACTGTGGGCTTTGTGCAGGCCTTAGCACCACCAGAGAAAGATCCTCCTTCTATTGATGCATCTTGAGCAGGTCCGCGAGACACCCAGACACCTCCCCCGGCAGATGGAGGCATTCAAAGACATCCAGTTTATTAAGCTGTCACTGCGCATCTAAATCTGTTCCCTATTGCAACGGTACAGGCCTTTCCAGAGAGAGAGAGAAAGCCTTTGTGTGCCACCAAGGTATTCAAAGAGTTTTAAAAAAAATCACACACACTAAAACTAATGCAGACACACCGGTGAAATGAGATGCAAATCCGATGATTCACTTGGCAGTAAGAGAGGGCTTTTCTTTGTGTGTGTATGTGGGCATCTTGTGTGCGTGCATGTAACACTCGTTGTTGTGTGTTTGCGTATGTGTACCTAATTCCTGTTGCATAGCCTCAGTCTGTGCTGGCATAGCAGTGCCTGTACAGTTGAGCAGCCGTAACACAGTTGTTGGTATGGGGGCATTGTGTGACTGTGGCAGGGAGAGAAATTACTTAAGGAGCCAGGACAATGTCTTCAGTTAAACCCGGATATAGTGAGGGGAGACATGCAAAGAGACACTCGGGTGTAGGGGATGAGCAATATGGGATGACAGAGAGGGGGAGAAGAGATGCAAAGAAAGAGTGAAGGCTGAACTGGATTCTGGTTAAGACTTCCAGCGTCTTTCTATCCTTTAGACAATCAACACTCACAGATTGGATTTGCATGGCTAATGGGAGTGTTAGGCTGTTGTTTGGCAAGGGGGCTTGATCAGAATGGGCTGACCCCTGAGTTCCAGAAGTCCAAACTTTGATCCATCATGACAAGAATGGTACTGTAGCTCCTGCCTTCTAGGACAGTATTTTAATCCCTACACAAGCAAATGTATAGATTTTAATGGCAGAGGAGCCTGTTGTCCTGCGAATTTCTTCTAGCATGTGCGTTTGTTGTTTCCTGTGAATCCCTTGTGCATGTGCACGCTAGGAATTTCGACACAGATATAATAAATTAGTGGAAATACATTTAATGGTTATAGCAGAGCAAAGGCCAGCCATAAATAGTATCACCAGAAAGTCTTAAAGGGGCTATATGTAGTTTGTAAATCAAATTGCTTTTTAATAAATCACTTTTTTACTTCCCTTTTGTCAATGGGCTCTAACCTCACTTAGACATTAACTGCACAACTGTTTTCTCTGTTGCTTGGAACAGCCATTATTCTGCTTCTTATGTGAAGGAACCGAGTCGGGATGTAGCCCTGTGCGCGCTCCCGAGCCTTCTGCTGACTACAGCACCACACCGCAGCTAACGACATGTAGTCCACTAACACTATAAAATGACCGGCTCCTGGCACAACAACATAAACTCCACGTAAGGAAAAAAACAACAACAAAGTTTTATGTGCTGAAGCACCATCAGGCCAAAGAGAATCAGATGAGGTGGGGTGAAAACACAGTCAATTTCATAAAGGTTGATGTTAGCTCGCAGGCTATCTCCGACCAGTTGCTAATGTTATTCGGTGCAAAATACTATAGTTGTAAAGTTATGGCGTTCCACGTTACTCCACCAGCTAACACGATCCACATTACTATCCTGTGTAAAGGTAGCCAGCTCATTTATAATATTCAGTCTAGCTCACTAACTGTTTCATTTATCATCCAATATATTTAGCTGTGCTCCCATAACTCCCACGTCCATCGAATGACACACAAATATATAATGTTAGTTAGTTACTGAAAAGCAGGCAGTTGAGCTAATGTCGATGTATCACGTCGCTAAATTTCCAGCATGTTGTGTGAAGCTTTCTCCTGGTGAGTCTTTTTATAGCTGACTTCACACTACTTTATTTTCCTAGGAGGATTGTGCCAATATACGACTCGCTGAGTTGGCTGAAAGGTAACGTTACGGAGCCGAAAAGGGGGTCAGATTTGATCTGTCTCTGAGCCGGGAATGTTGGTAACATCCAGAACATGTCTGGGTGAAAAGCCCCAGCTGCCCGTAAGCTGGTGTTTCCGTGTTCATTGCGGGATCTCTGCATGAAAGCGGTTGTGTTTCGGATTATGCTCGCTCATGAGTTCGAACCGAGCACACATACGATCACACAACTGGTTGCACTCTTACAGTAAAACAGCACCGCTAGTGTCCGCTGAAAATTAAAAATATATCCTCCTTTAAGCATTATCACTTTAACTTTGCGATTTATAGGTGGCAAGAATTGCAAAACACCATCCTGTTGAGTCCATTTTTTGCTAAATTAACAAAAGGGTGGTCTTCTCATACAGGTGTGTGTGTGTATTTGGCTAAGGAGTGGAAATTTAAGGCTCAAGTGGTAAATGCTGGTATTAGGAAGGGAAATGACCACTGAGCTGTTCAATAACGCCCTCCGTTGTTAATGACCACTACCCGGGCTCAGACAGGGACATAGTCTAACACACATACACTCATACACCTGAGGAAACAAAACAGGAAGAGGAAATGAGCAAGTGATCCACTCCACCTTCCACTGTACATTCCCACAAAGATGTAAAGACTTTTCCAAACATCCCTGTGGACTGGATTTAGGCTAGTGTAAAACTTGAGCAGGTTGTTTTGGATCCAAGACAACCTTTTTTACCCCTAAGGTTCTTTTTTTGTGCACATGGGGAAGCCAATGCCTTGGCAAGCTATAAGAAAAAACATTCACTCTTGTGTGTTTTAATATCATTAATGGACGGGTTTGTGTAAGTGCTGAAATATGACCCAATTAACAAGTGCTGCACTTTTGTTATTATTTCTCCCTGAATTAATCTTATAGAAATGGGAGCTGAGAGAAAGATAGATATTTCCCATGGCGTGGCTCTGTGAAATGGGTTGCACATGTATACTCTCAGCCCACTGCTGCTCTCTCACATCACTGATCTCTTTCTCTATTAGCTCCCACTACTTTCTCATGTGGCTCCACGTAACAGAGTTGGCCATGGATGGTCATGGGCTAAACAAACAGTATTGCCTTTCTTCCTTGTATTTGTCAATTTAGTCTGGTAATAATTTTAGGTGAGAGGACTAAGGAAACAGTGAGCCTGTATGAGTGTTACAGATGGTATTATCACATGAAAATAGGTATAATTGCACTGTGCTTATAGCACTGGTTAAGTAAACCTACAGTAGGGATCAAGTTGCGCTGCGTTGCCCTCCCTTGTGCATCACTGAGCGGTTAGATACTGTTTTAACTGAGATATAGGAGACTGTATAAATGTCTCATAATTACCTGGAAAGGAATTTGTCATACTTCAGTTTGACACAATTGATTAGTGGTTAACAATACAGACAGTGATGAGCTGTATGAATGTGTAAAAGTGGTTAATGAGGATAAGAACAAATTATTGGGTAAGTATATGTTTCAGTGGAAATAAAGCAAATACATAAAGTACAATATTGCTCCTATTCAATGAAGAAAATATAATAAAACAAGAAACAATCAATAAAACCTTACCTATAAAACAGTTATTTACAATAATAGCCATTAATGTGCCACTTTAAGAACACATGAGAGAAAACAGCAACAACATTTTTTTACACTTTGTAGTCATTAAGCGTATATGGTAAGTGCACAGCATTCAAGGAAACAATAACTGTAATGGCCAATTAGCTATTCCTGTGCTGAATCACAACAAGATGACTAATGTATTAGAAGTGCAAAAGAAACAGCACTGAGCTGCAAATACCTGACACATTAAAGCCTGGAGCAGTTCCAGGTAAATCTTTCAATTACACAGAGTGAATACCACTCTGTTTTGAGGGCAAGATGGATAACTTAGAGAATGGGCTGTCAAAGAAGAAAGTACACTATAGATTTAATTAGAATAACACATCTGAGGGGTTATAGTTGTTTGAACAAGGCTGCGTAGCAATGGACAGTTGGACGGCAAATCGATGCTTTGACCAGAAGGAATCGGTGGTACGTATAAAATCGCTGAGAGACAAAGTGAGATGTGAAATCTGTCTGGCACAACATGGTATCCAGCTCCTCCTCACTTCTTTGTTGTAGCATTGCCTGCTGCAAAAGTTTGGGTTAGTTGTAACAACAAGAGTCTGTGTTAGTTGTAACAATAATGAAAATGTTTAGTTATATTTATATGTTTGCATGTAATTTCAGTATGTGTCTGACACGGTCAATAATGTTTAATTTTTTTTATCATTCTGTTCAAATGTTAGTGTGAGACCTGTAGGCTTCTCTGTGGGACCATGACGCCTGCACTCTAGAAGTGCCATATGTTTTCACCACTGTGAAGGTTAAAGACCAGCAAGCACACACACTAATATGCAGTTGGTGCACATTTGTACATTTTGTTAACTTTTATTATTATGTTCACTACCAAGTCACGTCCATGACTGACAGTAACTAAGATACTTGGATCACACCTACATACACACACACAAACACACACATTTCACCCCAGAGTATGTTACAACTTACCCAGACTATGGGGTAAATTTTAAAGTTTTAGTTCTTGTGTACTTGTTAACCATGACAGAAAATTGTCTGTGTTGCAGAGATGACAGTTACACCAATTAATGGCAGACTTATGTAACTAGTTTGTATCACATTTTGAACACACTAGCTTAAAAGAGCTCTGTGATGCAGCAAGAAATGTCAAAAATGTTAAAACCATCCCTGGCCTCTCCTACATTGTTCTGATAAACATCAGGATCTTGTTTGCTTTGCATTTGTTGTCAGTTGTTGGTACCTTTGAAAACCTGGTTGTTAGTGATTGTTAAGTTCGGTGGAGTAATTGTTGTTTTATTTCTTTTTCAATCTGCAACATGATGTGAGGGATAGGCTGCTCGAGTAGTACACCCACCGTCCAGGGAGGGTCAGCTCATTAACACCCTTTCAAGATTTAGTTTGGACATTTACAAGTGTGTGTTTGATTCAATAAAATGCTATGAGGGCAGAAAGTCAGAGGAAGAAAGTGTGAGTGAGTGTTTATGTTGGTGTCAAGAGTGAATAGGTAACAGGGGGAAAGAGATAGCACTCTGTGAGTTCTCATAGATTTGCTTTGATCTCTAAGGCTGGCGTCCCTCTCAAACATGATTTCCAAATGTCAAGTTTATTGAATAAACACATCTTTCAATATCTTGGAAGATCTCTCCAACTAAGATTGTCTGCCTCAGCCTTTCAGTCAGTCTGATGGTATCCCTGCCAGGTCCTACAGCATCCACTCCATGAAAGACCAGTCTGTCAGTGCACTCTGAAGCACTTTCTGCCAGACATGTGGTTCTTATTTTGCAGCCAGAGGAGCAGATTAACATAAAAGAGGGTGTGTAACAGTTCTTGCATTCAAAACCCTGCCTGGGGCAAGAGGAGGAGAGGCCGCGTTTGGATTACCTCATTTAGGATCCTTTAAAATGCTGTTTACCTTGCAAAGTGTGCATCTCAATGAGGTATTGCAGTGGCAGCAAACATAACAGGGTCAGTGGTATGAACAAACAATCTTTTATTGTTCATGAACACCAGATAAAAACAGAACATTGTGACTAGAACCGATGACATCAACACAGATGTACAAGTGAGGCTGTCTTCCCAAGAAAACCAACCTCAGTCTTTTCAGACAATTATATAGTTATAAGGCTCTTTAGTGGGACTTTTGGTGAGCTTATTTTATATATAAGTCCGAATGGAGGAAGCCAGAGTGGATGGATGGGACAACAAAATGTGGGACTTATCACAGGAGACTGATGTTTTCCCGTTATGTGTTGTTTTTTTTTTACAAACAAAGCACCTATTTTAAACCAAACCATTATATATCCCTAAACCTAACCATGTTGTTTTTTGTGCCCAAACCTATGATCTATGATCAATGTGAAAAAAACAATGGAAATGTCACTGACTACTGATTGGTTAGGACAAAACAAAGCAAAATAACATCACTACTGACAAGAAATTGGCTACTATGAACGCAATGTCAGGCTGAATGAATAAAGTAAAAACAAATGATAAAAGATAGATAATTTGGCTAATTTTAATATATATTTTATATATAAGTCCGAATGGAGGAAGCCAGGGTGGATGGATGGGACAACAAAATGTGGGACTTATCACAGGAGACTGATGTTTTCCCGTTATGTGTTTTGTTTTTTGTTTTTTTTTACAAAAAAAGAAATATACTTCTTTTCTCATCTGCAAGAGCCTACTGCCAAATTAAAGTAAAATCAAGCAGTCACAGAAAGTGTATTGCGAACAATGAAATCCTTAAGCACATTCACAGGTGAGAGCCATTTTCCAGCTATTTGCCCCGCTGACCTGTGCAAAGAGCTAACTGGCTAGCTAGGTTCATGTTCATGTTCATGTTCATGTCTGTACATATCTAATGTATGTCTGTGTAGATAATTGAAAACAAAGCAGACATGGCTAGGGTGAGAAAGAGCAGCTCTTTGACCAATACTGGGTTATGAATGTTTTTTCTTACATGCTTGTATGGAATCAGGTCAAAATGGAAGTTCCTATACACCACTTTTGTGCTCATTTAATAATTAAATACTGTAGATTCCATTTTGCAAAGCCAAAGGTTGATAGTAGTAAATTGCTGATGATTTGTTCTGAAAAGCTGACACAACCCGCTGATAAGGCAAACTAGTATTGGTGTAGCAACACTTTCTTTTTTTACCACCAAATCCATTAAAAGATCCCTCTTGCCACAAATCTTTAGCTATAGGTGCAAGAGTTTCTCAGTAACACTGCAGACCTCTTGCAGGCTCAAGGAGGAAAAGGCCTGATATGAATGAGCCCTTTGTAGGACAGGAATTAATATCATTTTATGCAGTTCGATTAAATCATAATGCGGCAGGTAATGAATCTCCACCTTCGCTATTTCATTACTCAGTGCAGTCATGTTATCAAGCTCTAAATATAGACTCATTATATATTCCATTTCTACCAGCTAGATTCAAAAAATGAAATGGTCCTTTCTGAACGTCAGGTGTATATTTCACCTTACTGTTCATACAAGGGCCAGGGCCCATCTCTTTTCCTTTTCTTCTCCCTCTCACTCCATCTCCTTGAGTTATAGCCACCACTCACATCTACCAACTCCAAATGAAGGGGGCCTTTGCAACTGGAATTAGAAATAGATGAGGGAACCAGGGTGAAGCACTTTGATGAAAGGTTCAATTATTTTGATGATTGGTCTCAGGAAATGTTTCACAATGACACGCATTTAGCCCCAGTAGTGCTCTATAGAGACTAGCTGAAATGTCATCCTCCTCCCTTCAACACAATATCTCTGAAATCAGCAAAGCTATACTGACCCATTTGATCTTTTTCATGACTTTACCTTAATTTGTTCAGATTGGGTTTGCTTATTTGAATCTTTAACTGTTAATCTATCTTCAGATGACCCTTGTTAGCGCAACCAAACGTATCCAATTAAACAAGGTAAATCTGTAATCAGGAGTTAGCATAATGAACTTGACCCCTGAGGTGGGACAGATGATGTCCTAATCAGAGTCACTGAGCTTATCTATCTTGACAGAAGGGTCAAAGGTCCCAGATGAAGCTCTGATAGGAGATAGGCCTAATGAATAACAATAGGTGGATTAACTGGAAGCCGATCCCTGATTGGGAGGGGATTTGGCCTATTTCATGGTGAGAATGGAAGTCATTGTGCCCTGCAGTCTAATTTTGGAGTTTATGTCACAAAATTTTCTACCTTATTCAATTGAATCTGGCAGTTTAAATCTGTTTTTGTTAAAGTTACAGCAAATATCACAAACATTTAGCAAATTAATTTACCAATTGACATATACTGCTGTAGCTCTAAGTTGCATAGCTAACTGCAAATAAATAATTCCTTTATCCATTTTGTATCAATGCGTAAACATTTATGCAACACTGTACCGTTTACGATGTAAAATAATAAATGATAATTCATATGTGGCCAAAAATTGACTCTTGAGGGGGCTGTGTTTGTGACTTCAGCACAGTCCAACCATTACTACAAAATTTCTTACTAATTACTAATTAATAATAACAATCAGTCCACTGTGTGGCCCTTCTTTACAGTTTCTCAAGAACTTTGTCACTCCAGACACAAGACAACAGCTGATTTTTTGTTTTGCTGCTATTTTATGGTCACTTTTACTATTTATAACGACTACATTTACAGCCCCTCTGCATTTCATACAGCTGTGCAAGGTACCCTAGGATGGGGTGGATGGATAGGTCAAACAAACACAGAACCTTTACCCAGCAGGCCGCTGTCCATGTCCCATATGCTAATGATATAATTTTGGTATTTGACGACCTGGGAATGAGAATGGGTTGTGTATACATATGTCTATGTGTGTATGTATTGACATATTGGTGTGAGGGAGTGTGTGTGTGTGTGTAAGTGTAAGTACCAGTATTTTTGTCACTTAAGTTTAGTTTTAGTTACAACAAGGGTTAACCTGTTCGTTCAGTTCAATTAAATTTAATGGGGCTTTATTTGGCTTTTGGTTTATTTTTCCCAATGTTCCAAATACCTTTCTTTACATTGTGTATAATTTGATTTACTCTGATTGGTGTTTGGAAAGCAGTATTGATGTGAGACTGGTCAGAGTGTGTTTCAGAGGGGACAGTTATTCTACTAAGGCAGGGGACTCTTTTCTGAGCTCAGCTCTTGGGTTTGGAGGGCTTAAAATGGAGGTGTTCTAGGGTGCTGAATCTAAGGTAATTAAAACATGTTTGTGCTCTCTTTTGAATGTTAATTATCAGTGTCTTGTCTGATATTGGGTATCTTTTCTGTTCTGCTCTACATGCATGTGTTGGTGTTTTTCTGTTTTCTGTCCCAGTGGGTATAGCTATGATGATGATTTATTATAAACTGGTATTTGTTCTCCTGACATCAGTTTTCTTTATATGTAGTGCCAGGGCCTGGTTATGACAGCACTTTACTACTATGTCCACTTTTTATACATTAAATAAAGTCTGATTTAAATTGCAGCCCTGTCGGACACCTCTTCTCTGGGTGAAGGCTGTGTCCCTACTGGAGGTTCTCCCTGGGGGTCTCCCCTCGTAACCTCAACAAAGGTCATTGTGGGGGAGGAAGCAAACTAACCCTTGGGGTCACAGAAGGCCTGTATGATGGAGATAGCTAGAGAGAGACAGATAATAGAATGACAATATATGTTGTGCCAGTATGACTGGTCTGCATACATGCATGAATACCCCCATTCAACGTGTTTGCACACACAGAGCATGCACATAAGCATTTTGTGCATGCATGCGTGTGCTGGTGTGTTTGCCATGTCCATTGGCCTGTGTGTGCATCATGAGTAATAGTCAGCCCAGCATTAAAGGCTGTGCAGTTTGCCCATGGCTAGGTGCATGTGCAGCAGATAACTGTGTTTGCATCTCTGTCTCCACAGATACAAGATGGAATCCTTGTGTCTACAGCCCAAATATTACTTTCTCTTTACCTCATGGATTATATACGAGAGATAATTAGAGATAACAGGGTTGCTTAGAAGGCATGTCAGTGTTACTTCCACCTGGCCATTATTCCATTATCCATTCCATTTCAAGTGTCAACATTTGATTTTGTTTTAGACAAAAATACCTTGTGAAAGACTTTTCAGATTTGAGAATTACTAACAGAGCTGTAAACAAATTGTTTTGAATATTTACTTTCAATTTTAGGTTCGGTGTATAAGTCCGAGAGTCTAATCTTAATGTTTTCAGTACAAGTGCCTGATACACAGATGCCTGATATTATACATAATTTATGTATTGAATAGTAAAATAAATGTATCTGTAGTGTCTTTAGGTCCAGATAGTCAGTAGACTAACTAAGATGTGAAACAACTGAGAAATCTGAAATAACTCAAGAAAAACATTTACATGAAAGTGAAGACTGTGAATGTGGACTGAAACTGTAATAATGATAAGTGGGGAGGGGAGCATGGGGGTAAATAAAAAACAATGGAACGAAAACAAAGCAAATGTATTTTACTTATGTTTCTATAAGCAAAACAATGACAAACGGCTGTCACTGTAACCAAGTTTCACACTGCATTTTGTTGCTGAATTACAGCAAACATAGCATCCATCTTTGGGAGGCAGGCTGGTGAGCCTCACTTCATTGTTTCCTGTCAAAGCTCTCTGTGTGTCAATGCACAGAGTGCATACATTGCTGTTGTGTAATTTTGGACTCGTTGCTTAAAGAATAAAGCGGCATATTCAGTGGCTATTTTAGTTTTATAAAAAATCCCATTGTTAAAGATTTAAATAAGGCCATGCAAAGGCAAGCTCACACTATTTTGTATAACCCTGTATGTAGAGATTTTAGAGATTTTGATCTACACAAATCAATTCATACCTAAAAAGTACACTTACAATATAATCATGTTTATTCTTCTTATTTCATGTGTTGTTTGGGTATGTTTTTCATCTCTTTTCAGATGCCAGTGAGCTTGGAATGATGTTTTCTGCAATAATTGCAGAACTAGGCTAAATTCAAAGGATCCCAATGCTTCATTATTCCTCAGGTTGCATATGAAACACAGAGGGAAGACCAGCCCTATTGCTCAATTCTCCCAGGTCTGCAGGGCTCACTATGGGCTTCATGAACGACCACTTCTTTTATCTTAACTGTACTGTAGTCAGTCAGAAGGAAAGCCTACAGTTCCGTATTCAATGTCTCCATTATTCAAGTGTGCACTTTTGTGCTAACACACAACAAATAAATGTGTTAACACACAACACAAAGTGCCTAATACAGCAATACCACTACACAGTGGAAAGCTTAAAATTGCTTTCCCTACCCATTGGCTAGTTGAAAGTTACATAATTCAGATTCACTTTATTGTCATTACTTCAAAAACAAAAGTCGCTCAGTGAAACTGAAACACAAAAACCCACACACGTAATCAGTTCATACTGTATCTGTATTGTCGGCTAATGTCCAGGGCATGTTGGCAATATAAGAAACATTGATCCGTCTTCTCTTCCCTACCTCTATCTCAGACTGTGACTGTATTTCAACATCATGTTCAATCTTCAGCCAAAGTCCTGTCTTTGTCTGGGAAATGGGTGAACATTTATTCAAAATACTACACAGATAGTTTTGAATTACTTAAACATGCTCAAATAGTGCTTTTTCAGTACAGTTGCACTGAATGACGTTTGGTTTTTGCTACTTTTGAACAAGAGAAATAAACGCCAATACTGTTATGTGCATGGAAGTGGAGAAATTATATTTCTCATTTCAACAGTTTGTATTTGTTGTAAAATATCTGCTATTGTAAAATATCAAAAGCTGAAGACAATTTAAGCAGCTAAAATTTTATAAATATATTCGTGTCTCTTTGGGTTTGCATCAGTCCCAAGTTTTTTCTTGTCTACTAAACACTAACCACCATTTTTGTCTCATGCTACCCACTTGCCTCAAACATAGATACACGGAGAGGCACAAATGCTGGACTAATGTTGGTCTAATTGCAGCACCGGAGCCCTGAATCGTCTCTTAGACTGTTTTTCAGAAAACTTAATCGTGTGGACAGGCAGAGTGAACTAATTATCTGCACGCTGTTTTCCCAGCCAAAGCTGGTAATTTAGCAGCAATTGACCTCCTGCAGTTTGCCAGCAAATGAAAACATGTTGGCCAGTCTGCTAACGAGGGGCCTGAAGACCCCAGGGTTCGTCTGGGCCTTGCTTTGCACAGTGGACACAGAACCCCCTCACTTCAGTTCCAATTTACCTCTTTACCTCCTCCAGGGGAATCATCATCTTCCTCACACTGTGTAATGACTTAAGCTAGCTGCAGCAGAGGAACGGCCTGTTGGGAGAACAACTCAATACTGTGATTGTCTGGAAAACAGCATGTAGTCCTTTCCAAGGTGGTTCACTGATGGTATGTGGCCTCAATGACTCCAGCTGCACGGTGCCTTTAGTATAGCTCCGCCATTCATTATATTTCATGTAACATTTTTATGGTTTGGGTTTTAAGTTGTACAAATATGGATTTTTTAAAAATAATTTTCACTGTCTTTGAGAATTTTCTCTTGGCAGGCGGAGAAAACCAGTATTTATAACATCATAGGACAAAACCTCTCCAATGAAACCCAGATGCTTTCTGTAGGTCAGCAAATAAACTATGGCATTCTTCAGTCTAGTACTTCAAAAAGTTCACCTCTGGTCTTCTATTTACAGCAGGAAAACAGTAGAATTGCCCATCACATGATTTTTATCTTCTTAGTAGACTGTAAGTAATGAAGGGATGAACCTGAAACATCCTTGGCATTTCTCGAAAGACTTGCATAAGAGCTCCTTATACTCAATAGTTTGTAACCTGGCTGGTGGGGGATTTCATGTTACACACACACAAACACACACACACAAACATACAATAAAAAAGAGGTATGCCTCTATTTTGCCTCTAAGTGACCACACCACACACACGTTGTCTAACTTGTTAATCAGTATTCCTAATATTAAACACCTCAATCAGCTCTTTCTTATTACTTAATATTTTTAGAATATATCACGTTTGCCCACATGATATTTAATTGTTTTTGGGAGAGTCCATCCTATTTGGCTTGCATTCTCCTGTAATAACCACAAGTAATATCCTAGAAAGCACACAGCAATAATAATGCCAAGCAGTAATTACTTTTTGTGACAAAGTTTGCCAATAGTGGAGTTCTGGATTTATGATGAAATGCCAAAATATACAACAAAAGTACAACACACTTCTGCTGTAATTTAATTTAATTTTCTGACATATCAGGGAACTCACATTGTTGACCTCTAAGGTGATCATGTTGCAAAGTCTGAAATAAAGAAAGTTACAGTATGACTTCAGTGTACTAAGTTGTATGAAATATTGTTCTGCCCATACAGTGATTGCAACACCTGACTAATATATCTTATATGTTGTAAAAATATTTTTCTATACAATTTGTAAACCATTGATAAACAACCTAATGGAACTGCCAAGTTAATCTGACACCCTGGCAGCGGCTCAGCCAGCTATGTCAGTAGATGGACTAGTGCTCATTTTAACCTGCTGTCAGAGGTTGTCTTCCTAATCTGTTTTCATGTGTTCTGTTTAGGATGCTTTGTTGTACTTTCAGAAATTTCAACATGATCTGTTGATGTAGCCCCTGAAGTGATGTGTATTTTAGAATGTGTGCATTATGTGTGCATATGTGAATGAGATTGTGAGGTGGACACACACAAAGAATTGAAGTTAATTTCCCCTGTGTGGTTGCTTAAGTAAACATTGCTGCTTCATGAAGAGTGAGTAACTGCACCACCCTGATGTGTTAATGTGTTTGTGTGCATGTGTGTGTATTGTGAGGGGTGAGTAAGTTCACCGCAGAGATATGGTTAATGGTACAGATACTGTGACGTTGCTTTATTACCAGCAGCTTGTGATGCCAGTAACTGACTGAAAGAGACGACATCTGTCGTCAACATGTTTGGAGCACACTAACAACGAAAAAGCCTTAATGAATAACCATCAGATTGGAGAAAGTCATTATAGTGCTGCAATGCACTGTTCCTGCTTAAATCAAATGTGTCAACAGCGCCTCCAGCTCCACAGGATACAGCAGTGTAACTGGGATTACCAGAAAAAAGTGCACACCCATTTATACTGTAATCTGGCAACACTTAATTACTATATTATTATTATAATTACAAATCATTAATAGGAAGGGGCGTAGCACAAAATTCTGGACCCTGTACATAGGCATTCTTTATTTGCCCCACGGGTATTCATTCTAGTATCTTTGCAGGCCCTCCCCACATGAGGGCCCTGTATACTTAGTCCCCTTCTCCCACCCAGTCTTGCACCCCTAATAATCGGTTCCACCCTGTTTTTTTAACTTGCTAAACAGTTTTTTTTTTCTGTGAGCTTTAATATATAGTATACTTTCTCAGAAGTGCTGTTCGAACAGTTGCTAAAAATTCCTTTCCGATGATCAGACAGAGGTTTGCGTTGCACTTTTTTTTTTAATTTCAGAAACAGGCAACCATATCTGCTTTTTTCAGATAAATGATCAAAAAAATGAAAGAAAATACATATCTCCAGCAGTAAAGGTCTTGTACACTAAAGGATGGATAAGTGCCAAAGATTTCTTATTACAATCAGGGTCATGTCCGGGCATCATAGCTTGCAAGCCATTAACATTTTTTGTCAACTTTATTCTGCCCATTATTTCACTGTTGGCTACTTTCCGGCTTGCAACTGTTTGCATGTATGTAGTATTTTTTGTCATCACTTGACACATGCAATCATTTCAGTGTTGTTGTTTTTTTCAATCCACCTGCAGTTTTAGCACTCTGGCCTCTTTGGAGCTTTAGAAGTAATTAGGAAAACTCAGATATAAAAGTGATGATTGCCAAACATGTTTTTTTAACTGAGAAATGCTGCTACAATAATTGACCTAATTGACAGTAATTGAAATCGAGCAACACATTTACGCCTGCTTTCTGGGGTTTGCAGTGTCCCACAAAATGTTTTTTTGTTCTCTTGTCAAAAAAATCCATTCTTTTTGTTTGTGTGTGCTATTAGAAAGGTTTTGTGTCAAACAAGCCTGAATTTCAGAGAAAAAGTTTTCATCCCACAAACTTTAATTAGGAACAAAAACTGCAGATCATATATCCTAACACTCCTCATGGCTTATATTAATTATTCCTGACACCAATTATTGATGTGTGGTTTTGTGAGTATCACGATTAAATACCAACTTACAGTACATTAAAACAATGTATTCTGATGTCCAGTGGCTAAAAAGCCAGGAGTTGTTTGCATATTTTCCGTTCTTCTATTCCAATTCCCATTCATGCTATACAGTGTATACTTGGCGTATGCTTTCAAATAGTATCTTGCGAATATCTTTCTCAAGGGCAATTTAACAAGTAGACAGAGGACATTAAATCCTTAAATCCTTTTTATCCAGGGTTGTCCATGCCTTCCTTTTTTCTCGTTTATATTTCTGTAATGCACTCTTCACAGGCAGTGGATGGGCAATTAGCCTTTTGCAGTCAAGGCCCCTAAATTCTGAAATGACTGCGACTGCTTTTAAATCTCTTCTTTTTTAAAAGATTGTATCTCTGTGTGAATTTCATTTCAGTTTATATTTTATTTTATCTTTCTGTAAAGGAATTCGTACCAATGGTGTAAAAATTGCCACAAAAAAAAAAGAATAAAGTTTATCATTACTTTAAAGAAGACTTTTGAGGGATTCATACTGTATTACACATGCTGTACAATATAACATGAAAGCTATTTTAAAACCTTTAACTCCATATAACCCCATATCTTAATTCATTACTTCCTTTATACTTTTATAAATAACAGAAACACCTCTCTGTATAATGCAATACAATACAACATCCTCCAAAATGACCATAAAGTGAATCAGCACTTCTCTGAAGCAGTTTTGAAGGCTAGCTTTATTACAGGACTGTATTAGACTGCATTAGTTTTAGTTAAGAGTACATAATAAACTGGCAACCTAGTGTATACTTTACACGTTACTCTTTACTCTTAATATCCACATGTTGCGTTTGGACATGCTTTGTGTACTTTGCACTGTGAGGACAAACTGAAGATCGGTCTGGATGCTTCTACATTAGCTGTAGCCAAAACATCGTGGATGTTTGAATGCTTTCAGTGTCAGTAAAACACTGTTCATTTATTTCCCATGAAAGTCATTGTTCATCATCCACTGAAAGGTAAACATTTGTACAGTGAAGTGAGACTGACATTGAATCAGTTTGTATACAGTATGGCAGGTCGCTATTGTAATCAGAGGATGTAGCTGCATCCTTGTCAACTCGTGGACATATTCCTTATGTTTGCCCAGCCTCCGTTGTATTGAGCTGCCATTCCTGATTAGTTTTGATTGGTTTCATTTGTTCCTCTGTGTTTAGACATCAATCATAGCCTTCCTTTACTGGATCTCTGCTATCTGGCAGCTGCTTGCATTTTGTTTGTGTCTGAAGCTTGGTTGCTGAGTCTCGCAGGTTGTCCGCTGTAAATCTATAGGTGATCAGAGAGAAACAAACAGAACCTAAATGGCCATGAAGTGTGAAGGTGGGAGTGTGTATATGTATGTTATGAAAAGCTATCTAACTTTGGTTCACTGTTCACTGTTCACTGTTGGCAGGTTGTCTGTATGTGTTTGCTTAACTGGTTTGAGCCAACATATTAGTTTGCTAATAAATCAAGCACATTTTACCTTTTTAATAAAAAATGAACCAGCCAGTCATGTTAGTGTACCTGCTAGTTTGCAACTGATATCACAGTGGTTTTCCTGACAAGCACTCCAAAATAATATAAATGCCATTTCAGCCCTAAAAAGATTCCTATTAATTAAACTTCAATATGCAAGCATCTTGAGATTGTTTACTCTGACTGATTGACCCATTATTTGGGTGAGGCCAGGAGAGGACATTTGAGTAAATCCTCTGAATCCTTGAACAGGCTTCCCAGCTGTCAGACCGCCGTGATTGCTGTTACTTACGACACAAGAAAGAATTGTATCCTGGATGGCTCATCACATGATTTAAGTGAGGAGAAAAATAATCCATCTTGAAGACCTCTGCTACCTCTGTTTGGTATGACTGAGAGGGAGAGGGATAGAGGAGTGTTAGGATGCAGCTTCTGGCACAATAAAAGAGGGCAACTTTCCATGAAAGTCTATGGGAGGATGAGGCGGGGGGCTGGCGGAGATAAAAGAAAGGGAGGGATGGTGTGTCGGAGTGAGATGTCTGACATGTGGCTGAGTTCTCCGACCTGGCAGGAACTGGAATGGCCTTGGCTCTGAGGTGTAGACAGCAATAAGGGAGGAATGGAGGGGAAGACAGGCGAGATCATGTGTGGAAAAAGGAGGGCGGTATTGCCCTTCTTCATTTAACCAGACAGGTCAATTGAGCACTTTTTTCAGTCAACGCAATTACAAAGCTGGTCTCTCTGGAATTGCCCATGTGGTTCTGCCCCTGGCAAACACTCTACTATGGATGGATGGATGGTTGAAGAGGAGGAGAGGAGAGATGAGAAGACGCTGGAAGTTTAAGCCTGGGTGGGTTGGCAAAGTGAGCAGAATCTAAGTGGTGCTGGAGTACCCTGGCAGACAGCATGGCACCTCTAATCACATTGAATCAATCCTGTGTAGAAGCCCAAGCCAACCTCACTACCAAACTCCACCAGTGTCTCACCTTCTATCTATTTCTTCAATTCATTCAATCTTCTAGTCAGGTGAAGACTGACTGGTAACTTTTCTGAACTGTCACTGTAGCCTATATGATGTTAGCATGCTCACATATGACTGATTTAGATTTAAGAGTAAAGATAATATTGTAGACATACCTGACCCGACACTTGGTCATAATCCTGTTTAACTATGATATAAACTGAGAAGACTTTCTATTACATTTCAGAAAAAAACACAATTTATCTCACATTACTCAAATGAGGTTGGTTTGGTAACCTTATTCAGTTGGCTCACTCTTAACATGAACACCACTGAAACACAAATTTCTCCATGTATTCACAACACAATCATACCTACAGTACTTAGAAAGGACTTAACACACACAAACGTAAACGGCACTAAAACAGCACAATACTGAGCTACAGAGAGATATTGGGCTGTACGACTGTTCACTTGCACGTACACCTCTCACACCTGTGTTCCGGAGAGGGAGGCAAGTGTTAAATTAATAAATTACACCTCGACCACATTCTTTGGAAATGTAAACAAAGTTTTTGCCAGTTGCTGAACAGTTAACACAGGGACACAGAGTTAGAACATGAAAAATGTATTTTGCATTTTAAGGACAAATTCCAGTAAGGACTGAAATCGCATTATCGTGGCATTTCTAGGCCTGTCTGTTTTTCATTGGTGTCTATATTTCTATTTTTCTTCTTCTCAAGATGGTTTCTCAAGATGAGGGCCTTCACAACATAAACATATTAGTTGCAAACGAACCTTTCTCAGAAATGACAGTACCATAAAAGAAGGCATCTGATGCTCTATTTCTCTGTCTAGGCAGGAGGAAAGTGGACGAGAAGACTATCTCATGCCAAAAAATTACTTTTCACAGCGGCAACTATGAAACACAGCATGTTTTTCTGCTGTGACACTTGTAATAAGCGAAACTGTAAGTGTCTTTTTGTGTGAATGCCTTCTCTGGTTAGACACTCCACTGACCTGAGATAATCAGTTGAGAAAGGCAACAATAGTTATTTGCATTGTTGTACAGTTTGTAAAAAAGAATGGACTTATTTGGCTCAAGGTCGACCTCAATTGGTGACAGCAAGACTTAAAATAAATGTGGTTTTGTCCAAGTATGTGAATCATACCATGTTTCTTAAAGCGTTTCCCTGTAGATTAACTGGGCGACATGAGGTTTCTCTACTTCACAGAGTCTACTGTAACAGAAAGGTTCAGACAAAAACATCATTTGAAGGTAAGAGATGGCGTGATGCTAAGCGTGTGTGTCATTAAAATTGTGCCACTGGGCCTGTGTCACCGCGCTTTAGACTGTCTAACAAGCATGCATGCGTATGTTGGTTGGATTGTACACGCAAGCCAGGCACCCCCAGGCCAAATTGGTCTATTGTGTGCCTACATATGCATAATAATTACACGGCTTTGCTTAGACTTGCCCTTCCTTTCTGTTGCCCTCTTTGTCAACAGTGATGTAATATTGCACTTTGGGATTACAGTAGGATTGTGTGTATGCTGATTAACGCAAACAATGCATACTATATGCAAGCAAGGTTCTTAGTCATCTTCCACTGTGGGTTGCACATCCTTGTTCTTCTTTAAACAATATTGAGAAAATTGGACAAGAGAAAGGATGCTTTTAACTGTAAGTAGACAGCACCATATAAAACTCTTAACTGAACTCTACACAGAAAGCGCCACATTCAACTTTCAGTAAACAACTGAATACATATAATCAACACTCCAAGCCTACATGTTTATATTAATACAACTCCTGCAAATTCCATTAACTATACAACAAAATTTGGAGCTACACTTCTGACCTGAACTCTCTGAACTTAGGAGGTGCTCCATGGAATCTACTTACCTGAACAGGCAGCTAATCAACCATAGAACCACAGAAAGCAACGCAAAAATATCCCCTAATTGGGCACAGTTGCTGTAATTTTTGTGTTTGTTTGTGCCTTGCAATTAGGACATTTCAGCTGCCAGTTGGACTGTATAGGGTGTTTTTGAGGATGAGTACACGCTTCATAATTTGAATCACAGTGTATTGCAATCATCCATATATTAAAATGGATCAAACAACCTCTCCTTCCTAGTAGTACAGATATGCATGGATAATTCATTTCGGCATTCAATGGATTGAAAACTCAAAAATACCCCTCATAAGCAGCTAGCTCTCACAAGTGAGGATGGGAAAGTTGTGTGATGATTCTTTTCAGGGAAATGTTCGTAGCACCATAGGAGGTTGGTGCCAGAATTATGCTTGTTGATAAATTCCTGTGATGAGATTCAGAAACAGCTGGCTGCTCAGAGTAATTTTCTGGGCTGCTGTTTCCTCGCTGCTTTCCGCACTCTCATACACAGTGTGCACACGCGGAGATATAAGACAGAGGAGAGAAGCATGAGACATAAGAGTCAAGGTGAAGTTCATCTCTGAAATCCCTCCATTACTGAAACACGCTCACACACAGCTCTACAGATTCCTTCAGTGGTTTAGTCTACAGCTATCTTAGCAATTACAGCAGTTTCCCACGGGCTTCAGCAAAGGGCCTGTTAGCTAATATGCTAATGAAGACAAATGGAGGTAATCTCTCTGTTCTCAGGATGAGTCTTGGTAGCAGAGAAAGGGAGTTGGAGAGACATAGAAAAGGAGAGTGATAGTGAATGTTAAAGACAGATGTTTACCCAAATGTCTCTACTTTTTAGCCATGCCACAGCCCCACCTTCCTCATCAACCCACAAAAAAAGCCTGACACAAAAGCGCCACGGCTTTGCATGCCTTACTATTCGGTAAAAGCATGTGAAGCACTCTCTACGATGCATTTAAAATGCCTGAAACAAGACGGGAAGAGCATCAGACACTCACGTGAAAGACAGCCACTGTGACAAGCGAAGTGTTTTGGTTGGATGTGGTACAAATACACACTCATCACTGTGTCGTTCTGAGGACTGTGTGTGTCATAAAGCGAAGCAGCCTAATGATACAGGGCCCATTACACACAGTATTTAGAGATTAGACTAACACTGTGGTTTTATGGTCACAGTCGAGCTGATGGTAACCATGTGTGCCAGAGGATATACATACTGTACTGCGATGACAAATAATTGCATAATGGATGCCAACATACCTGATCCATGATGAAGTGCTGTTTGGTTTTTACGGGAACCGGGTTGATTGTGATGAGCAATGAGAGAGTCATTGGAGCATTTTGACCTGTTTTGTTGCTTTCATTAATTCACAAACACTGATGGAGAATAATATATGGTAGTTACAGTTTTTCAGCCTTTGGGCAGATCGTGTGCAGATTGAGGTTGTACAGGACATCTATCACATGTTACTTTAACAGTTTTTATGGAAAATGGTGAACACACCCAGCAGACTCGCCATGAGTAGTAAAAAATTGATAATATTCTTTTTTTCCCCGTCCATGCTGGTTTTTGTCCTAGTGTGCAAATTTATGTGATGAGCAGTCAATTTGAGCATCGTCAATGTATAAACACTAATGTGACAACCTCTTGTTATGAGTTGACATGATTATTTTCAACTGAACAAATATAATCATTCCCAGTCCAAGAAGCACACATAATTGTTCACTTGCTCACATCAGCAGCTCAGCATCACTATCCTCTAAAATTTTACTTGAGTTCTTTGATAGTTAGGGTTGCTTATCCATGAACAGAGTCAACTGCACTTTCTGACAGTTTTAAACAGTTTTTTTTTAACGCTCCATAACAGAGTCAACTGCACTTTCTTGTAAATGCATGTTTATTACTGCACTCAAAACAGCACCCAACATGTAAAAGTATAGTTTTTATTATATTATATATACAATGCTATGTACATATATTTTAATACTTTTTTGGCTAATGGTGTGGTTAAAGATAATAGATCTAAAGTAACTTATTGTTGCAGTTTGATGGTTATGAAAAAAAGAGTATATCTGCTTCTAATCTTCTTTCAAACACAGTACACACCAAGGAAAGCATTTGTTGATGCTACTTCACACTTCACAGTAGTTAAAATGCTTTGTGGTTGAAAGATTCGTCTCGTGATGTTTGACTAATGAATAGCTAGTTTGTAAGAAATGTTTAGCTATGTTTCCAGTGGGCTTGCAATCTGCACATAATGCATCGTAGCACAGTTGAGAGTGCTGCCACAAACAAAATGACATTCCAGTGAGGCTTCCAGTAAGGATTCAGCCAGGACACTCTGATATTTCAACACAAGGTCTTACTAACGCAGTTGGGATTACATTTGTAGATGTGCACCACACCCATAGCCTTGGTTTTCACCACACTTGCCAACTGTTCATAACTCCACAGGCAAGACTGGGAGCAGATGACAGAAACACAGAAATCCACATAAGGGTGGTTTACAACTGTAGACAAAGACATTACTATTAAGACGTTTGCATTACATCCTGTTCTGTTTTAGCTTTAGCTTACAGTAAAACTCGTCAGCCTCAAAGCAGCACTTGTTTTACGTCAACCATCAGCCCAGGCACATTAATCTTAATGTTGTTCTGTATCTACAGTACATGCTTCAGTGTCAAAGGCCTGTACATTTTCCCTTACAAATAAATCAACCATATACCCTTAATGAAAATGCTCTGTGTAGGCTGAGAGAGTGTAATTTAATGAGTAGGTGTTGAAATAATCATATTAATGTAATATAATTAGTACGTATGCAAGGCTGTTCAGTGTCACTCAGTGCTCCAGCTGCCTTCAACTGCTTAACTGTGAGTCGCTCAAGTAACCTCAACAACAGCCATGATTAATGAAAAAGGAACACCTCATTTAGTAGCTTTGGCAGGAAGCAGGCAACAAGTGTGTGTGTGTGTGTGTGTGTGTGTGTGTGTGTGTATGTATGTGTGTGTTTGTGCTTCCTGACTCCACAGTGTCTTCCATTTTGTCTCGTCTTCCTCTCCCCTCAGCACCGCACGCACAAAAGTCTGTCACTATACACCACACTTTATGCAAATGTTTGTGCGCACTTCGCACACTGTCTATGTTTGTTGCATGTGTATGTTGTGAAAACGTATAGATGGGTGTGCATATCTGCACATATGAATATGTTTCTTCTGGAAATAGAAAAGTGTGGCAACAGAAATAGATAACACAGATGCACCCAATGAGAAAGAGATCTGTGAAGCCATTGGCCAATTAGATGCTATTATGGAAGATGTGCGATACAGACACGCTCACACAAACACACATGCACACACACGACTGCAGGGTCTGTACTCCATCATCTGTATAATTAAGGTGCTTTTCTCCTGAATATTTTAGTTAAATGTCTCTGCAACAGTGCAGCAACAGACCTGACTGTCTTCCCAATGAAGACGTCTGCTCTGAGAATGAAGCATACAGGCATGCCAGCCAAACATCCACTGTGTCTGTCAAACAGGACGTTTGCCACTGTGTCCTTGCCTGTCCACCCACACCCACACACACACACACACACACACATACACACATTATTACAGTGACTGATATCCCCTCTGTGACTTTTTAATGATATGCAGAACTTCCTGTTCTCACATTTAGATGTTGTCTTTTAGGGGTTTAACAGATAAAATTTTCAGATAAAATAATCAACCAGACACTCTAAAACAAATAATCCACTAAATATACTTTGAATGAGTGAAATCGCTTCATTAGTTTGTTTATTTTACTAAATAGTTGAGCTGCCACTTCTCCCATTCATCCTCCTCACTATATGTGAACATATTACGCAAGTTGATTTTATTAATAAGATTCAAAAAACATGCATTTGTGTCACTCTGTACTTGTTTTGGAAGTCAAGTGCATTGCAGCCAAGGTCTTATTTGGCAGACATTGTTCTAAAACCTGAGTTACTCTGTGTGTGTGTGTGTGTGTGTGTGTGTGTGTGTGTGTGTGTGGGTGCACGGGTGCATGTGTGGGTGCATGAATCTAATCCTATAGCAGATGGAGGAGGAATAGTATCCAAGACAATACTGGCAGAGGGAGTGATATGGGGGTGAAGACACTGTCCTTCAAAGATTGATGAGAGCTGATTCTATGATGGACGTCTTCTTGTATTAGGACAAAAGTCCCTCCCAGTTAACACAATACTTCCAGTCGCTTTTGCTAATTATCTGAGGCAGTACTTGGCCATGACTGTTATGTTGCAACACCATGAAATTACTTTCTTATTGCAGTGAAATTAGTGCTTCTAACGATTGTTTTTCTTAATTAAAACAATTCATTTCAAGATCCAGAATTACTGCTGATTTCAACTCTAGTTGGCTTGGAGACAACACACAGTTTTTATATTAAGGAATATAATACTATAACAAGGAATGCAATGGGGGGAAACTTGTGTGAAGATTGTGAATGGATTTATATTCAGAAAACATAAAGTAAATGGATCATTGGGTGGGTTTTAATTTACAACCAAATACTTGTCACCAAATGACTCTTCATGAGACCAGTCATATTCTAGAGAGAGAGAGAGAGAGAGAGAGACTAAAGAGTGAGAGAGAGAGGCTAAAGAGTGAGACAGTCTCTGTTTGCTTGTTTGCATTTTTGTGTCTCCTTGTGACAAAACCTCAATGCCATGAAGGAGACCAAATGTTGTTTCCTCCCTTTCTAATTACCAGCTCTTTTGGTTTAGCCTTGTTTAGTTGTCCTCTAGTAAATAAACCCTCATGTTAGACTGTTTTGTTTCAAGGCATTTCTCAGCTTGAGGCCTTACTGTCTAAAAGTGTCCCCAGGTCAGAGTTGTAATAATTAGAATTATTCACATACTGCTCCCTGTCTCTAACATATACTGTAGATATACGTAAGTAATAGTGTAACATATAGCCGGCTTTGCTCTTCTGGTTAGTCTTTCCCTGGAAAAAACGTGTCTTACATTTTACTGGTTAATCAGTTTGAAGTGGTTGGTTTGCATGAGCAACAATATCCGTCCTGAACAATGAATAAAAGCACCATCAACAGAAATTCCAACTACTCCCACGGGGGGAAAAAGTTAGTGTTTCTATTGACCTCTATAAAGTGCAGCACAATAAACATCAATAAATGCATAGCACCAACATGAAGGAACATGATGTTTACCACTTTCAGGCAGATATAAAAAAGCCTCCTGTTGGATGTCTTTGTTGTGAAATAGTTTATGTCTCACATATAATATTTAAAAGTTGGTAGACGGCCAGTTCTTTAAAGCATAATGAAAGCAATAATGCTTCTGTGTTGGAAAGTAACAATGAAAAATGGCCCAGTTACAGTACTTGAGTCCAATTTGGAGGTACTTGCGCATGAGTATTGAAATTTTCTACCGTTCCTCCTTTTCAGACAGGGGTAATGTGTGTTTAATATGTGTTTTTGCAGCACATTTGTCTGGCGGCTGTAATTGCCAGACAAATGAGCTGTAAAAAGTTTCACATTCATTTTACATTTACTGTCACATCTTTATTTCCGTCCTTCCTTCCTTCCTTCCTTCCTTTACTTAATATTTTGAGCCTATGAAAAAATATTTTAGGCCACAAATCATGGAAAACTACTGAGTAAAATCATTTAAAAAGACAGTCCTTTCTTTAACAATGGACAATAATCATATCTTCTATCCAATCCTTTATTCATTACCCAATAAGAGCCGCAAATCTACTGCCAGACTCTTCCCACTGCACTGCAGCATTTTGGTGGGACATTATTGTGGTTGGACGTGGAAAGAGAGAGAGTTGTTCACAGTGGGAAGGAGGCCCAGCTCTGTCTCACAGGACCCTGTTATGGCAGGTCGGTCAGTCCTATCAAAGCCGCCTCTCTGAGGGTGAGGAGGACAATTTGCCACATGAACCATGACCCAATTAATCATGGTTGCAAATACAGGAAATAGAGGGGGGGACTTGATTTCTTTGTGTAAACAGTTAGGCACACTCAACTAGACACATTCTTCATGAGATAAGAAAGCTCCTTGTGTGATACTGATAATAACATGTTTCAAACGCAGTTCCTCTGCCTTCCTCTTCCTCTGTCACTGGAAATTCTAATCAGAGGCACCAACTTTCACTGTTGTGGATCTATTTGAAAATATCACTGGATTCCTGAAGGGAGATAAGTAGTACTGTCTGTTTGACGGAGTGTATTTTGGGTAGTAGTTTGTACATCCTGCTGCTTTCAGTAAACCCAAATAAATATTGTTTGCAGATAAATATTTTGGGTTCTGTCTGACAAAAATAGCTATTAGCATTAGAACTGTTATCTTATCAGTCTTATAAAACATGTATTATTCCTCTTGAATGGATACATACAGAATGTTGTAGTAGTATCGTTATAATGCACATAGTTTATACTGTCCATTAAAACTAGAATTGTACATTAATGAGATCAATAACAACGCAATTGCAATTTCGTTCAGTTTTATAATCCCCTGAAGTGCTCCAACAAATTCAAAGGATGAGGGGAAAGGGTGAAGAGTGGTGGTGCTGGCGATGGTAAGAAAGCGTCCCTGGTATGATGTTTGGTGTGGGGGTATAGTGTTACATGCCAGCAGCCCGCTGGCTTCTCCTCCTTCTGCACGCTGCGAATATGGAGGAATGTGCCGCCTGAGAACCACAGGGAGGAAGAGGGTACTGACAGCAAGCAGTAAACACAGTCAGCCTATCTGTTTGTTTGTTTGTTACTGTGTAAGAAGGCAAGGCCCAGGCAGCTTCAAAGCTGCTCCTAAACAACATCTGTTCTGTGAGTTTGTGAGCACCATACAGCCATGTCAGGACACATCATGACTTACAATTGCGGCTCTAAATCAATATTTTCCTCCATCTCATACTGGATTGTTCCACTGGCGAGAGTTCAAGAATGGACAAGCGCTCATTGAGAAGGGGGAAAAAATGTTGGAGTGGATAGATGGGAGGAACCCATCGCATTTTTCCAATTCACCACAATCAGAAACAGATTTTCAACAATTAGTCTGAACTAACTTGCAGTTTTATTGACTAAAAGCACAGTGAGTGACAACGCCTTTCAGACAACCAAATGAAGACAATTACTGATTATGTTTGAGTGGCAGCATGAAGTTCCTTTAAATGCCACAATATAATCATATTCATTAATTATGCCTTATCAAGAATGCTTGTAATACTTGTGTTACTGTATTGGTGCAAATGCTCTGTAGTCAAAGTTCATTTTAATGTTAATTTTCTATTTGTTTTAAGTACTTCGAGCTGCATTTCTTGTTAGAAAGGTAAACGTGTTGTATTATTCAAATTAGGAATAAATTGAGCTCATAATTTATGAATGCTTGCCTTCTTTTCCAACTTCCAGTATATTTCTAATTCCAACAATTTTACATGAATATATTAATATAAATAAAATGCAATTGTTTTTGTCAGAAAGTTCTCAAGTGAAACTACATTCTCATATGTGTAAACTGGAAGCCCAGAACGACCAGACTTTGAATTGATTGTTGATCCGTGCTGCCTCTTGTATTAATCTCTCTCACTGTGTAATAAGTGAATTAGTGGGATGTAGAAGATGATGTATGATGAAGGCTGGCACGTCTAAAACCTGCTGTAAATCCACATGCCACAGCCACTTAATAATGTGGCCAGAGACCTCCTGGCATCATTCTTCACTGTATCCATTGACAACCTGAAACTGATAAATCTCTGAGTGAGACGGCGCTCGGAGTTTGCTGTTAAGTCATTTGTTCTAAAATATCTACATTACATGCTTTGTAGAAATGCACCAGTTCATTTTATAGGACGTTTGAACACAATGCCAGCTACATAATTTACTGAGCAAGACAAAAAATAAATCAATTTTTTTCCCCTCCTGAATATGCAGCAGCATGTGAAAGTAATGCTCCACACGTGTGGCGGTTTTTCAAAATGCAGAATATCATTTGCACAGGCTTGGACACATTTCCACGAATTTAGCAGTGTTTTCTACCGTGTCATAGGCTACTGGTTTGTAGAATCGTTTATTAAGTTCATTCAGCGAGAGCATAACATTAGCATTAGTTAAACTGGGTGCTACTGTGGCTTTTGGCATCACCCCCATTTTTTTTCAGATTTGGAAAAATCACGATTGAAATATGCTCAGTAAATAAGTTTGTCATTATTAAAAATATATTGTCTTATCTAAGGGATTGTCCTTAGACATGTGTTTTATCTCTCAGTGAGACCTGCTGCAACCCACAGCACTACATTCAGGAAATTTTTTAACAGTTTCTCCAAATCCATGTGTGTACTGTTGCCTTGTGTGTGCTGTGTCCTTTAACTTTTCCCATACGTCAGATGCCTTCCCAGCCTCCAGCCTCCAACCCCCCACCACAACAGCTGGCATCTCAGCGAGGGCCTTGACGTTACACTGCCGCAGCCTTTCAGTGCGGATCAAGTATTGTGATGTCAGGGGCCCCTAATGGCCCTCACAGAAAAATGCACACAGTACACCCAAATACAAGCGCGACGTGTTCCTCCAAACAATGATGAATAAAACTCTGTCCATCAGGCAGTGAACATTATGACATGGAAACTGTGTTCATAAGTAGGCTGTTGGTTATGTGCTGAAATTATACGTTCCGGCAAATCTTATATGTGAATTTTAAAAAGACATTTAAACATGAAAACTAGTTTTATTATGACTTCTTTTGTGAAATTCATATTGCATAACAAACAGTAATATCAACAAACAATAATTGTTTTCATACATGCATTTATTTTGCCTTTCAAAGACTCAAAATATCTGCATTAATTCCTTGTAAAAAAAACAACAATAAAATCAACACCTGGGTTCTATTTGTTCTAAAATACGGTTAAAAGACATGTCCCATCTGGCCATTTCAAAGTCTGCATTAAAAACGACAGGATGCTGCTGTTTGGTCTAATTTCTTGATTTAAAACAAATTAAAACCAAGATGTTCCTTATGTATGATTCAGAATCACAGGCCACCATCGGCTGTTTAATTAAAAAATCACCAGGTGCTTATTATTACACTGTCTTATTTAAAGACAAAAGTTGAACTAAATCTTATTGGCTCTTAAGTACATTTGATTAATTATTCTAATGAAGGCCTGTAGATCCTGGATTGAGCTGCTGTAATTGTAATAAAGCCTAATACTCTGATAATGATAATAGGTCACAAATGTCCTGTTGATAATCAAAGCAACTTTGTTATTTAAATTATTTGCTGGATGTGAATGTAGTTGAAAAATTATAGTAGGTCACAGAAACATGTTACTCTTTTGTTCCAAAATAGATTTATAGTATCCCTCTCAGTCCTCGCTCTCCATTTTAGTGAATCAAATGACAGTTTTGCTTCGGCTGTAAAATATTTGTAAAATCAAAAGACAGTTTTGTACCTGATATAAAATGTGCTGAATAGCTGCGTTTGTCATTCACGTCAAGAAGACGCCCGTGGTAAAGTATCTAGACACTGACCTGTGGTGAACTCGAGCGCTGTGCTTTGCAGTCTGTCAGACTCTGTAGGACCCAGCGGAAAACTGCTCCAACCGGAGGGAGACGGAGCAAGAGAGAGGGAGAAAGCTGAGTGGAGAGAAGACGCTCTCAGATCAGTCAGTGGCTTCATGGAGTTATGTACCTCTGATCCGCCGCCATGGATTGCAATCCGCGATCACTCCTTTTCATTTTACCTCTTTTATTGTCCTGCGTTATTCCTGCGTTTCCCATCATCTACCCCCCCAATGAAGGTAAGATAACTCTTAGTCTGCGGACATGTGTGTGTTAATGTTTATGTGTGCGCGCGCGTGTGTGTGTGACTGGTGAGCCGCGCCACGGCACGCATAGTGGGGCAGTGCTGTGCGCTCACCGCGGACTTGCTACTGTCCAAATTATAGTGATAACAACAACAGGATGATCTAAAGCGCGCTGAGGCACTGGTGATCACGAGGGGCCGGGTTATGGTCACCAAAACAGTAATTAGACATTAAACTTGAAAGTAGATCTAAACAAGGAAGACAAGGAAGCCTGATTTCGGATATTCTCGCGAACGTGGGGGGTTAATAGTTGTTTAAACGGGGATGAATGAACCGAGCGATGGCTACACAGCTCCCAAAGCGCCCATCGCAGAGTTATTACGGGGAGAAGAGATGTAAAGAAACTCCGGTTTCTGTGTCTCCATTAGAGGTTCGTGTTGATCTGTTTTATCCAAGAATTCACTCGGGGTAGACTCCCCGATTAAGCTCACAGACACGCCGATATAAAGGCAATAAAGACGCGGATGTCTGTTTTTTATGGTTCTGACCTGAATAAATCCAAAACAGTTAACTTGTAAGCTACTGCTACTGGGATCTTGTAAACTGCCCTCCTTATAAAGTCATGTCATGTAGGTACTGGCGGGGGAACTGGTTTACAATTATATTTAAATCCAACGTTTATTTAAACGAGTGAAAAACAATGAAGATGGAGACAACTTAGTTTGACTTATTTGACGACAAGTTTCGGGCCACTTATTCATGGATAGTGAACATGTGGCACAATTAAAAACCCGGCAGAATTATGGCAGACCGGTCCTTTTTCAGCAGAGTCATTTCCACAAACATGTAAAACTGTGCTGAAAACAAGTGAAGCAGTCTCCTTCTTGGAGATTTGTTTAACTTTCTGAAAATGTCCAAAACCATTCTCACTGTTACGCCCTGCAGTAACTACCTGTCATGTGTTTTGTAGCGGGGTCAAAGTGGAAAAGAAAGGCACATGCGTGCTGATGGTGCTCTGAGTTCTGTAAAGGTTAAAACTGCCCACAGGGGGGGAATGCATTTGGGTGAAGACGTGGGTCACACTGTCTAAAAGGCACATATATTATAATTACAGTTATTCCCTGTTAAAAAAGAAAGCAGAAGAATAAATAGAATACTCACTATGAATACATGGATAGCGCCCTATTCTAAAATGGTGCGTCACGTGAATTAGTATAGAAGATCTAAAACTATAGTTGAAAGAGTAGTTTAAAACTAATCAGAAGGAGTCTTTAGTAGGCGCAGTATACTCTTCAGTAATTCAGAGACAGACCGGTAGTAAAGGCGCAAAACCACGTCCCAGGTCCTTCTGACGCCCATGTTAAGAAAGTAGATGAGTCTTGAAGTTTGGGTTTAAAGGCCACGTTAGAAGAGCATCCCAATGTAACAGAAACAACCTGAAGGGAAAGTTGCCCAGAACACATATAATCCAAATAAACCATGGATTGCGGTTTATTCCCCCACGTTGAGTTTATTTAAAATCCAAACTGCTGAGGACATGATGACATTTTCATTTATGAACTTCCACCATATTTATTACTAAACATAGCTTATTTTGTCAGACACAGTTATTTAAGACGTTTAAACCTGAAACCCGATTTCGTCTCCTGAACGAAAATGTTTGTTGTAGCCTATGTAGAATATTCATCCGATATTAAAAACGACCTTCTTTACAATTTTGTCTGTTTGTGTCAGGAAAGGACCGCAGGTCATGGCTTTGCCGAGTTGTTGCATAAGGCCAAAAGCTTTTATTTATGAAAGTCTACTTGACAGGAAAGCAGAGTGGACCAATTGGAAATCGGGAAGAAAAAAAACTCTGAGTGACTGTGTGTGTGAAGGTCAGCTAGGCCTACTGCAACTCTGTGTGTACATGTGTTGTGCCGTTACCCATGAGAAGGTTTTTTTAAAAACACGAATAATAATAGTTTAATATAATATAGTAGTTTATTGAGATATAAAGCTGATGGACATTTAGTGATCTCAGCACTGAAAAAAGAAACAAAACCACATAAATACACACCACCCTGACAAAATACACAATAGTAGGCTATGTAGAACTACTGGTGTGTACGTGTTTGTGTGTGAGTGAGACAGAAAGGGAGGGTGTCAAAAGTGTTAAGCAGAAAGTTAAAGAACAGAAAAGACAAAGACAGAGAAATAAAAGAAAGAGAGGGAGAGCGATCCTGTAACCGGTTTACAAGTTAGTAGGAACAGCAAAAGTGCTAATTTTCAATATGAAATACAAATCGGCAATTAAATTCACCTTTCCAAGACATAAATCTGCCAGAGAGTGTCAGTGTCGAGCCGCTCCGTCTCTATATTGTATAGAAATTGATACAGACTGCTACACCACCAATGTGACCCTATAACAGGACAAAACATACATTTGAGTTAGTGGAGCACTGATTGTCTCGTCCGGATTAAATGTTTCATTGTACTGGTGCAAACAGATCGTCATGCTTAATAAACGTATTATGCTCCGGTTTCAATCCTGAAATAACAGATCCTATCATGCATTGTTGTCTAATGCAGGGAAGCAGCGAAGCAACAAGGCAGATAAAGCCAACATAAAGTTAGAAACTCATGGATGTGTATCAGAGCCGCATTTCTCCTTACATAATATAATAAATCAGGGCACACTGGGACTTTGACCATCGGGCAGAACCAGATTTGGGACTCATTCACTTTGTAAAAGTCACCTTTAAAGTTTCTTATTTTTAATTACATTGATGTTTATGATGAGACACAGTAGTTTCCTTAATCAAGTCGTCTGTACTGTTGGCCAGTGTTCACACGAAGAATAAATACAATTATCCTGACTTTTATTTTTTATACCGACATGCTGCTGCTCATCAAATCTAGCCGCCATACGCGCGCAGGAGATTTTGAAAGAGCATTCAGAGTTAACCAAGATGCCTGGTTGTAAACTTGAAAATCGGTGGTCATAAAAGGACGGTTTTATGTAGTTTATATCAAAGCTATATCAGCATTAATTAATTGTGTCAAGACTCGAAGGGTCTTGTTATGGACTTAATGTAATAAAGCATTAATTGAGTTATAAGTAAATTAAAACATATGTGCATGAAAAACAATCCTCAACTTTGAAAGTGATCACAGGAAACATGTTATTATTATTTTCCTCCCTATTGATGAACAAACTAGTCTTGTTGTAGCCCAATTCTTGTAATCTTCAATCCCATCTCGGCACCGTGCCACAGCCAACATTTATTTAAGAGCATTTACTGCGTGGCTTTCATGAAGTCGTAATGATCTTATAGGCTATAAAACTTTGGGGGAAAGTTGAAAGAAATACAGAGAAATCACTGAGAATATCATTTAGGGGCTATGGGGAAGATATTTTGTTTTAAAATGTCCACAATTAATCGAAAAAATTACAAGGTTGTTGTTATTTTTCCTGTGGTGCAGCGTGTCCCTTTGCGTGGTTGCGTGGTGTGATGTTGGCCCGCTGCGGGACGTCGGGAGGCCTCGGGTATTTTTAGCCGGCGGTAGGGAGGCCTGGCCCGCAGAGCCCGGCGCAGCAGTCCCGCTGGGACTCATGGGCGTTTGTGAGCGATGGTACCCTTCAGAGGTGCTAGAAATGTGCTTACACGTGCCCCTCCTTTAAAAATAAATCCCCTTTCTCTACATACACTGTAGGACTATATTTACCTATGTGTGTGTTGGCCAAACATTGAGCTGAAGATGGAGAGTGGCATCTTCAATTTAACAGTGTGTGTTTTAAGCTTCATATAAGGTGTGTGTTTGTGTGTGCGTGTGTCTGTGTGTAGGTTTGATATAGGATTAGTATGTGTGCAGGAGTGCTGTATGCCTTTATGTGATGTGTTTAAGTCTATGTGTGTACATAAGGCACATACGTATAAGGTGTAAGGTGTAAGGTATAGGAATAGAAGAAAGAAAGTAAGAAAGAAAAAAAAGAAAGAAAGAAAGAGGAATGGGGGCAGAGGGGTTGGGTAGGCAGCAGCAACATCAGACACAGCGACTCTGCACTTGAATAATTCATAATGGGAGGTGAACACTTCACCCTTTAACACAGACACAAGTCGCCTTGCTTTCCCTGCACTGCGGCCTGCCAACCTTCACATGCACAGAGCCATCCTGCAAAGCCCTCTCCACTTTGCTCAAAATGAAATGGGAGACATTAGAAGAACATGTGCATGTAACTATTCTATTCTATTCTGTTCTGAGAGGAGTGACTTTGTTCAGATGGCTCCACTTTAATGATCAAGCCATGCGTTGATTCCAGACCAGCGTCTCTGACTGACAGCCTCTTCTTCCACTCATCCAACATTTTAATTACAGCTGTACATTTTCAATTCCCATGTATGTCTAGCATGAATCGGTTTCTTTCATCATATTTTACTGGAAGTGAGAGACTTTTAAATTGAAGTTTGTGCTAGATAGTCACAATAGGCTATAGTTAGCTATTAAAATATAAGAACATCAAAATAGGCACCCTGTAGATCTTTGCTCCAACATTTGATTTTAATATTTCAACATAACGCTGTACCAAGCGATATAGGTCACCAGCAAGTTGAAAAAAAAAAGAGAATCAATGCTGCATGATCTCAACTCGTATTTGCAAGGTTCTCATTGGGTTTACTGGCTGGATGACACAGTACCCCCCATCAATGTATACCCATCAGTTAATCATGAAAGCTTGCAGGATGTTGTGTTTGCCTGTAGCATGGTGTCTCCTCCTACGCTTCTGTTTTGTCAGGATCAGTTTACGTGCGGGGCTGTTTGTATGTGTTATGTATTGATTCACCTGTTTCTACCTTTGTGATGTTTTGCTCCCTCCCAGACTGGCTGGCTCAGTTTGCTATTAATACTCCTAGTTCCCGTTTAGAGGCACTCCCTGATGGGGCAGGGGCTATATGCTTGGCTGACGCTAGCTTGCTAACTGACTTTGTGTGTGTGTGTGTGTGTGTGTGTGTGTGAGAGAGAGAGAGAGAGAGAGAGTGAGTGAGTGAGAGAAAGAAAGATAGACTGTCAGCAAATATTGTGCATGCTCTTATTTTGTGCCTGCTCGAGTACGCATGTGCGGGAATACGTGCATGTTTTGGTGAGTGCGTGCATACAGTATATGTGCGTGTGTGCAAATGTGTGTTGGTAATGGCTTTTATTTTTTTGTGTCTTCATCTGTTTGGTACAGTTTAGTACAAATACATGTTTCAGTGTGTGTTTACTCCTCTGGTTTCTTGGATGGTATGCATCTTTTGGTGTGATTTTATGTTTTTCAGAACCGAGCACAGTGTTAGTGTTTATGCATGCATTTGTGAGTGTGTTTGGGTGTGCGTGTGTGGGTGCTGATATCCCCAGTCAAATGCAGCTGGAGGGGGGTTTTTCCTCCTGCGATATGAGAGCCATCTAATTTTCTGCTCTCAAATTCCCCCGCTTGGCTCAATTTGAGTGGTGGGCTCGGCTCGTTGAGAAATGTAAATTGGAAGCAATGGCCCTGGATGCTGAGCTGCTATTATCTGACATGAACAGATAGCTTCATTAGAGTCTAATAGGAATGTGTCTACTGCCACTCAACTGGCTGAGTGGCTTAGCATGGCTACAGCTCAGGTGAGCCTCAATTTAGTAGCTTTTTGAGCCTGGAATTTGATAATAAGTCTCCCTCTGTGTGTGTCTTCCCTTCTCCGCTTCCCTTTCAGGCTTTTTCTTTTTGCCCCACTGGCTGATAGTTATCAGACTTGCCTGGAGAGAATGATTTCCATCTCAACCTTTATTCTAGTGTGAAACAATTAGTTCATGCAGCAGCGAAATCACTATTCACTGGAAATTCAGCTCATGCTGCTTGTGAGGGTTACATTTTGTTTAACTAAAATAGTTTTCACAGTGCCACAGCAGTCCTTACAGGCCCACAAATACTCTCTTTGGAGATGTGTACACTCTTGCCTACCGAAGCTTTGAATGGGAGAATACAGGGAGATTGTATTCCTCATATTTTCACAGTGAATACAGTTACAGCTGCAGGGCCTGACTGCATTGCTGCTTCACTTTGTTGTGCATGTGTGCGCTCACTTCGGTAAGTGTGTGCCTGTGTGTGTGTGTTTGTGTGTTAGTGTGTGTTGAGCTGTGGACTGATTTGCTCTCAGCCGGACGAGAAAGAGGCTAAGTCAGTTTCAGGTTCAAACTTAAAGAAAGAGATGATCGGAACAGTGGAACTTTATTGTTCTACTATCAACGTTCGCTGCTTATTTATCTTCTACGTCTTCATGTAGGTCACTTAGTGTCCATATTTGTAATCACAGCAGCACGTCAGCCCATGTGTATGTTTTTATTGATGAAGTCAACATATGGCATTGTAAACATTAATCAGTTACTTCAGAATAATTTTGAAAGGATTGTACCCCAAAAAGAGGCTTTGAAACAGTTTTAGAAAGTAAAGTCAGTTTTTGCTCCATATAATAGAGAAAAAATGGAATATCTTCCCTCAAAATAACCACAAATAAGAATGTTGTTCACCGTGGTTGTTTCAACATTTGTCACACTTCAGCCCACTGGGTGTATCTGTTTGTTTCTTCTTCACACTACAGTCGCTTCTCATTCACACCACAATAAGGCATTGTATTTGTTTTCTCTATTTTAGAAACTGAATGAAAAGGGATAAATATTAAACTCAAAATGTAATTAACTGAAAAGAATATTACCACATTATTTTCACCAATTTTAAGCTGTATTTGGTTTGTGTCTTTTGACTGACCCTAAACAGAATCTGGTGCCAAACCACAGTGGCAGTTTGGCTGCTGAAGTGGGGCATCCATAGAGTATAAGGCTGCCTCCACATTCCCCACTCCATCACGGTCCATTATGACACTTGTATTTGATGACAAAAATGTCGCTGCTCATTTCTCTGTGCTTGAGGAAGATAGTGCATGTTAAAGTCAAGTTGGCCAACATGTGTACATAAAGAGTTGGTAAGAAGAAACTGTTTCTGTGTGCACAAACATCCTCTGCACTTTGCACTGTGTACTGCTGCTTGCTCTGTGCTGCACCTGAAGTACTGACATGGCTGCTACTTATCCTTCACCCCTTTCACCAATCCAAAGCCTTAACTTGCCCCATCATGCTAATGAAGTTCCCGGTCTTATCTGTCCTCTATCCATCTATTAGATATGGATTTTCTCTATGCATCTTGGTTTGTGTTTGATATGAATTAATTCTTGGCAGGACACATGCATAGAAATTGTATTTCTATTCATTATATATTGATTTATATTTTGTTTTCAGTGCGGCCAATTACATTTCTGACCACCTCTGAAAGTGGCGATTGCATCTGAATTTAGATTTGATGCGGTTTTGCTTCACCTGGTGACAGTCCAATCACAAAGGGTGCATGTGTGGCTAGCTAGGCCGGGGTTCTGTAGTCTGACACTTGGAAAATAAACACTTCTATCTGTGGTTTTTGAAATCTTGTCTCTACTTTAGTTCAATATCTCTTTAGAATATCTGTGTTGTTGCCAGTTTGCCTCTGCTTTGATGCTTTACACAGCAAGACAAGAAAGCCAGCTCTTACTGTCGGGATATGTGTAGTGTGTGTGTGTCTATGTGTGTGTGGCAGCTGAGTAAATAGAGTCATGATCGGTACTTGAGGTTGGTGATCCCTCCTGTGGGATTAGATGAAGGCTAATTGGGGCTAACAAGGACTAGACACTCATATGTTCTCTTTGTTTTCCCTCTCTCTTTCTCTTCCTCACCACAGTCAACCTGTTAGACTCAAAAGCAAGCCAAGGGGAGTTAGGATGGATTTCCTACCCATCGCACGGGGTGAGTATCCTCTATCTCTTACCCACATCATGTCTGAATATGCTTACATTTGGGAGACAGATTGACCAACATGAACTGGATGTGGGATTGAGCCCCACACCACATGAAATAGGGATTTTCAAACTCCTGGGGTCCTCACTATGTCATGTTAACCCAATGAGCCAAGTGCAGATTAACCCACTTTCCACATTTTTGTCCACTCTCCGTCTCGCAGGTTAAAGGTTAAGCATTCGGAGCTTGCCATATGGCCAAGATGCTTAAGGGAAAATGTATTGCGTGTGTATGCCCAAGTGTTTAAAGAAGGATTAAGGCATTAAAGGATTTTAGGTTGTAGGCACAAAGGCATCCACACAAGAATTTTGATAAGCTTCCCCCTTTTAGGAAAATATCACAACAATAGATAGGACAAACATTGTGATTCTATTGTTGATATTTCACTTGTTAATCCATTTGTTCTTAATTGAAAATACACACAACCTCATTCTGTCTGTCGCACATCCATTGATACAGTTACTAGTCTTTTAACGCACATTTCTGATTTGAGTCTCATAAATTATTTCAAATTCCTTTAAAGTTCTGGATTTGGCTTCTGCTGTGTTACTTTTACTCAAGATCCACTCTGTAATTGACAAAATCTACATATAAGCAATCATTCTAAAGATGTGTTTTTGTGCTGCCATTCTATTAACTTCTTCAAAGACAAACACACAAAAAACCCCCAAAAATTATTTAATTTAATAGCTTTCACAAACTGCCCAGCAGTTTTGCAGCAACACAGTCCGATACCTTTGGGAAAAAAAATATCTGCAGCCTCGTCTATCAGCTTCTCTCTTCTACCAAAGTCCCTCCAGTGGGCTCTCACTCAGTGTTTATTTGTCTAACTAGTTAGACTACTGTGCCTTAGGGCTGGCCCACTGACACACACACACACACACACACACACACACACACACACACACACACACACACACACACACACACACACACACACACTTCCTCGTTTTTCCTTTATTAAGTGTTAGAATTACTCCTTGGCAGTGGCTTAAGGTAATTCAGTCATTTGTTCCGTGGAGCTGCCAAACCTTGTTTCCCTCGGCCATATACAGTGCTGGCACCATCTAAATGCTCAGAGTTTCTTCATGAGGTTGAACCACAATGAAGAAATGACCCAAAGGAAAAACTGCAGGCTGTTTAAAATGCGTTTAGCTCAAAGACAATTGCAGGCTACAGAACAATTGCATGACCATTTGAAGGGAGAGACTGATGTTGTGCTGATAGAAGTTATTCACATGTGAGCAAGTAGGAAAATGCGTACCAATATCGGAGGCTTGATCCAGCACTGGACATAGGAATGTGCGACAGAGGTTATGCAGTGCGTTCACCAAGCTCTGCCTTATTTCAAGTTATTTGCTTTGAACAAGTTCAGAAGAAAGGCGAGTGGTGATACAGTTCATAAAAATGCTGCAGGAATGGAAGCCAATGTCATTCTTAAATGAGAATGACTCCAGAGAGAATGAGAAAGGATAGGAGAGGATCAGAAAGAGGGGGGGGGGGAGAGAGAAAGAGAGAGAGAGAGAGAGAGAGAGAGAGCAAAAATGGATGAAGAGAAAGGAAGAAAGGGAAAGGAGAGGAGCGGAGAAGTGAAAGGGAAGGACAGGAAAGGATGCGAGAGAGATAGTGCTGATGATCAAGTCCTCAAGGTGAATCATCTGTAATTACTCACGTCATCCACTGACTGCGCTCCGATAAGCAGCCTGCCCTGGGAGACCGCTGCTCACAAATGATTTCTCATAATGTGGCAGTGGCACTGAGCCCTCACACACAAGCACACATCCGCGTGCAAACACACACACACACACACACACTCATTCACATTGATGGAGAGGCCGCGGCTATTGGCCTACCGAGACACACCGTGCTCTGGTCACAACAAATTAAGAGCTTAGCCTCCCCAGGATGTTCACTCTGGATCCACCGACTAGACTGACAAGTGTGTGTGTCTGTATGTGTGTGTGCGTGTGATCCAGATATACTGTTATCTGTCTGGGAGGCAGTCTGATTGCTGAGCAGTGTCCAGGGGGCTTAGCCCTTCACAAGACTAAAGAGTGTTAAAGATTACATTCTTGCGTGCTTTGAAAGCATTCTTCAGCAACAAACCAACACCCCAGACACAGGCTGTGCATACAAAATGGAATTAATGGGCACATAGAAAGTGAAGTCCATTTTTCACCAACCAACAAGGGGATACAACTGCATTGCTGTTTTTGCCACAACTGTTGCGTATTGACTTGATTGTTTAAAAAAGGTAGTGTTTTTGCTTAACTAGCTATTATTTACAATTTGCATTTTGATATGTAAGTGAAAAATATTTTAAAATAATGATATAATGAAGTTATATCAATTATACTATAACTTATAAAATAAAAATAATGCTGAAACCCATATAATGCATTGGATTCAGTTCAACAGAGTGCAACATTTAAAGCAGCAGTTTGTAATTTGTTTGATGACAAATTGATGCCAGATGTTATAAAACACATCGTTCCGCACTGGAAAATCAGTATGATATGAAGTAAATGGGACTTCTAAATTGGCATCCCACAAAAAAAGAGGGAAAAAAAGTAGAATTTTTATTGTATATGAAGAAAATTGACAGCCAGCAGTCACAGTGTGTGAACTCTGCATATGCTGTCAGGAATAATAAGAAATATGTAACAGACACACAGACATTCACATCTCATATTCCAATTGTCAGGTCTGGAAGGAGAGGTTGGGGGCGAGGGAAAGTATAATGGCAGGGCTTTTATATTTTGGTTTAGGCCCACCACTTCAGCCGGCTTTCTGGGGGTTTTTTTGTTGTTTTTTGCTCTCAGAGAACAGACTGCTGTTTCAACTTCTTTAAGTCACCCAAGGGCTCTTAAAGCCCCCCTATGCACTGCTGCCACCCCATCTGTGAAATCAGCCTGACCAGCATAAAACACTCACCCCCACCCCCCAGAAAGCGAGAGAGTACAGAGAAAAGCCCGTCCATAAACGAGGATTAGCAGGGCAAGGCAAGAGACCAGGGAAGAGGAGGAAGAGAAGGAGGTATAACGTGTGTTATAGTTACTTTCTTCCTGGTAACACTAGCTAATGCAAGCTGACTGACAACAAGTATACAGCATGAGAACATTTTCAATATACAATACACCAATTAGTACAAGAAATACAACCTAATTGTATATGAATATTCACCAAAACAATAAAAACTATTAGACCTTGGAATAATTAAAAGGTCATGAATTAACAGATGCCAGTGTCACTGTGGTTCTTTGTAATTTAATTGTTGCATCCTTCAGAAATAATGTTGCTGATGTGTCCTTGAGCAAAGCATAAACAAGGATTAGCAGTGTAAGGCTCGGCACAGTTCAAAAACAGGAGGAAGGAGATAAGGTATGAAGTGTGTATTCCAGTTTCCCTTTGGTAAGACCGGCTGATGAAATGTCCTCTGACTGATATGCTGCAGTTGTTGTGTCTGCGACCCCGCTGACCTCCATGGAGCCCAAAACGTAAGCTGGCTCCACACTTGTTGTGAACACTCCAGTTTTTAGATTCACCCGGCTCCAGCTGTAGCGGTATAAGGGACAGTTGTAAGTACTCAATATGTGAACTCTGTTTCTCCTGTGATTTTTATTTTGAACTCTGATTTAGTAATTCCATGTCCCAAAATGTTACAAATAGGCAATTTTAATACATTACATACACAAATTTATTTCAAACTAAAAATGTAAATACAAAAAACTCTCAGCTCTTTTATATTATTATTTCATATAACATGACATTGCTGACAGAGTGACATATAGAAGAGAGAGAGAGATTTCAGTAGGACAAAATAAAAGATTATTAGGTTGTAGCCCACCCCATTCACTGATACAAGCAGATAAAGCCATTATTGTTAAACTTTTAAATAGAGGATGCTCATTCTCTATCGTGTTTCCTAAAACACAACTAGCCTTGGTGTAAATGCATGTTAACCTATGATGGCCCTTACACTGGTCCATTAACTCCCATTGACCTGTGAGTCTTTGAAGTGGGTGAACTGGTGTGCTGACTCGGTGACTCTGAGACGTGCCTGTTGCCGTAGTTGTAATGTCATGAGCAGATCAAGTTACCACACTCCGTTTTACTGTCCCTTTAGCTACTTCACCTACCTACAGCACAGATCAGAGAAACCGGGGGCAAGATCACACCAAGCTGTGCCCCAACTGTGACCATCAGGGGTTGGGGTCAGAGGTCACAAGGACTGGTGTAGGGTCCAAGAGTTGTTATATATCAATTAGAGGGCAGGAAGAGGGGAGTTACACACCCCTGGAGAGAAACAAGAGGGTGGCTGCTCACCTTTATTTATCCTGATTTACATACAAACTGTTCTACGCATTCACAGTGGGAGATGGCTCTGCTGGTGGCAGAGCTCCATGCTACAGAAGGCGAGAAGTAGCAGTAGTAAAGATGTTGCCTCTGGATTAAAAAAAACATTGTCATTAAATGCAATCTGGAGTTTTGCAGGATCATCCAATATTGTCACTGTTGTCCGGGAATAGGGTTGCTCATGAAATAAGTGCCCAGATAATACTAGAACTGATGTTGCGTCTGTGGCTGGTCATTTGGCCGTAGACTCACTGGTCATGTAGTATGTAGTGCCATTTCATGACATACAAGTGATACCTCCACCAGTCCAAAGAGCACGTCAATCTCAAAGACGAATGCTTTTCTGGATAATTATGTTAAGACATTCTCCTATTTCCTCACTCCCTTGTCCCTTGTCAACTGAAGGACAGAAAACAAGCCTTAGCTCTCTAACCCAGGGAAGAGATTCAAGGTTGGAGGAGATTATTCTTATGATGTAATGTTTGGCGATGGGGACGAGGAGGAGGGTAGCTCCATGTAATAGATGCTATCCTCCAGAGTGAGATCCTCACATCATAGCGGAGGTCTCATTTACTTTGGCCGAGACTTGCTCAAGTCAAGTCATCTTCTCTAGAATACGATACAGCACACGCAACATAGACATTCATGCAGACACATGCACACACCTGGGTTTGATTTTGATTTTGAACTATGTGCGTGTTTGCGCTCGGCAAACTTTAGACCCCTCCGAAAGACAGCTTAAAAGCGGAGAGCCATCACTCGGAGTCGCTTTAGAGCCCAGTTTGCATCATAGTGGTGGACATGAAAGTACATAGAGGGATACGACATAAAGCCTGCAGCTCACACACACGTCTGCTTACAAACACTGAGTAACACGCACTCACACACACACACACACACATAATGCAAAAACACAAATGCACAGGTGCACACACGTTGCTCATACACAGGAAAGCAAGTGGAACATTGTTCATCTTCACAAACACACAACACTTGCTCAATAAGTACTGTATTTATAGACATATGCAATGCACACATACTGTGTGTACAAACACACTGTGCCCTCCACTTTCAGACCACTTGTTCTGTTAGAAACCAATTTAGCCGGAGTAGCTTACTTTTCAGGATAAGGGAAAGTGGGGAAGTTCTTGATGCAATGAGGCAGGGTAGGCACAATTCAGATGAGATACTCAAGTCTGCTCTATTTACATTTGCTCCATCCTCTTCATAGAGAGGTAGAAAGAAAGGCACAAAGCTAGTCGTCCAATGCTGTACATGATGTGTGCTCTACTATATTAAAATTAAATATTTATATGTATACTGTATATATATATTTTTCCAGGCATTCTACTGAATATTTGACATTTTTACATGGTCATACTGCTGTTTACCACTATTTACATATTTACCCCTATTTTATACTATCAGAGAAATAACCATCTTACATTTTATTTTTTTGCCAAATAATGTTTTGGAGGAAAAGTAATTGTTGCCTCGATTATGCTCCCTGCATTGTTTTTTCCTTTTTTAAGGAAGTGCTGTGAGCTTGTTTAGATTACTAAAACACTTTGGTTAGGGTTAGGAAAAGATTATGGTTTGGGGCAAATATAGAAAAAAGCAAACACATTCATTCCACTGCTTCAAGTCAGCATTAACTTTTTAAAGATCTTTCTCTAATCATAACCAAGTGCTTTAAAGGCCTAAACATAACCATAAAAACATTCTTCATGCTTGCCGCAAACAGATCTGAAAACAAGTCAGATATGAATGTTTTACGAGTTTCCTAATTTTTTTGGTAAAAACATAATTCGTGTGAGACTATGTTTATCTCAAAGCGCATTTGCTTTTGTTAATTTGCAGTGTATCAATGCATTTTCTAGGAGGTAGGGTCGCAACAAAACATATACTGTAATGTACTCACATCCTGGTTCTATACACACATTTAAAATTTGTGTGATATGGTTGGAGAACCACCATCTTTATTGATACGCTAGGCCTATTTTCATGTATTTTCAGACAGAATGTAAACCTGCACATTCCTGTATTGAGTATTTTTAGTAGGGAATATTTCCACTGAGCATTTTTAAGCAACAGCAGTGACGGATCACATCAGCACAAAAAAGTTAGATTCCCAGTTGTGCTGCTTTCAAGCCTGACATTGTTTAAAAAAATATATAAAGCATTGTTTTATCAAACATAATGTCACCAGACTCACTTGTCATGGTGGCAGACCTTGTCTTAACTCTGCTTTCTGTTGTGTCAAGGTCTGTCATCAAACCTTTTTGCATGTCATCACATCATTATTTCTACATATATTATAAGTCAAGCTAATAAACCCGTGGGTAAAGTGAGGTGAAATGTTAAGTTTAGCTTTGCCTCTTTATATTTAGCCTGACTTGATTCTGTCTACTTCCCCCTGTTATTGTTGGACCTATAGAGAGCGTGGACTACACTCTGATAAATGAGGTGATGCCAAGGAAAGCATGACGGGAGAGACTAAACACCAATGGAATCTCTCCCCTCAATTTTCCTCTCACTTTATCTCTCCCTCCTTCTTCCTAGTGTTACTTTTCATCTCTTTACTTTCTCTTCTTTTCTTTACCCCTCCCTCCTGCTTATTCACTTACTCTCACTCTCTCGCCCTCACTCTCTCAGGGGTGTTTCATTAACTTTACTGTGAGATGAAAAGCAAGTGCCCATCCTTCAGCCCGAGAGCTCCTTGAACACCAGGCACTCATAGATATGATTTACACCCACTCACCCGCACACACACTGCGCGTGCACACACACTGACACAGGCACTCAAAAACATGTAATAGAGAACCTAGACTTTCTTAGCTCGTCATTAATTTCTGTGTTCAGGCTGAAAGCACCTGCTGTGTCCGCCTGCTATGGGACTTTAAACACTTCACATGAGCCTTATGTGAATGTATATGTGTGTGGGTTTATGTTTCCATTAATGCTTGTGTGAAAAGGAGCGATAATTCAGTTTCTACTTACCTAGAAAGTGTTTCTATTTTTCTGTCTCTCTGAAGAAAGCATTGCTCATTCAGGCATACATCCATTCTGAATTTCACGGAAAGAAAAAAATAGAAAAAGCATCCATTTGCACATTTAAACCCATTCATTCTAATGACTGTCATTTTAACCACAATGAGCCCAGTGTTTCAGGTGTTTGCCCATTCATCAACGCTCTGATTCAGTGTTGATTTGCCTGGACAGCGAAGCCAAAGCGCATGATCAATGAGTCTTCCCGCTGTGTTGAATTCAAAAGGAATGACCTCGCTTTCTTTTTTTCTCCTCTCCTCTCATTGCTTTCTCCCAGTGGAGGGAAAATGTAAGATAGACACGAACGTTCCTGGTATACACTCACATCTGTCTATACTTCGTAGCTTCTTTTGTTTCATAGTGGATTCAGCACGTTTCCTTTCGTAGCAGTAGTTCTGTGATGCAAATAACCAAGACTGCAGCTTGAAAGTCCTCACTTGTAGAGAAAAAAATGTGTTAGTAGAAGGGTGGAAAAACAACACTATAAGATTTTGCTAATATTTAACAGCAATTAAGCAGTTTCACACAAGTGGGGTAGGATTGAGATTGGAAATTGCACTTTGTGGTTTTTCTCTGAGATATTTTCACAGTGCTCTAATCTAGAAAATTTGGCTAATGCAGCAAGTTTGCTTTTAATTAATTTGAGTAATTTACAAGAGATCTGGTAGTGTGATTTTTCACCCTTAAGTGTTTATTAGATGCTTAGTATTCAGCAAGAGTGAATCTGACTCTAAATAATTCATTTGCAAATGCTTACAGGGTGGAGATAACTTTATTTTTTTCTCTGCTATCTCCCCCTCCTTTCCTCTTTCTTCCTCCTTCTCTGACTCCAAATTCTCTCTTTCCTATCCTTTCCTCTTCAACTTTCTATACTCTACTCTTTCTATACTTTTTTCTTCTCTTTTGACCGCAAACCTGCTTTTACCTCTGTCTGCCTTATTTTCCCTTTTATCTTCACATCTTTTTACCTAATCTTTTTAATCACTTTCTTAATTCCCCCTTTCCTTTCAACTCTGTCTTTTTCTTTCATGATCCTCTCCTATGCATCCCTCCCTATTCTCTTTTTCCCTAAATTTGCCCCCTTTTTCCCCTTGCCTTTGGTTCTCTGTCTCTCTTGACTGTTGCTCCTTCTCGTCTCTCTCCGTCTTTCTCCTCCACCTCTCCCTCTCTCCATCTTTTTCAGTGGGAGGAGATCAGTGGGGTGGATGAGCACTACACTCCTATCAGGACCTTCCAGGTCTGCAATGTGATGGAGTACAGCCAGAACAACTGGCTTCGTACCAACTGGATCCCTCGCCAGTCAGCCCAGAAGATCTACGTGGAGCTGAAGTTCACCCTGAGGGACTGCAACTCCATCCCGTTGGTCTTGGGCACCTGCAAGGAGACCTTCAACCTCCTCTACCTGGAGACAGACGACGACCAGGGCAGCCACTTCAGAGAGCATCAGTTCTCTAAGATTGACACCATCGCCGCTGATGAGAGTTTCACCCAAATGGACCTCGGAGATCGCATTCTCAAGCTGAACACTGAGGTGCGCGAGGTGGGTCCCATGACCAAGAAGGGCTTCTACCTGGCGTTCCAGGATGTGGGCGCCTGTGTGGCTTTAGTTTCAGTGAGGGTTTACTTCAAGAAGTGCCCATACACTGTGAGGAATCTGGCTTCCTTCCCTGATACAGTGCCAATGGACTCCCAGTCGTTGGTGGAGGTCAAAGGTTCATGTGTCAATCACTCCAAAGAGGAGGAGCCCCCACGAATGTACTGCAGCACAGAGGGGGAGTGGCTCGTGCCTATTGGGAAGTGTCTATGTAACCCGGGGTACGAGGAGAGAAGCAACACCTGCCAAAGTAAGAAAGCTCTTATTTCAGTCTTACATTTTATTTCTCAGTTCTCTCATACTTTCCTTGTCATCCTTTCATTCTGTCTGTTGACTACCTTTTTTATTACGTAATCTTTCAAATTTTGGAACTGTAGCCTAAAAAATCCAATGTTTCTTTAAAATACTGTGATACAATAGAAAGTTTGTCAAAGCGCTAAGTGTGCGAAGTGTTTGATGAGAAGGCTATCACACTTCATATCTGTCAGCCCAGAACCTTTAATGTCCAACCTTTGAGTGTACGTCTGTGTGTATGTTTTTGTGCACATGTGGATTTTGTATGTGTGATGCCTTCAAAAGAACCCAAGAATCCCAGAGTGTTGGTGGATAGTTGTATATGTACATTTCCATGCATGTGTGTAATGTGTTATCCAGGTCTTTGAGCCACAGGGTGCAGAGTGCAGTAGTCCAATAGTAATCTTCTCTGTGACACATCATCAGCTATGGGAAGATCTTAACCAGAGTAGCAAGGATGGGACTGATAACGCAGAAGAAAAGAGTGGGTTGGAGTGGATGGTGAATAATGGAATATTTGCGGCGATGGTTGCGGGTGTTGGTGGAGTCGTGAGTGGGTAGACATTGGAGTCTGGAGATACTCCATCTCACCCCCAAAGTCGGTCGTCGTCTAGGAGGTGGTATCTGTCTGGCTGACTGACTTTGCCTTTCATTTTCAGACTCATCATCATCATGCAGATTTTGCAAAGATTTTAGTTTGAGGTTATTCAAAAGAATCAAAATGTCACAGTGATAAAAGTAACTGAAGATGTTTTTGGCTCCTGATGCTACAGAACTGGAGAGACATATTATGTTTTCCAGATGACTTCTTTATTGATTGTAATTGTCCCTCGACTGTCCTTGTTTTTGTCCTGTCTTTTTTTTGTAGGAAGCATTGTACATTGTATATGTAAAAGCACAGGATATATTTAATTCCCACAGGATCTTATGTAAAATAACAATAGAAGTGGTATATACCTGCTCACTTTTTGCTCCACTGGTTTATATTTCTGTATATTTTATCTGACCATGCCAAGCAGAAAGCTGCTCACAGTGGCTTTGGCAAAAGAGATAGACGCCCCAGCTGCATGTGCCATGAAACCCCACCTTCTCTTTGTTGTGACTGGTGTCTGTGGTCCATGCTATAGTAGATGTGCTCCTCTCTTCTCACTTTCAGCAAGCTCCTCACTCTGCTTAAGAACCCAGACACATCTGTTTGAAAGCAGCCACCTCTGCACTGCGGCTGTTCCACGATGATTGTAAAGTTAAAACAGTGTTGGAAGGTTGAAGAAAAAGCAGTAACCTAGTTATTGTAGCTGGTCCTAAATGCCCCCATGTTCATCAACTCTGTCCTCTCCAGAGCCATGCCCAGTGTTAATTAAAGATCAAAGGCAGTCTCCCAGGTCAAGCCCCTGCTGTCAGGGTTAGGAAGCTCTTTTTCTGGGCCTGTGGTCTCTAGACGAGCCTGTCTCACCGCCCAGATGCGAGGAGAAACTTTGTTGCAGCTGTCAGATGAAAACCTTATATGTTAACAGACTGGGTGAGACAACAAAACAGGGATTAGAATGAGATATAAATGTTCCAGTTAAAAACAGACTTTGGGCTTGTGCCATTTACCACTGAACCTTACTTTTTCCTAAAAAAAGTGGTGTTTAAGACATTAAGTTATTTGAGTAGCTCTTAAGTGTCCCATATCTATGTACCATTTTCAAAATCTTTATCCAAATAATAATAATAAATAAAAAAGAAAGAAAAACACTATTTTATGACATTTTATACAAAATGTTTTCAGCTTCAATCCATAAATTGTGTCTTTCCCCACAAATTTGAAAGAACAAAAGTGCAAGAATGGGACATTATGTAGACAAATGGCAGACCCCTGTCCCCCTTCTTACCACCCTCCTTTCACTTCCTGTCTTTCTGTGAATTGTGTGAATGTTTGGATGTATTTGACAATCTCTTATTGGTTTCAGAGAGGTCTAATGGACTCTAATAAGGTCTTATGTTACTCTGGAGTGGGACAGCTGCACCAACAGGCCCCCACAGCCCCCGCGTGCAGCCATCGTGGGGCCCCACCTCGTAGCCCGCTCTTCAGACCCTCTGTGTTAACAGATAGATGAGTGCATGGGGTTAGGTCACCATACGGAAAGATAGTGAAAAAGATGAAAACATATTTACAGTGCGACAGCCAGATAAAACAAGATGAAAGAAATGTCTAAACCGTGGCTTCTCGAGTATTTACAAGTCACAGACCTACAAACAAGACACAAATTGGGCCCCAAAACCTCACAGTCATATTTTATTCCATGACTCTAGAAGAAGTTTTTTGTGGATTCATTATTAAACTGGCTATACATGGGAAGAAAACATGAATTTTATAATTGGATAAATTTCCCGACATTACTGTTTCTCTCAAATAAACAAACATAAAGCTACTACCGTACATTAATAATCTAGTAATTGAACACACAAGCTGTCATGCAGTAGCAGTTCGGTAGATTTAAGATCCACAGTGAGGTGTTTATATTGAGTGTTAGCTCTGAGTCAGATATGGATAGAGCACCTTCGCTGAATTTTTCATGCTTTGTTTTCTTTAACCAAATGCCTTGAAAACAGCATCTTCCATTTACCTAAATCTCCATTCTGTGAGTGTGTGTGAGTGTGTGTGTGTGTGTGTGTGTATCTATGAGCATGAGAGCAGTTGTTTTTGTTTATACAGACTCCAAAGTGTGTTAAAGGGCTTTAATAGAATACACTCTAGTATTAGACTGTCATTATCTTGTTTGGCTGTGTGTGTATGCGTGTGTATGTTTGGGGTGGGTGGGTGTGTTCGTGTGTATAGGCAGAGATGTTTGTGAATGTTTTTTCAGTGGCGCCGAAAGAACACGTGAATTTTGTCTGGCTTTAGCAACGGGACACCATGTGTGAGCTGCTGTTATGCGAGTGTGTGTCCATGTATGTATCTGTGTATCTGATGGCTGCAATGTGTGTTTGTCATTACATATTTCATATTTCTATGTATATTGCTCTGAGCATAGACTGATATTTCATTATCCATATCTGAGCAGAAGATGTCATCGGATCTTTTGTCAGGGAGAAACACAGTGAGTGAGTATAGAGTTTGTGCGAAGTGAATGGATGCGTCCATCGTCATCTGGATTACTGTATGTTTTGTGAGCAGGCTATCGGCCTTTTCCACAGAAAATGAGAGGCCAGATCTAATCTCGCTAAGTCAGTCTTTCATCTGTCATTAGAACAGACTGGAGCAGGTGAACTAACTTCTATCTACCATCAGTGTGAAATTCCTGCAACCCTAATTTGATCCTAAAACAGCAAACGGATGTCTGCTGTTGAGTTTGCGTGTGTGTATGTGTGTTGCATATGCAAGCAGCTGTTCTGCTGTATGTCGAGGAGAGACCCAGGTTTACATTCTTACCGGATTTATCAAGACACACAATCCTCAAACTTGCCAGCACCATAATGCTTATTATAATTACACATATACAGTAAATCCATATACACAGACACATGGACACATACACTCAAGCCTACTTAAGCCTGAGTTGCTGGACTTGCCTGAATTACTTACCGTATCTTATTATGAGTGGAAGAAGAGGGAAAAGCACACCAAGTTTTAAGCCGCAATAAAGTAAAGATTTCTATGATTTCTAAAGGATTGTTTTGCACTGATGAGCATGACTGATCAGCATTTCCAAATAACGAGGATTTTTTTCTCCTTGTTTACTGTTTCTCTGTCCTCCCTCTCTCTCCACTCACCCCGGCGGCTGATGGTCTTGGCCGCTCTTTCAAAGCCCGCTGTCCATCTCATGTCGAATGTTTTATATCGCTCTCCACTCTCTCACTAAGTGATTTAGCTGCTGCCTTCATGCACAGACATACTTGCCTTTCAAGCAGGCACATTATACATCTTTCATATTCTTTGTCACGCAAACCTACATTGACCTGACCAATGAAATACTCAAGCTTGGGTCTCTGTAATGATTCAGCATCCACCATTTTGTGATTTGGTTTTAAACAAGGCTGTATTCAGCCTCAACAATGAATCAAATGACTGCCTGTGATGTCATTGGGGTTGCTAGTACTGACAAACCTGCTGAGTGTATCTCTATTTCATCTTATTGTTTTGGTTTGCTGGTTCCTAGGGTTGATGCAAAATGGCGAGGGAGCAAAAATACCAGTAAATACAGAGTGCATCAAGAAACGAGATAGAGGACTCCAATAGGATGCCGTTTCTCTGATTCTGCTTGTTTTTGAGGTTGTTTTTGGGTCTCTCTGCCCCCTAGTGATCAGATATCCTTTAATGCAACTTACTGTAAATTAAAAAAAACACTTCTGCATATCCAAATTAACCTTTAATTTTAAAACTATTTATTTGTCATTGGTGTTTTTAGTTTGACCCATGTATTTTACAGGTATGTCCAATGTGTTTAATAGATTTAAGATGGGATTCAAATAATTGTGTGTGCCATATAAGTGCTATACATGTGGTCTTCTTTCTTGAAAAGAAACACTTCAAATGTTTATTGATTGGAATTGGAATAACCATTCAGGCCAATTAACAAAAGCAGAAGAGATCCAGCAATGTAGAAGTCCCACGGTCATGCTTACATTTTCCTTCTTATTTTTCTCATCACCCACTTTGTTTTCTGTACTGTGTCTTTTTGTATATTTTTTCTGCCAGACTGTTGAGGCTGAGTGCTGTGAATTCATGGAGCTATTGGCGCTCCTCCGGTCCCTTGGAAGGACTCTGTTTGTTTGTGTTGGCCATTATATAACTGCCCGGCTCTCTACAAGAACATGTCAGTTCTACTCACACACACACACACACACACACACACACACACACACACCAAACACCACATCTCCTAAATTACAATGACAGTATTTCTAATCCAGCAACAGGCTAAATACATTGCAGATTCTGTCTTCTGTTTTTTTGCCAGATATGATTTTGCATGTGTGTTTCATCTTTGTGTTGTAGCCTTTTATTTTTCCAGTTCACTGAGTCCTCTGAGCCATTGTTCCTTTTCCCAGAAGCACCCTGCTACACATCATATCCTAAAGTTGCACAAATTCAATGGGAGCTGCACAGTCTAGCAGAGTAAAACAATAGCCTGTTACTGTTGGGTGTTCAGTTCCTTACTGAGGGGCGTTATCAGAGTGGGTGTTACTCATACACTTCCACCACACACATTTTCAAAGCCAATCCAGGCAATCACATCATTTCATGCTGTCCTTTGTGTGTGTGTGTGTGTGTGTGTGCGTGTGCGTGCGCACGCGTGTGTTTATTTGGGTGGATGAAGTGCTATACTGTACATGGCTCTGCTCTAACACAAGTGTTCATTGCATCGGACTCCTCCTCCCTTGTCAGTTTAGCTTAGTGTGGAGGCTTTCTCTGCTGCAGCCTTTTGGCTGTGTGCTGCCTGGCATTCGGCCTTTTTGGAGCTGAAAAGGAGAAGAGAGGCTAGAAGAAAGGACAAGTGGATTGAGTGCTCCAGTGAGAAAGATCTTGAATCATGATGTTAACACTACACTGTAGGCCTACAAATTTTGCTGAATGTAAAAATACACCCATCTTTTTTTCTCCCTGAGCACTCTCTCCAGAGAAAGTTGATGGCAGAAACTTTTCAGGAATTTCTTTGGGATTTCTTTTGGGGAGTCTACTCCTCCACTATTCACTTTGTCAACTCATATGTGTCAAGTTGCATTGGATCTCGCTCACTGACTTGTAAGCAGCTGTGTTGTGGCTGAACATAGGGGAATCCATGCTCTCACACAGAAAGGTGTGAATGTAGCAATGCATGTGTAGTAGTGATTTACTGTGTTTAGAGGTGTACCCTCAGCTCAAGCCGATGTAATTTATTTATATGTTATTTTATTACTTTATACTGTTTCCATCACTGCCCAAATTTTGAGGCCCTCCAGTACAGTTTGACTTTTTGATGATTTTCCATAACCTTGATGTGCAAAAAACAAACAATCAAACAAAAAACCTGAGCTAATTAAAGCTCGCTGAAAAGCCTGCAGCAATCAGACTAACTCCCACTCCACAACGCACCATCCGGGAGGAAAATCTGACTGGAGGGAGGAAAAGAGAGAAAGGGAGAGTGAGAAAGACTGACAAGGAGAGAGAGAGACAGAGAGAGAGAGAAGAGAGATAACGAGCATAGCGTTAATTAAAGACACCATTCAGCTGTAGTCCAAAGGAAGGAATTACTCACTAAGCAAGGGAACTCAGTAATAATTTTGTATTGGCTCATATACTGTATGGTGTATAACCATCTGTGTGTGTGTGTGTGTGTGTGTGTGTGTGCATGAGTGTGTGTGTGTGTGAGAGAGAGAGAGAGAGAGAGAGAGAGTGAGAGAGAGAGTGAGAGACCATTCATATGCTCATCCATTGCTGTACATGAAGACTGAAAACCTGCATAAGCATAATGTCTGTTTGTGTCTCAGTGGCTCTTAAATCAGTGTCTGCTTCTTTATCTCTGGGTGCACTGATATAGTATACTGATGCAGTGTCATTGTGTATGTGTGTGCATATGCCTGTGTGAGTGTGTTTCTGGCATGCAGGGCCAAGGTGGAGGCTGTAGCCAAAGATGCAGGAAAGGTTTGTTCATTCGGGGTCTTATTGCCTGTTTGCTTTTCTCTTTATGGGCCTTCCAGCGCAGGCTGGGGGTGGCGGGTAAGCCTGTCACCCCGGGCCCTGGTGCTGTTAGGACTTCAAAGCTGTTGGTAACCACAGGCTCAGGAATTCAACTTAACACACACAGACAAATAAACCCACATGCACACACACACACGCACACAACCAGCCTTAAAACTGAAATGGAGGGCTAGATAGATGGGGTGTTTATTTGTTGGAGAGGCCCCTGCCAGTTGACAGGACCACTTCACAGTGGTCAGTCTTTGTTTGCGTGTGTATACATGCGTGGGTTTGTGTGTGTAGTGTACACAGAGACATCGTGTGCATGCAGTATGCGTATGTGAAAGCAAAAAAAAATGAGACAGAAAAGAACATACATCTATACAGTAATTTATCTTTATACATTTTACTATATGTGTCTATATTTCCATACATGCAGCCAACGGGTGTGACTTAACACTGACAGATGATCACTTTGGGACTTCTGATATTGCTAGTGCTTGCATGTGTGTGTGTGGGTGTGTGTGTTGGTGGACAGGCAAGGACAGAGGCATGGACACAGTGGGAAACGTCCTGTTTGACAGACACAGTGGATGTTTGGCTACACATGTAATGTAACAGGGGAGGGAAATGGGGAAGTGGAACAGGGGAGTCACTCCATCATTCCTGATAGATGAGAGGGAGCAAGCTGGAGAAGGGGATGGAAGAGGGAGGAGAGGGGGGAGGTGAAGGCAAGAGAGAAAGAAGGCAAGCTGTCACTGGGATATAGACCCCCGCTGAAAACTCTTTGGCGCAGAATGCTTGTTTTGTGATTTGTGACATTACCGCTATCAATTCAACATCCACAGAGGCTGACATGTATGTTGTTTTTGGTCTTGCTTTGTGCGTTGGTCTCAAGTGTTTTTGTTTTCTTCAAAAATGAGAAAAATCAGTGACATTTACAAAAGTCAATAGATATTTTGCTTTTTTTGTCACTGTTTAATGTAAGTCATGACTGGGGCTTATTCTTCGCAGTTTTATATTTATTTTTCATTAAAAAAACAGAACACATTTTGCATAAAAAACAAACATGAAACATTACAACATTGCCTTTGAATAAGTGATTTCAAAAACACAATTTGTAGGGCAAACATTATGTAGCTTCATCATTTATTTTTATTTATTCATTTGTTTGTAATCATTTCTAGGGACTCAGACTGCAGCCTAATCAGCAGCATTTGCATTTTACCTTTTTTCCATTTACATTTTATTACCACTTTCTACTATTATCAGTGTTTGACTTCACTCAACTCTCTTTATTTATGTTTTTATGTTTCTTGCTTTGATGTCCACCTTTAGTGGGGATGGAGTCTAAATGACTGCACAAAAGGCAAATTAGAGGGCCAGTAATCCCTCTGTAATACAGTCATAGCCTAACAAGGAACCTGTTCATAATACTACTACTCTAACTGATAACATGACTACTACTATAAGCAATAGGCATTCATTGTAAGACTACATCACAACTCGTGAATAAAATAGACCTATAACTGTAAATCTACCATATGTGCTGTCCTTGGTGCTGAAGATGTGCTGGAGCCCTGAGCGGCAACCTGAGACACATCTAGGGGCTGCGGCTGTCAAGTATCTCACTTATCTAAACACGTCCTGTAGGCATGTATGGTGACACTGTGAGTAGTTGTCAGAAGCATCATCTCATTGTACAGCTGCGATGCGTTCAGCGAGGAGGGGCCTCTGAGTGTAATTTCAGTTTTAAAAACCCAAGCGTCGCCACATAAATGTCTTGTCTTCCAGCAGCTGTCTGATCTTGCTGTGCTGCTACATCACAGATGCCAGCATAACAACCTTTCCATTTCAGCAAACACTGCATTCTACAGCCAAGCAAAGACAGTGATGCCTGTTTTAACACTTTTGAGAGTAAGGGCACAGCATGGAAATCTAGTGGTAATTCCGTAGTAAGGCCTTAGCCAGTTACTGTATAGACAGTAACCACTGATGCAGTGACATACTAGAACTGCTGCACTCATCCATCCAAGAAGAAATCACAGACACTCACAGTGTTTTGGGAGATTTTTTATTTATTTGCTTTCTGCTTTGACAGCATTAACTCTTTGCTCTAATGCTAAGTTGTGTGACACATGTCAATACAACAAGTCCAAGCAGTCACCCACAAAGTTAACTTGAACATATTAAATTGTCTTTTAAGTCTTTTATGTCCATTATTAATGTAATAGTAATACTGATTGTTTTGACAGATTTTAGAAAACTAAGACAAAGACATGTAACAGATTACTTTTATTTGATCAAATTTCGGTTATATATAGATTATATATTTCACTACACACCACTGACTACCCATCTGCAATTTATCAGCCTTATAATTTATGTTAATTTCATTATATTTTTGACATATCCCATCCTAATCCATAAATATATGTTCCGTATAATGCAATTAAATTTTATTCATATAGCGCCAATTCAAAGAAATAACTTATGTTGTTAATTGGCGCTCTATGAATAAAATCATTGCACTTTTCATATGCAGCAGGTCTAGACCATATTCTATGTAATAATACATTATTTATTATATTACAGATATTTACAAAGGCCCAACAATGTCTACAGAGAGCAAGCACTTGGCAACAGTGGCAAGGAAAAACTACTTTGTTTTTTAGTTTGTTTTTGTATGCAACTTTGTTTTTTTAATGTGTTTTCAATTAATGTGCAAATCCCAATATAGGCTACACAATATCTATCTATCTATCTATCTATCTATCTATCTATCTATCTATCTATCTATTCTGAGCTTCAGAATCCATGAGCGGAAAAGGTGGTTTACCCTTGGATGGTTTGTATTTTTGAAAATGTTTACTTCTTCGTACCTGTGTCTGCTTGTGTGTAGTTGACCTTGCTGTGGTAACCTTGGTGTTTTTATTGTTTGTGTCTTCCATCTTAATCAGGTCTGCAGGAAGTGAGGCTTCAGAGCTCCTCTGGGATCTGTGTGTGCTTGTGTGTGTGTGTGTGTGTGTGAGAGAGAGAGAGAGAGGCAGAAAGAGAGAGAGAGAGAGAGAGAGAGAGAGAGAGAGAATAAGTGCACGACGTAAGTGTGAGAGACATGTCTGTCAATGTATACAGGTCATTAGCAAACCAGAAGTGAGCAGAGGTGAGGAAAGGAAGACAAACTGCTTACCACAGCAGGATTTCCTTCTCACTGACACACACACACACACACACACACACACACACACAGACACACGTTCTAATGCTGGAGTTAAAATATGCTTTAACTGTTCTGTGCATTCATTTATGTTTGTCAAACCAATCCTTCATCAGCCAGTTGTACATTCGTCTATATTTTATCCATTAAGACGTAATTTTCCAGAGTTTCCAAAATGTATGTACATTTTGCTATGGCAGTGACTTGGGATGGAGTGGCTGCCTGTCAATAGTGTTCCTCTTTTTGACACAGAGTAGGCTGGAATGGATCAAAGGAACCTGGTCAGGAGCAAGTTTTAAAAATCCTGCACTGTCAAGGATTGGAATGAAAGGCTGTGAAAAGGCTGCACTGGAGTTTTCAGGTCCAGTTACAGGTCCTAAGGTTGTCAAATTTCTATTGCACTCTTTTCATGCTCACTATGACTGAGCTTCCTGGGGCATCTTGTAGGAAACACTTCAGCAGTATGGGATACTAGGGCAGTTCCAGTCTATTTGGACTTTATGGAGTGAAAATAGTATGTTGGCGCTAAGTTAGGTTTGTTTAAGGTTGAAGTTGCAAGATGGCACTTGTACCCATGTGTTTGTAATATTCATTTAACATGATGTCAGCAGCAAATATTTTGATTTTGCATTTTAATTAAGGGTGTCATAAAGGTAAACATCTTAGAGGCCGCGGCCATGGTTCTCTACAGGAAAGAAGGTGGACTGCTCCACTCTAGTAATGCTCTTGTTACCTGGACTTTGTTCACAAGTGTGGGTTAAAGAAAAAACGTGCACACCAGTTTGATACTGGAGCTATATTGGGTGGTCATGGTAAAGTGAGAGTTGAGCCTCAAAACCACAAATGTTCTTTTGTTACAGGTAAATCTTTGTTGTGACCATTAAATATGACCTCAGTCACCAGTGTAATCTTGAGCTTTTGCCTGGAAAAATGACGCTGTGGAGACAAGCAGCTGGAGTGGCCTTTCTCTTTATGATAGCTGGCTTCCCTCTCAGTGACGGAGCTCAGTGAAGAGAACTTCGGAGTAAAGATGTCTGATGGGCACAAGGCGCTGTGAGGGACGGCAGAGCAGATCCAAAACTTACTGGAGCTTCTACATCAGCAAGAGACTTAATTTCCCTCTCTTGGCTTGGAGGCATTGGACAATGCTGAGAACAAAAAGAGATTTTCTATGAATTATGCAGAACTTAACCTTCTTCAACTGCAAAAAAAGTAGACTCCATTCACTCATCGCTGAAACACACAGACCCGTTACTAAACAAAATAACCCTGTTCTCTGAAGAGAACTTACTTGCCCCCGTTGAAGAGTCACTGATGTCCCAGGCAGTCCTGTCATTCTGAAATGATCCATAGACTCAGACTACATGCATCCTTGACTCTCGCTACTACCACATTTGATAGAGATAAAGGAAAAGGTCTCTGCACTCATTTATTGCATACTCTAGCCATCCCTATCCACCCACAAGAAGCAGAGTGGTGACATTTTACCTTCAGCCCTGGCTGTTGACTTGAAATGGTGTCGGAATGAATTGATCTCTGGTGTGTGTGTGTAGGTGTGTGTGTGAGTGTTAATGTGGGCGTATGTGACAAACAAAGAGGGGGTAATTTGCGTATGAGATATGTACTACTGTTGTGTATGCATATGAGTGTGAGTCAGTTTGTGTGTGCTGATTAAAGGCGGTCAGGCCTCAGTGATCAGGCCTTTAGCTGTCCCTGCACTCTGAATGCCAAACACAACAGAGCATGCCCAGAGCAGCCAAGCATGGAGACTGCAACACTAGACCACACCGGACAACCTTAAAGGTCTGCAGCTGTGTGTATGTATGTGTGTGAGTGTGTGTCTTTTCCCACTTTTGTTCACCATGGGACACATCCAGCAATCTAGATAAGTAGACTAGTTTTTTTTAATCGCTCTATACCAATTTCCATCATCTACAAAAACACGTTATTGACGGTCTCAAATGCTATCTTTGGTGATTGTCAACCAAAGTCCTTAAAGCCAGTTGTGTTGCCCAACCACAGTTTCTACAACTCACGTAATTTTGGCCATTTGCAGTGCAAAGGAACACTACGTACTTTGAGTAACAAATATATTTTGAATGGCTTCAAAAGTGAGTCATTTCCTCAAAGAACCCCATGTTAAAATGTACTACATTACAGCAGAAATAAACATGTTTACAGCCTGGTACAAAAACTGTTTTGGTCTCTATAGTTAACTTCCCTATTTATGACAACCATAACTTTTAAATTATATTAAGGCTTGACATTATCCATAATGAAGGGTGAGCTGCTTGGTGCCATCACAGGTGGCTAGCATACGTGGTTTCAACAACTAGGCTTCATTCGTCCAACTTCGGCTCAACTTTTTTGCCCATTTTTGGATTACCCAGAGTCAGGGAATGCCAAGATGGCGGAGTTACATCCATGTTTTAAACAATCTATCGTTGCTACTTACTTCCCTATTTTTAAAATTATAGTTCACCCAGTGCTCCTCCTCTGATTTCTGTCCCAGAGCTGAATGCTCCAGTAAATGTGGTTTGTTGGGCCTCAATGGTGAAGTTAAGTAATGGGAATGAAATAAAGTTAAATAAAGTTAGACATTAGTAGCATTACGCTGTGATAATGAGTCATGATATCAATGAGTTGCCATTGGTACAGGGACAAGCTCAATGTTTTATCCCTACAATCCCTTAGTCCCTTAGCATTGGCTTTACCAATACCGACACTGTGTGTCAACAAGTGTTTGCGCTGCCAAACGTATTTAATGCTACTGCCCTTAAAGTAGAGGCCTCTCTCTGTCTTTGTCAAAGTCTCTCCTCTTGAAGAGGCTGGTATAAGTGTCACTTATACCAGGACAAAAGATCCAACCTTTAAAGGTTGAGGGATACTGTGGAGATAAGCACTGACCTTTCTTACAAATTACACACATTCCCTCTCTCTCTCTCACACACACACACACACAAATATGCATGGAAGGTTAGAAGCAGTGCGAAAGATGAGCAGAGAAAAATGGCAGACAGCAGTGTCCAACAAGATTACTGCACTCATCATCCACAGATTTCCCACCTCCTCCGATTCATTTCCCTTCATCTCCCCCTGTTCAAATGGATGGCACCAGGCATTTGTCAAGGTAAAGGTAGCACAGCCCACGCCTAGCAATACAACCGAACCAATCTTTCCATTTCTTCCGCTCTGCTGGTCTTTTGCTATTAAGCATTCAATTTTAGCACCTGGAGGCAATGCCAAAGTGCAAAGCCTCAAGGAATGTTAGAGAAATCTCACTGATTAATGCAAGGCCTCTGCACTGACTGCTGTGTGATTCTCTGCTTTGACTGGCTTTGTGTTGCTATTGGTGCAAATAGGTATATTGATGTGTGGGTGCTGATAGTGGCCTTTCACTAAAACCTGGATATCAGTTTTTGTCCTCTACCTGTGATATGATTTTTTTTTTTTTTACTTAGTCGCTACACAATACATACACAGGAAAGCAGTGTGGTTTAATCTGACTTACTTGTCATACGAAATTTTTATCACATTGTGTAAAAGCATTCAGACTTTAGTGTCCCCATTGCAGAGACTCTCCAAACCTGCCAATATCAGGATAGATTCTGCTAACATTTGATGAAAATGAGCATTCACATCCATCCATCTACAACCGCTTATCCTGCGTACAGGGTCGTGGGGGGCTGGAGCCAATCCCAGCTGACATCGGGCAAAAGGTGGGGTACACCCTGGACAGGTTGCCAGTCCATCGCAGGGCCACACATAGACAAACAACCACTCACAGCTAAGGACAATTTTTAGAGACACCAAGTAACCTAGCCTGCATGTCTGGAAGCCAAAGCACCTGGAGAGATCCCACGCAGACACAGACCAAGGTTTGAACCCACGACCTTCTTGGTGTGAGGTGATGGTGCTATCCACTGTACCACCATGCCACCCCTTCAGCATTCACAATAAATTTTAATAAAAAAATAAATTGTCAGTCACACTAAGCTTCTTGACAAACAGTCAAACCACATTTATTTATTTATTGACACAATAGCAGCAAATAAACAATCTGTATGATAAAATAACATATTTTAAAAATTGTGAGTTCCCAATCAACAGGCCTCATATACACGTTGCTAGTTCTTGTGTGTGTGTGTGTGTGTGTGTGAGTGAGTGTCTGTCGGTGTGTGTGTGTGCGTGCGCAGGGTTGGTTGGAGTTGACAGCTCAGTGGAAGGGGTAATTGCGGTGTGTGGTATTGATGAGACCCCAACTCTAATGAGCTTTAGCCAATTAATCCATTAATTTACATGTAAATGGGTCCTGAAAGGTTACTGGCTGTGGCTGCCATCTGCATGTGCTTACCATGCTAATGTCGTGCTGAGTGACAACAGACATGCAGAAATTTAGGGGTTGAAAGACTGGGAGAGCGAGACATGACTGCTTCACTGATAGATTGCACTGCATCCCATTATCAGCAAATAAGGTGTTAATTACAGTGTCATACATTTACCATGGATGTGCACACTTTATAATTATGAAGCAAACATCTTTCAGCTGGTGTGTCAACACCCCCCATCCCAACACTCTGCACTTCTCTGTGCATTTGATTTTCTAACTTTACAAATATTTATTTGTTTTGAAGAATGAAATTCAGTTCTGATATTAATAAAGATAATGCTCTGTCTCTTGCTTATGCATTTCGTCCTTGACAAAAATACACATGTGCGGGATACAGCAAATTCTAGGAGGCCAAATAGGTAAATTTTTACCTGTAATAATTACTTTGGATGAGTATTTGTCACATTTACAGTATACTTTAAAACCAACAGAAATGGAAACTCTATTCATAATCTGGAGGAGTTGTTTGAAGCTTACGTCAGTTCACATAAGTAAAGGAACTGGAAGGAATAATGTCTTTGGGTCTAACACAGCTGGAGAGTTGTTCAGTGCAGCATTCTTGAAGTGCATTCTAGTTTTACCGTAATTAGTCTTCCACTCCGTGTACATTTTCTCCTTCTAAGATGCTGCAGTGAAGAATGGCTCATTCTGGTGTGCAGAAAAATGGGCTCTGTAAAGTCTTTCACCTAGAACAATGGGGAAATGCAGTGTTCTGCTATCAGCCAGCTAACTGACTGGGATTCAGTGTTAATTACTAGAGTGTTCAGCTTAACTGAGGCATTCAGTAAATTGTCCCCAGGTGGGGAAAGAATAGGCCATCTTAATTTCTCATAGCTGCAGTTGAGCCAATTATGATTGTGTGTGTGTGTGTGTGAATATGGTGCTTCAAAGAGCTCTTTTGGCTTGCTCAACTTTGTATACTTTGTATGTGTGCGTGTATGTGTGTATGTTTGCACATTCAAACAAGGCGAGACTAGAATTGGCACATGCTAAAACATGCAACTTCCAAAGCCAACAGTTCTGTTAAGTGAGATGTGCTGCGTTATAATGATGCCATCTATCACTCCCTTCATCTCTCCATTCCTTTATCCCCTAACTCCTCCATCACCGTCTCTGTGGCCTCATTAATTTAGCCTGGACTATTTATGGGCCTATAAAAACAATAAGGAAAGAGAATAAGGGTTTTACTGGCACGACAGACACTTCCAGTGCATGGGAAAGATGAGGAAGCCTGTTGAGTTCGATGGTGCATACCGCATCACTTTCAGTAAATTGCACTAGATTCTTAACATCTGGTTAACATTGGAAGATGTTTTCATATATGTAGTATGTTTCCTGACATATCACAGATATTTCAGAACATTAGTGAAAATTAAGCATATCTATGCGGACTGCCTGCTGGGAATAGGAGAGATCAAATTTTGCCTGTGTACCCGCATACAATGCAATGATTTGAGATTTAGAATTAATGATATAGACATGTAGGGATTTAGGGAACAATGTGGAACCTTCACAAACTGCTTGTACTATAAAAAAGTTATATGAATTTAAATAGGTAATAAATGAGATTATTGTCTATAGTTAAAGGGTTTCTCAATGGCTCAATGTCAGAAAAAAAGATGGATGGAATGAGTGATCCTGAATGGTCCTGAGGTCTTTGGATTGTACATGGATCACAGTTACACTGTATGCACATTATTCACCTTTTCCAAAAGAATAACGCAAAAAAATTATTTGTCATATTTTCTGTGTCCTCACTGACTGTAATGTTGATATCTCAATTTGTGTCTGCTATTTCATCAGATGTGCCACTTACGTAAGGTGATAATCACGCTGGACATGTTTTTCACCTCGTGTTTTATCCACCCAGAATATGTCACCTTTTTGAAGGAGAACACAGAGTGTGTCAAGTTCAACAAAATTCAACTCTGCTACTACTACTAATACTATTACTCTATACTCTATATTACAGTGGCTTTTACTCTGTTATAGAAATTGAAAAGCGAAACGGTTGGTCTTCCCAGATGAACTATCAATAACAAAAATAGACAAAAGCCTAAAACTGCTTATCGCTGACAACCTGGAAATATTTGATCTAACTGACAGAAATGATCACGACATAAACTAAAAACATGAAGGAACATCAGTAGGAAATTTTAAGCTTATATGTTTTTGAATGCATGAACATAGCTCTTGTTGATAGTTATGTGTAGCTCACCAGCATACAAGTGATTGACAGGTGACAGTGAAACAAACGCAAAAAAAACGCAGTGTCTTCTGGATCAGAGCTCTAGGGAACATCCGCTGTGATTGTGGCCTTTATGCAGAATCCACTGGAGATGCAGCTTAGCTCTCTATTAAAAATACACACTTTATTCCACTAATCTATAATCCAAATCAGTGTTACTTTTGTGGGTTTGCTTTGTCAGATGTCTATTACAAATATAGCAGCATGGCCACTCATGACCTTGCTGTGAGTGACTATGCAGCTATTGAACTTCATAACCTGTTGCCTATTGGACTGCCCTTCCTGCACAGTGTTTGAGGCTCAAGGAGTTTAGACCCCACGTCTTTTGTCAGCCGGTGAACCACAGTAACATGTAGCTGCTGTCAATGGAGAGTATGTGAAATACATTATAGATTAGTCCATATGGGGCTGTAACATGCTCCTGTTGGCTCCTTTGAGGCTAAAAAGGTAGGACCACATGAGGCTGCATGGAGCTCAGGGTCCTTTTCAATGGGAGATCACTCACATATGCTGTTGTCAAAAGCAATGGAAGGCTGGCTTCTCTGTGTGTTTGAGCAGTAGAGGATGAGGGAGAATGAGATATAGAGTATGAAATAAACATGTAAGTTTGTACTGTACAGGTATTTAAAAAATACCTGTACAGTACAAATATTTAAAAAAATTTACCTGCCGGTGTGTGTTCAACTATTGCATCGTCATGAAAACGGAAAAAGTTTTATACAGTGTATAAAAAATAACTCAGCCATCTAAAAAGAGAGCGAGGTCAGGCGTGCATGTAAATGCTCAATGATCAGAGTCTAAAAAGATGTGAACTCTGCGCAGTTTTCATATGTTTGTATACATGTTACCATGCAGTATTCTATATCTGCCTGCAGTAAGAACCCTTCACCAGATTTCTTTTTAATGATGAACTGCTCTGGGTGGCTGTTATTGGGGAGAGTGGGGGTTATCACTGTGCTGCAGAGTGGAATACCATGTGTGCGCCCAGCGGGAGAACATTCCTGCTGGCCCCGTGATTTCCTCAGGTCATTCATGCAGTCCTCATCCCCACTGTAATGGCATTGTCCTGCGGCTCAGCCGTCCCGCCAGGCCCCCCATGCTTCAGCCTTTGGCCTCCCTGACAGCACTGCCCTTCAGCTGCCTGTCAACCACACCGAGCTTGGGGTGGTTGATGGGGGAGAGGGAGGGGCCAAGAGGCTGGGGCTAAAGCTAGTTTCAGGTCATTTGAAAGTGATGGAGAAAATGATAAAAATGCTTTGCTTATATATTAAATACCTTCATCAGCATCCAATGAAATCTGGATTTAATGTTTGTACCGTTTCCCTTTCATGTATATAAATCGCATGCTAAAGAGGAACATTTTCACACAACCTAGTGGCAGAGAAAAGATGCGCTCAGTTGCATTCAACCATGAAATTTATTAACTGTTGTGTTCAACAGGACTTTTTTTGAATGTCTGCATGCTTTTCACACCTGGAGAGCTGAAAGCACAGAAAATTGCAGATTTTTGTCTCAGCTTTCCATAAAATGTCTGTAGTAAAGTGGCAGTCACATTACAAAAAAACACCTCCTTCCAGCATTTGTCTGTTCTTACTTTATGTTGTTATACTGCGAAGATACATGGAGGAGGCTATGGGAACCAAGCAGAGGAACACAGTAGCTAGTCAATTGTAAAAACAGAATCTCCTTCATTGACTTAGTGGCTGTAACGAATGAAAGCAGAGGAGGAGGGACGGCATCTGCCACTACTTATGAATTCAACAAAGAGTATATAACACACATCTTTTCTCAAAGCTTCCTTCTCTCTCTTTTTTCCTGTTTCTTTCTGCATTGTGGGTGTGTAAAAGCGGCTGTTCATCATTATTCAAGGACGGAGCTGATTAAAGGTGATTAAGCCCTGCCCATCCATCACTCTCGCCTTTCAGCCTGTCACTGGCCCCGGTATTAAGAGGGACACCAGCGCATGTATGTGTGTGTGTGTGTGAGAGAGAGAGAACGACAGACTTTCCTCCAGCTTTGTGTTTTCCCCCAAATTTTTGCCAATAATAATTGCAACTAATTGCAAATAATTTCTCAAATAGAAAGAAACAATATACTCCCTACTCCTTAATAACACTCCTTAATACTAAAATAATACACAAAAGCATTCAAATTGTGGTTTGATCTTAAATGGGCTGTGGCAGTCCATTCTTTACAGGACTCTTTAGCAACCTTTTGATGAATGTCTGCTTTCTCCCTTGATGGATGGCGGCAGTGAGAGCCTTTCTTGCTCTTGCCATTCCTCATAACATTAACCTAATGCTAACCAATGATGCTAAAAAGAAAGGATCATTTTCCAGAAGAAGAGTTAATTGACAGTTAGCCACATAGACATTTAGCCTTTCAACAAACTGTATAGGCCATGAGAAGAGAAAGGTTTGGACAAAATGTTAGTGAAAACAATCATTAATTGTCATTATGCAATCATAATATGATTTTAATAAGGTTTGGAAAAAGAAATACAGTGTTTCTACACTGTGTGACTCTTCCTGTGGGGGTAAAGCTTTTGAAACAGCATTTAGACCATCATGGGACACTATAACTCTCCAGCATTTTTAATATGGGGTGAGGAAGGTTTCATTGCAGGTTTTACAGAGTGCTGAGTTAGGTTTCACTGGCTGTGGTCAAGGAGGAAGAAGCTATGGACGACACAGACTGGCCACTATCTGATTTCTATTAAAAGGCCAAGATCATCTCGACAATGTGATACAGCTTTGGTTTCTGCCGCCCAAAGAAGTGCTTCTTTGATTAATGGTGTGTGTGTGTGGCTGATGTTGATGTGACAAAGAGGCACTCTGACAGTTTGTATTTAACTCAGTTTGTATTGTTGCCTCAGTCCTCAAGAAATAATAGTTGTATCCGAATGACAAACTCCGGATACGCACACATCCACACATACTGCTTTACAAAATCCAAGAATGACAATAATAGAACAAGGCAATGTGTGAGGCGAACAATTCTCAATATGTGTACCTATGCTTTAGCGTATCATTTTGGGCACAGTGCGGGTGTGTGCTGGTGTGTGCGTGAGAGTGCAAGTAAGACTGAGAGCAACACATACTGTATTTGTACAAAACAGCAACTCCGGTGAAACCTGTAAGCATCGCTTTGGGAGGAATACTACTACAATCTGGTTATTTAACTTCTGTTTCCCACTGCGACTCTCACTAACGTTAGCTCTGCAGGGTGCTACACTGGAAATACACTTCTGCTGAACCTGCACTTCTCCAAGTGTCTCAACCCCACCTCCCCCAAACACCCACTCAGCCGTACCCCTAAGGGCACAAAGTCACAGAAATGAAAGTTTAGAAAGTATTGACGGAGTCATTCTTGAGCGAAGGTAATACAGGTGCCAAAATTTAACCACATTTGTACCACAGTTGTCTGTTATCTCCGTTAGTTCAACTTTCATATGTTGTTTCATACAATTCTAATAATAAGTGTATTCTTAATCCAGCATCTCAAGAATAGAACACACTACATTGCTGACTTGATGCACAGTTCCCATGGTGCTTGGATCTTGCCAATTGTTGCAGCCATGTTTACGTTGTACCTTCTCTTTTATCTATTTAAATTGCTCAGGAGTTTCTCTCAGCTTAAATAGTGGTAATATTCCTTCATTTTTCACATTTTTAATTGGCCTCTAGTGTGTTGTTTCAGAGCTCTTATTAATCTCCGCAGAATCCTTGATTGTGTGTGTGTGTATGTGTGTGGGTGTGTGTGTGTGTGTGTGAAGATGTGCGTGTGTGTTCTATGATTAGTACAGGAAGTTTATTTTGAATGGACCCATGTGAATACTAGCCATGCTTGTGTCATCAGTGGTGACTCATCGCTGCACACGCTATGCACACAACATGTTGTTTACACATGCGCTGGATTCTGTGCCTGAGGTTGTACACAGAATACTGTACTGCATGTGTTTGATTTGATTGTGGCAGGTGTGCATATCTGTAATCATATGTGCATCATATTTATCATGTAACATACAACACAATCTCACACATATGACTTCTGATATTTGAAAATACAAAATTTGAATGATACTCTTTAGCACTTTAATTTGTTGTTTGCACCCTTGCACGTGTATAATTGTGTGTGTGTGTGTGTCTGTGTGTGGAGTGCGCTGCAACAGCTGAGGATGATGGGAGAGGGAGAGGAGGAGCCAGAGGAGAGGTGGGGAGGGGGGTAAGGCGAGAGTCTTGATGTGTACTTGGATCGTGCCAGGATGTCTGGCCCTGTCTGTAGTTCACCTGCGCTGCTCTGTCACACACACACATTCACACTCACGCTGGCAGAAATGGGTGCATGCATGCATGAAGCAACACCCACACAAACACACACTTCCAAGGGCATAGCATTTATACATACATTCTCTCTCTTACTGTCAAACACACACACACAAACAATTTACATCTACGTCACAGAATGCTGATTTATAGAGAGGTTTATCTTTCTCTCCGTGACCCAGTAGCCACTACCTCTGGGTCTCTCTCTCTCTCTTTTTCTCTCTCTCTCTCTCTCTCAGTAACACATGGCGGGGCACCCTGTGGTGAGGTGTGTCAGTTGAGGAGTGATTTAGCGCTGCTCTGCCTCAACCACTGCTGAGACACCTGCCCCAGGAATCCTGCTGCACACACACACACACACACACACACACACACATTTTTCTATGGATACACACAGATGCATGCATTTGCACATGCCGGACACGCATTCACATGGTAGTTTAGCACTACCATAACCTCCTAATATACTGACACTGCCTATTGCCTGAGGTGCGCCCATTACCCATTTAGCTATTTCCACAAAGCATTGCATATCAACTCTCAGTGGATCATGAACTGAGAAGTTCAGTTATGAATTCCCGAATATTCTCTAGCCACCTAGTCCTTTCCAGAGGGACCTGGGACTGTCCCAACATGCATGGGTTCAATGGAAGGAAAGACCCCTGAGAGTTCATCACCATCAACACTCAAACAATGACATTCTCACTAGACTGCAAACAAAACACAGTTTATTAGTACAGCCTCAATAGGCTCCACATTATAGCTAAAGCAAATCCCAGAACTTTGTGGAACAGATAACTTTAGACCAACGATTACAGTAAAATTAGCTTCTTTCAGCTGTGTGAGTAGCACAGACTTTGTAACAGGCCACACTGAGTTGAAGGATGATGTGTGATTTAGTGTTTTTTTTTTTTTTATGTATAAACTTATTGTGACATTGCTAAGATTGAGCCACCATGACAACCTCTAAAAGACAGTTAAATTAGAAGACTCTTTGCTACTATAGGACAACAGCCCTATCCCTTGACAAAGGTAATATGAAAGGTACATGCCTGGATGTGTATTCAACATAATGTACTACTAAAAGCACTTTCTTAAGCATCAAATTTAAGTCTCTTTCATGGTAACACATGCTTAGATTCTTTTAATCTAGTAGATGTATTTTTCCAATACAACAGCATAAAACAATTAGTGGCTGCTGTTCCAAACAACAGTCAAAAGAAAGTAACAAGTAATTAATCACAAACAGCCATTTGAAGGTGTTTCTCTTGTTTCAAACTCTTCTCTTTTGTTTGCTCTCACATAATAATGTCACAGGTTAGGAACATCACTGGAGAACACTTCACTGGAGCTAATTTGAATGCACAACGCTGCAAGTGCAAGGGGCTACAACATCGGCATGTGAATGTGATTATTATTTTGTTAAACGAAACCTTGATCAAATTGCCTCTCATTTTATCCCCTGTGGCATGCAGGAGAATCCTATTAGCCACCTCAGGCATCGGCTTCCCGCTTCTGTCAGAGATATATACTGTGGTGCTTCTTTTCAAGGTGAAAACTAATGAGATTCATGCGAAGTATTTGGTTTGGTGTGATGTTATGACTTAAGGTGAGGTGTGCTAATTTGCAAAATGGTCTAATGTGGTCTTGCATTGTACACATGCATCCTATACTAGCTTTTTTAACCTAAGGAAAGCCAAATACATGTAATGCATGTACTGAAAAAAGGCATAACTCATTGTAGAAACATTTTTAGCTTTTAGCTGCTGATGGTGTTTGGCCAGTGTGCCTTCAAGATGGTTCTTAGATGCTTGTTAATAACGGTCTGGACTTTGGATTAAGATTTGGTATTCTACATGTTTGTACTGAACTGTAGAGAAGCACTGATTTAATGTTGGTGTTGAATGTCCAGAGTTTGGTGTTTTGGCCTTTTTCCTTTGAGTACCAGATGGGCCTTAGTGTAAAAAAAGCTATTTTAGCCATCCCAATTCAGGCTTGAATGTCTGCATCTCTCCCTCCATTTTGCCCCTAACCCTTGCAAGGCAGTTAAAGGCTTTAACGTCTTCTAGTGCTGCTCTTTCCAGTCGGATTGAGTTCCAGGTGGTGTTGTTGATTATCTTGCTCTTGTCTATGTTGATGGTAAGGCCTGTCTTGGCCAATGTTGTTGCTAGAAGGATTGTCTTTGCTTGCAGTGGAAACTAGAAGTGGACAAAACCGTTATGGATCATATCCCTGTTTTTACGATAGTTTATGTTGCTTCCCATAGCAACAAATGCTATCCAGATGTTGGAAGTTCAGACTACACAGTATCAGTGTTACCTTTATTTGTTCCAGAACAAAACCATCTTTAGTCCACACAATATTTAACAATAAAATGAAATAATTTTTTCTATTTTTCTTTAGTTTTGAATTTATCCCAGCATCCATTCTCTGTGCTACAGATTCCAGTGGGAGTAACACAGTGGGCAATATGAAAGCCAGGATGTCATGTTTTTAGAAGTGAGAGGAGCCTGGGGGCTCTTTAGCATATGGCAGTTGCCACGTACTGAGGCTCGTGTGTAGATGTCTGTCAGCGTATGGATACACATGTGTGTGTCCTTCAGACGTCCTTAGGGGCTCCAGAAGTGAAAGTGGTCTTCCCCAGTGCGCTTTACTACAGTTCTCCACCCAGATCTCAGCAGGCAGGGTAGCTTCTCCCCGACTGGGGTTCAATGTCAGAAACCATATGGACACCAATTCATCTGAATTACAATTGACCAGAGGGATCTCAAACTGGAGTTAGAACACAGAATTCAGAGATTAGATAATTTTTTATGAAAAAAAGATTATTTATAAACTAAATGAATAGTAGCTTATGTGCATGCAATATTCAATTAAATGAAAGACATTAGCGCTAAAACTCAAAGAAACCCAAGATGATGATAAATAAAAAATTCTTTAATTTGCATCTCATCAAAATCCCAGTTAAGAGTTTCCAATAGACTGCTATTGTAGTATTTATCAGTTTATAATAAATTTGGTATGTATTAAAAAACGTAAATGATATCAGTAATATCAGAGGTTTAGACTAGTGTAGTTGTTTGCATTTGTGCACTGTCTTGCATCCATGAGATTATAAAAGTGCCTAACATCAACATCTTTGTGTGAGCCTTGCCAAGTGAGCGCATTGAGTGAAGTGGGTCATCATCATTTTGTGTGTGTGGGTGTATGTGTGTGTGTCCAACAGCATTGTAGATGGCCTATTTTCTCTTAAAGTAGAGAGCATGTCCTCTCTGGCACTGGTCAATAAAATTGTCCTGTGTTGCGTGTCTCTCAAAAGGGGCCACAAAAAATGACCTGGCACACAGACGCAAACACACAAATAGACGCATATTTACTTAATGTTGAAAGATGCATTTGGAAATAGAATAACTACTTGGAGCTCCCCTTTTTCCTCAGCCCCTCCCTTTTACCATGTACCTTTTCACTCCAGTTTTCCCATCCATCCAACTATTCAGTCATTATATAGATATTCTTCTATCCATCTATCTATCTATATATTTATGCATCTCAATCAGACCCAGACTTCTGACGGTCGCAACACTGGTCAACACATGTCAGTAAATATCAGTAACATGGGTCTTCTCGTCAGAAATACATTATGTTACATCAAAAACAATTTTTCACCTCACCACCAAAATGTGTTCTTGTAACTGGTCAGTGTTCTCTCACAGTGAATTATGCGGATGATTTGTATTTCTGCCTCTTTAATTTCAAGGATGACAGCAGCAACGGATGTTTGGTTTAGCTGAGGTTTGGCTTTCATCAAAAACAGACAACATGCAAACTAACACTGATTTTACTGCAAGGAGATGACTTTATGTTGATGTTATAATATATATTTATATATGCAGTTTATTATATTCTAAACCCTCGACTTGCCAATGGAAAACCAAGCAAAGGATGGATATCTGTTCCACATCAATTTTCCCACATCCTCTACGGTGACATGGTTGCCGCCGGCTACCATTGTCACGCATGGGATTCTGGTACAATGGTGTGTCCAGCTCTAAATCACCAGGTTGACAACAGCTAGTGTGTTTGTGTGAATGTGTGTTTGGTGTACATGGCTGGATATCAGTTGTATTCAAAGCAGCACAATAGTTCTGTAAAGGATGAGTGGAGGTAAATGGGTTTAAGGCTGGTTAGGTTGTGCAATGTGTGTTTCCAGGGGGTGTAACAGTGGAATGTGTGTGTGTCTGTGAGAGGGCATGAAGAGGTCAGAGTCGTCTTCAAACACAACACAATGCATGCATATACACACAGATACACCCACACACACACATTCTAGTGTAGTGAAAATGTCAAAAGTGTTAGTGATAATGCGTGTGAAGGATCAAGACAAATAGGTTTATTGTTGGTGTGTGTACGTGGTTAGTGTTTATGTGTGGGAATGTGCTAATATGTTCTCATCTTTTTGATTGTGATTTCCCACTGTGTCTCCCCCTCAACCATCAGCCTCTAATTGTCCCTAAATCTCCCCATCTATTACACACACACATACAATGTGGGGTAACAACGTAATCAATATGTAACTTGGTAAGATATCTAACAAAGACAGATTCCTTTGTTATAACTTTTCATGTGTGTGATAAAGTCCTGTCTCCCCACATCTACAGTATAGCAGTGAAATTAACATCATCTCTGTGTGTGTGTGTGTGCGTGTCCTGGTTGTCCTGGATTTTCTTACTGACCTGGCTAACCTCTGGAGTGTGGAGAGTGTAGGAAACAATTATTGCATCCTTGATGGATACAGCAGGGAGTTGATCCATGCCTCTGTGTGTGTGGGATTTGTACAGCACTTGCCCTGTTTTGCCCCAGTTTATTGTCCTTCACATAATAGCAGTGTTTCACACACACACAGACACCAACACACACCACACACACACATATAACATATGATATAATTCTTTCTCATGCTCTCTCAGACACAATTTTACTTTTTAACATGACTTGCATTGAGCTTGTTGTTAGAGATAACGTGTAATGTGAAAATGTGCCATTTTACATCCCTGTAAACAGATGGACATTTTAAAGGAATCATTAGAGGCACTCATTAAAGGTGACAGTTGTTGTTATTTTTAAATTACACAATGAAAATTGTCAGATGTCTGAGATTCAAAAGTATTTTGAGACGTGTGATGTACATGCCCCTAAATGTTTTTATTAGAATTAAAGACAATACAGTGCAGCAGTTCAGCCAGCAAGTGTACTCTAACAGACCACTGATGTGTTGATTGTGCTAATTTCCCCTTGAACTGAGCAAAGCTTTATTGAATATAAAAGAGAGGAGTTCAGTCGCTAGTCTTTTTTATCACCAACGTTAGACTGATATATGAAGCCCAATACTTGCTACTATTAAGATCTAATTTAGTGCAGGCAGCACACTTTGGCTATACTGCATGTTTGATAATTACATAAAATTATTCACTACAAACTCTTCATCTGTTGCAAATAATTGTTTTTATTGTAACAGTAATTACAGTAAATTATTAGGTTTTTGGAAAAGATAGTGGGGAAAGATGTATCATTTCCCAAACACAATATCAGGTCACTTAAATCATAAAACCTTGAGGCACGCAAAACATACACAGTATTTGGTCTATTAGTGCTTGTGTGGCCTGAGTGTTTGTACTTACAAACATGTGTTTCCTTTCTGCTTTCCTGTCTGCTACAATACATGGAATGTAGACCTTCCACACCTTGGACTTCCTCCTCCTCCTCTATTTCAGCTCCTCCCATCCTCTTCCTCCAGCTCCCTTCATCTTCCTCTACTTCCTTTCGTCCTCCTCTTATCCTCCTCATCAAGCTGCTTTATTATGCAAATCAGTGTTGGATCAGATCACTTAATTAAGCCTTACTGTGCCAGTTTATGCATGCGCTCACACACACACACACACACACACACACACACACACACACATACATGGTAACTTTCTTTCACACAGACAAGAACTGCTGGTGGTTGTGTGGTATAATGATTAGTATTCTGGACTCTGAATCACAGACACACACAGGCTCACACAGACTCACACACACATACACACAGCGCATCTAGGCAGCAGAAGAGTCTTTTTGAGTGTGCATAGATATACAGACTTGAATAGCGGGTTCTCTCCAGGCCATTAGCCGGCAGTTAGCATCACAAACTCAAATCCGGCCCTTCACTGCTCAGCTGATGAAGCCAACAGCTTCATTTCTATGGCTGCTGAAAATGCAGCTTATGAGGTCATGGCAATGCCACTGAACATCAGGGTCTGAAATTGATCTGGTGGCCCATTTTTAGTTGCTCTTTGTAAGCTAGATGAGCACAATTGCTAGTTTTCCTATCGCAGATCTGATTCATTGCTAATTTTAGTGAGAAATCTGATCTATGACTGAGTTAAAGTAAAACAGGGAACTGTAAAATAGTGGGATCAGGAATACCAGATTGTTAAATTTTTAGCCATGTCATTATATAAATTTGGCTTTGTTGGATATAAATGAAAATGAAATATCTCCACATGCATTCACTATTGTAACACACACTATATATTGTAACAGTGGCCAAGAAAATTTATATGCAATTCCATTTTCAAATGTGTCAGTGAAAAGCTCATTCAGTGAAACAGTACAAGATTTCTCTACGATTACAGGCTTTTCTCTCCTTTATCATTTACCCTTGATCTACAGAGTGTGCCACTTTCTTAATATTCCAGCTAGAAGCAATGACTTTGAGGTCCTGGGAGTTGTTCAGGCACACAGATCTCTAGGAAACCACTAAAATCTGCTGATGTTACTGCTTTATACTAACCTGATCCTTCCTCTAACTTATGCTGTTCCAGTGCCAGACTGAAACGGCCACGGTATCTAAAATCACCAGCAATTACGACCTTAAGAGCTGAGAGCCTATTATAGGCCTTAGTTAACATTCTGATTAGCTTTGGCAGCTCTCAGCACTGTCACTGAAACCAAATTACTCTGAAGGTTTAGTTTGGACAGGTAATGTGTCCTGCAGTTGATAGATGCTGGCTCTGGAAACTTGCAGATGTGCAGAATCACTTCTCTACTCAGACTGGCAAGCAAAAGCACATTGGTCCGCATTCTGACATATGAATAAACTCCAGAATTGTTTCCAATGTGACTGTCATGGCAGATGACACAATAATTGAACATGGGAGAGACGGAATGCGAAGCAATTTGCCCCAAGACTAAACCTATCAATTTTGGTGATTGCTGTCATTTATAAATGAATTCATTTTACGGACATATTAGCTTTAACAAATTGATTGTAATTCAGCATAATGGATGCCCGTGTAACTTTGTCTGTTAAGAGTGAGATCATCATTAACTGGAGCCTTCAGCATAGCAATGTGTTTCTTATTCTGTGACATATGTGCTTTTAATTATGGCTATCTCAAGCTTAAGAGTTCAGTGTGTAATATATAGCAGGATCTATTGACAGAAATGTAATATAATATACATAACCATGTTTTCAGTGGTGTATAAAGAACTTACATAATGAACCATTATGTTCTTTTAACCTTTTCTAGCCATTTCTATCTACATACACGCGGGTCTCCTTATGTGGAAGTCGCTATTTTATGCCGCCATGTTTCTACACTAGCCCCTTTATTAGGAGTAGATTAGACTTTAGACTTATTAGAAGTAAGAAGATATGTGACATTTGGACAAATGGAGGCCCACACGTATTATTTAGCACAAGAGCTGACAGAGCATGTCGGCCACCATAGCTTCTCCCTGCTCGCTTGGAATGGGAGGGGTGAGCGGTGACTGATGGGGCATTCATGTGGTGTCAGACTTATTGGAATCTTTCTTTCCTCCTCAAATCTTTATTGCAAAATGAGAAATAAAGTGTACATGGGACATAAAGAAGTACACAGAACTTTTTTCCAGATTTATGAAAAATTACGTATTGCAGATACGTACATTTGCAAACATATAATTTGTAATATGGTTATTAGTTTTAGATGTCTGCCTGTTGTTTATATGCTCCGATAATGCTGATTCAACTCTTCCTTGTAGTAGCGTCCATGTTAATTCCACATTCCAACCTAAGAGCACATGAACACACTGAAGCCAGAAGAATGACTTCACAATGGGACCATTTAAGGAGCACGTTAATGCACCATGAGTTGCTGCAATTTGCTACCCTCACCACTATAACTTACACACTGAACCTTTAAGTCAAGCTAATACAGACAACAGTATGTATGTATTGTTGTTGCGAGTATGTAATATTTTGTCTTTAAACATAATTCAACCTTAAATTCTCCACTGGTAGATCATCTTTACTGCAATGTAGCCATGCTTGCATTTTTATGTATTTCCTCAGCCATGTGCCTGTATCATATCATGAGGAACTATTTTTAAACAATGACTTAACTATTAGGGAGTGAAAATTCTCCACCAAAATTGACCACAGTTTCATAAAAGACAGTGACCTTTTTCAGATTTCTGTAACTTGTTACTGGTTGGCCTGAAGGGGGATTTCATGGCAGGGGGCAAGATGTTTACTGTTGCCATGTTTCCAGTAACATTACAAGTGGCTCCGGATAAGACCACCAGCCAAATGCCTAAGCTGTCAAAGTAAATAACTTTTCCATTTCAAAGAGAGCTATTCCAATTAAGAAAAGAAGGATGGGGGGAAAGAAAGAGAAGGGAAAGCCACAGAAAAGAACTGGAGGAGGGTGGGCAGGATGAAGGGGAGGTGGAGGACGGAGGAAGATGGAAGGGGAGGAGAGAGGGAGTGAAAGTCATTGGGATCTTGTTGGACTGAAAAAGAAAAGAGGTGGAGGTGGTATGGAAACAGGAAATCAATTGTGGGGTTGTTGCTTTTCACTAGGCTGAACCTTGAAGCGTGTGTGAGAGAGGGAAAGGGCGAGAGATGGAGACCAAAACTGAAGCTTCAGGTTAGGCTTACACTGATGGGGAGTGGGGCAGAGGTACTTTCCCACCTTCCCTGTGCGACGCCAATCAATTTACAACTAACGAGTGAGGTCAAGAGGACGGAAATCACGTGAGAAGTAACATGCTAAGTGTAATCAGCATATTCTTATAAAAGCTTATTTGTGGTTCTAATGAGATTATTATCATGTAATGGATTTGTGACTCTAAAGATGCTGTCATTTGCTGAGTTTAAAACTACCCATCAAATTGTGAAATATCTGTATGCTTTAGAATCACCAATTCGGACGATAAATTCTCATTGTTGTCTCGAAAAGTCTATGAAATTGGTCCATTTAGGCAATGCATAGTAACAAAATCCAGTCTCCCCAAGGTCACGTCAGGTTTCCAACTAACATATAATAAAAAGAGGGACTGCATGTGATCACTAGAGCATCCAGCGTCCATGTTAATTATTGATGAGGGTGTCCTATGACCTAGACTATTGATTGAGCAAATTGCAGCCCCAGTTATTTTACAACCATCATATCATGTGGCTGCTGTAGCTGTGTATGTGTACACATGTGTCTGTGTGTAAATGTAGTGTGTGCTGCTCTTTAAAAGTGAATGAAGAGATTGTATTTCAGCTGTCATTATGTAGAAAGTAGCGAGACATTGTGTTATACCCCTGTGTGTGTGAGTATTTGCAAGAATTGAATGTCTGTGTGCATGTGTGTGTGTGTGTGTGTGTGCGTGTATCACAAAGGACTACTTACAGGGACAGTGATTCAGTCCTTACATGCTGCTCCTGCTGCTGTTATTGATTTGAAAATAAATAAAATTCCGGAGAGATATTCTGCAAATAATAGTTTCTCTCTATTTTTCAAGGTGATACTCTTGTGAAATGTCTGTGTCTCTGTATGTTACTTACAAAATTGCACACACAAGCACACACATCATTTAATTAATCACACATACTCTGTCATCTGAAGAGGTGCTTCCTCTCAAGGGGTTCGCACACACATGCTACCGAACACAGTATCATACTATACACTCATGCCCCTGCACACACTGCTGGTGAATGTCAGCGTAACACATCACAGTTCTCCTCTAGATGAGTAGTTAACCTCCTGCAGGCCAAATCTGATTTTACCATCAGCCTCTGTCAGAGCTTTTTATCCTGGCAGACACACAGGGTAGGAACAGGACATTTATTATCCTTTTCAAACAGTTATAAAAATATTTTTAGGGTTGTGGTCAAGAAAATACAACATATCGCTATACTGTCATATGAAAAGCTCATACCGAAAGTTCAGCTTTGGTTATTAATTTTTGCATTGAAAGTTTATGAGAGCCTCCATGTGCCTAATAAGTTTCACGGCTGTGTTACGCACTGAAAAGTTTCCCGTATATTTTAAACTTTCAAGTGGAAATTTTTCCTGCATTTGTAAAGTCTTGACTTGCCAGTTATTCATCCAAGTCCAGCAAGATGTTAAGTTTCTCCAACAGTTACAGAGGGCCATGCTTGAAGGATACTGGCGATATTCCATATATATATTTTGATCCTCCTAACTAGTATTTTCAATGTAGCCAAAGAATCATACAGATCATTCCTCTGTGCTATAGACCTCCACTGTTGTCCAGAAACTGTTAACAACAACCATGTAAGAGCCACACCATTGCATAGGATGCAATCCACAGTGCAGTTTAATCAGTCCCACAAACACCAAGCACTAAATATGCACTAATGTGCATTAATGCGGAGCTGAAAATAGTCCCCAACAAATTCACCTTTACGCCTGTGTCTGTAGAAGCAAATAGAATGAGGAAATAATTATCAAAATGAAAATATATATTTCTGACCTATTTTAAAAGAGTAATATCTTCACTAGGAACCAATGGGCTTGGGGCTGAGAGCCACAGATTGTTTTGGTTCAGACTTAAAAAGCCTTCAACTACATTTTGAAATAAATTGTCTTGATATTTCTTATCTGCCTTAATCTGTGTTATCATAACAGAACAAGAAAAAGGTGTGTATGCATATCTCCATAATTGAGTAGTTTCTAATCCGCAGTGAAATCGATGCCAGGATTTAGAACATACGGTAGCTAAAGGGAAACAGATCCAGCTGGACTCTAGCCTAGGTTTAACTATCCAATGAATATAGTGAAGGCATCTTTTGTTTGGTGTTAGCCAGGAGTGAACTGTTGGGGCATATGTGCTCTGTCACAGGTTGTTTAAGGACAGAGGGATCAGACGAAGGTTCACTCTGTCTCTATTATTAGATTAATTCATTTGAACTTTTGTCTGTTTATCCACACTTGTGTTTTATGTTCCTTGTGTATTTCTGCTGACCCAGCGGTTATCTTGCTGCTTCTTTCACATGATTGGCTGGGGGCGCAGACTGTCAGGTCTAATTTCCTGGCGCGTCCTCCAATCAGGGTGGTCTGTTTTGTGTATGTCAGCAAGTGTTGTGGTTGTCATTCCATCAGTAGGATCATATTGGGCTGTTTAAACCCACATCACATTCTATCACTCACACACACACACACACACACACACACACATACACACTGTAAAGGGGAGGTAGAAGAGTATTTAGTGCAGCATGGGGACCTTGGTGTGCCAGTGTCAGTGATGGATATGGCAGTAGTATCAGCAGTGTTGGCTTTTAACTGTGTTGTCCACCACTGGGATCTGTCAGACCTGTTCTGCTGAGCTCACACATTCTGTGGGCTCACTGCTAATGCTGCTAGCCATCTCTTTAATCTAGTGTGTGTGCACGTGTGTGTGTGTGTGTGAGAGAGAGAGAGAGAGAGAGAACGAGCTTTTTATCTGTGTATGGGTACAACAGTATCAGATTACTGTAAAAAATTATATATATCCATCCATCCATCGTCAACCGCTGCAACTAGCCTCATTAACAAGGCCCGGGTCCCCTACTGACACTCCCCCCTTGCAAATGATACAAATGTCTCTGCACATATATTTCATCTCGTGTCGGGCACAGACCTGGCACGTCGCACATATTTGTTGTTGATTGTTGATCTTTGTTGTTGTATATTTTTATGTTTTCAGTTTATATATTTATATGTACATAATATTCTCTTCTGTTGCGTTACTTCTGCACAGCACAGACCCAGAATAATGTATAAATCTACAACGTTGTTCTTCCATTCCATATTTATATATTTCTACAGTTATTTATGTAGACTGTATGTTTGTCTACGTGTAGCACCTTATCACCACAGCAAATTCCTCGTATGTGTAAAACACTATGTGGCAATAAAGCTCCTTCTGATTCTGATTCTGATTATCCTGCGTACAGAGTCGTGGGGGGCTGGAGCCTATCCCAGCTGACATCGGGCGAAAGGCAGGGTACACCCTGGACAGGTCGCCAGTCCATCGCAGATATATATATATATATATATATATATATATATATATATATATATATATACATCTTAGCTGTTCCTTGGACTGCACTCTTCTGGACAGAGCCCTCTGATATATATATATATATATATATATATATATATATATATATATACACCTCTAGTGTTGATATCACTGTCTATGGGCAGTAAAACGGATTTTACCATTATGGATTGTGTTTTTATATGCTTAAATGCTTAGTATCCCATCAGCGAGTCTAGATAAGAGGACATGGGTTTCAACCTGTGAAAAAGGAGAAGAAAAGACTAGAGAATAAATAGTTAGAAAAAGAAGAGGAAAAAACAAAAGAGAAGTTCTTTTTTCATTTTCTCCCTTCCCCTTGATCTTCCTTCCTACACAGAAACACAAACACACTTACACGTGCAATATACTTTGCACAGGTGGAGTGTCACCCTACTTCCACAGATTGCAACAGATTTGTGGTGAGTAGGAGTTAAAAGAGCTGCTGAGTGCAGATTTAATACCACAGATATTTAAAGAGAACGGCCCTTTTATCTGAGGGGACAATTTGCATTATTCATGGTGTGCCTTCTGAGACACAAAGAGAGAGAGAAATAAGAGACAAAGACATTTCAGAGAATTATTGTTTTTTTACAAGCAGTCAGTGGATTCTTGTTACATTAACAGCAGATTTACATTCAGTCGCAGTTTGTTTATATGTGTGTGTGAGTGTGTGTGTGTGTGTGTGTGTGAGCGCAATATCCCCATCTTTCATTTCTTACTTGCTTTTGTTGTAGAATGCAGTTATTAGATAGCTATCGACGTTCTGGTTCAGCACGACACTCATGCCTCTGTCTATTCTTTTGTCTCCAGTGTGCAGGGCAGGCTTCTACAAGTCAACGCTCGGAAATTTGGAGTGTGCAAAGTGTCCGCCTCATAGTTTCTCTCACCATGAGGGGTCCCTTCACTGTGGGTGTGAGAAAAACTACTTCCGTGCTGAAGGAGACCCTGCCTCCATGGCCTGTACACGTAAGTGTGCTTTTATACCAGTTTGCTTACATTATTTTGACCAGAGGAGCCCTCCAGTGTGGCCAGTAAAACATGCAATGAAACCTGTCTTAACCTTGCCTTGAAGAGACACTGAAACCCATTAGTTTGGCTTTCATTATATGTAAGTGACTTATGATGGTCTAAATGCTTTTAGATGCTTTTCACACTGAATCATATTTGTCCCTGCAGTATCTTATCTAACACGTTATTGTTGTACTCATACCTATGTACATGACGCACAAATGCATTGGACAAAAAAGATGTCTAACAGTCTAACATTTTTTACAGTGTATTTTGACAGTCTCGCTTGTAGGTGGATTTCTATACAGTTGAAGCTTGTTATAATAGTGTGCAATTTCCAAATTCACAAGTAAAAATAGCTTCCTAATAGAGAAAGATTGTTAAAATTCCTTGTTTATTTAAAGGTCACCAAAGTCCTGGCTGCACAGGAACTCTTTATCACCTTTTCCGCTCCCTACATGATTCTCTTTTGTCTCCGTCTGATGCAAATGGATTGCAGATGCAGATACAGATGCCTCCTGCGAGCCTTCCAAAATGCATTCCCCATAAAACTATAAATCACTGCATTCCCTGATGTCAGGTTATGGATACATCCGTTACTAAATGGGTTAGGAAGAAAAAAAAATCTCACTGCGTGGAACAGTAGAAAATACAAAAATCGACGCCCACAGCCATACAGACAGAATCCTAATTAGAAAGACAGTCACGGCAGGTCCCTGTTGTGATTATCTCAACGCCATCTTGTCAACTAGGCAAATTTCACCTCATTGGGACAGATTGAGCGACACAAGGGCTGCAAATGAATAGATAAGTCGTTAGAAGATAATGATCATGATTATGCTGTTAGCGGTGTGATAGAGGTTTGTTAAGAATTGATTTTGAAAAGTTGAAAATGATGGCAGGATAATCTCACAGGGCAGGACAATGAGAGAAAAAAACTGTCTAAAATGAATACTTTCAACCGTATGGTACTTCCTGCTGTATTCAACATGAGGAGTTTCTGTAACAGCTGTCTTAACAGTGTATAAAGTATAGTTCGTCTACTCCCAAGAATTCAGTTCCACCAATTAAAAATGCATCAGTGCATTCCCCTACATCCCATAGTACCGCCTCCAAATTAGCACAAATATGCACAAGAAGTGCTGTCTGCCTTGCTGATCATCACCATAGCTGCGTTTTTTTGTTTTTGCTGACATCTCCAGCGATAAGTAGGAAGGCTGGAAAGAGCCTAAAGAGAATAGTCAATGCATAAATCCTTTTCTGAGGAATTGGAGATTACCCACACATCCTTAGTTCTTACACACCATAATTCATGTCACATGTTAATCTTGATGTCAATGTATTATTTTGACATTTGGAATTAGTATATGATTGCCTGCATGTGCACATGTGCGTGCGTGTGCAGGTAACATCTTATATGAAGAACAGGTCTAAGAGTTTAGAGTGGTCAGTGGAGTTTGCCGTGTAGGTGAACCAGAGCACTGTCATGGTCAGATTAGTATCAATAAATATGCAGTCTCACTTTTAAGAATATATAAAGTAGGATGATACTTAATGGATACTGTTGATGATGGATAAATAAGCTGTTCTCTCAGGAGGTTCCCCTACCACAGGGTAATATTCACTGGAAAAGGAGAAATGGTTCTGACAAAAGATCTAGGCAAATTATTTCTTGCTACACTAGAACTGGCTGAGAGTATGTTGAATGTTAGCTTGAGATCAGTGGTTGAGGAAGATTTCAAAAGTATTATGGGATGTGCTGCCTGTTTGTACTTTGAATCAATGTGCCCGATCAAATTTCATTCTGGCAACAGGAGGTCAGATTCTTTGCATTTTGTGATTTCTGTTGAGGCTGAGACTTTGATATGATACAGATATCATACAAAACCATAAAGTGTGTTCTTTTAATATACGTTTGAATGGTAATTGCTATTGACTAAAGTAATAGCCTATTACACTGTTTGCCCCTGCAGTGTGTCCTAATTGTGTATTTAACTCTTGATGAATACACATGAAATCTGTTTAGCTCATTTCATTATTCACTTTTCAATTACAAACTGGTTGTGACAGATTATTTAGTCTAGGAGCTGTAAAACTTCCGTCATGTTATGTGACTTACAACATAAAACATGTCTTAAGAAGTCTGGAACTTAGATTTGTGAGACTTGCAGATACCCTAATGTCATTATCAGATCTTCTCTACATCTGAACATCTGGTATATTTTTATTTTTATTTCTCTTGTGCACAAATACAGTCAATGATGGTTATGCAGACTACCAAGACAGGAGCTATGCATAGTTTGCGAGTGAAGTAAATTCTTGTCAAGTCAAACAAACCAAACAAAGCACTTTATCTCAAGACACAATCCACTAAGCCCATTTCAATCTCTTTCCCTCCTCCTCATGCAAGTTCTCAACAGAGTTATTTGGCAGCTTTGTTTTGTCCTCCATGTAATTACAGTCATAGCTTTGATATAAAAATCTGGAAATATTCAGAGGGATCTGTTTGTAATAAGCTGTTTTTACTTTTAAATGTCAGTCTGACTTTGACAGAGACTTTTTTTGTGAAAGAGCCCGTTCCATGATTTTCTCTTTTCTCTCAGAAACAGAGAGGGAAGCAGAAACATACTGTGATAATATACGCAGGCTCATATTAACGTAACCCTGATATTACACTGTACCACAATTAAAGTGCAATGACAGAGGTACTTGAGTAAACATTGCACAGATTATAACAACTCTGTTAAATGCAATCCAAGTAGGTACACTACTTTTGCAATTTAAAGATCCCATGCAATGGAGATAGTCTGTCTGGAAAACTGTTTGGATAAGGCATTTAACTCCCGTTTGGTCACTGTTTGGCATCTTCCAGGTGTCACAACATATACATTACATCTATGAATAATGCGTTACTGAATAAGAGCAAACTTTGCTGAGAGATTAGATTATTTTGCATTTGAAAGAATTTGCATTACATTGGCTGTAAAACTTAACATGGCAAACTTCTGTTTATTGTATAATGTGAAAAGTGAATCTATCTTGTTCATCTTATGCTGTGTATTGTTCTCGGCAGCAGACTGTGCTGTTAAATCTAATTTAGTTTATGTCAGTCTGCTGTTTGAAGTGGATACTGCTTTTCTTTCTTCTATATTCTTACTAATCACCTTCTTTCTACCCACCCAAAACCTTTCTTTTCTCCAATGACCTCCTCCTCCGGTTTTCACATCTTGCCTCTTTTTTGTTTACCAGGTCCTCCTTCAGCTCCTCGAAATGTGATCTCTTCCATCAATGAGACTTCAGTTATCCTGGACTGGAGCTGGCCGGAGGACAGTGGCGGGCGCAGGGACATCACCTTCACTGTCCTCTGCAAACGCTGTCGTGGTGTTACTGCTAACGGCAGCAACGGTGGGGCCCAGCATTGTGAGCCTTGCCGGAGCAATGTTCGCTTTCTGCCAAGGGCCACAGGCCTCCACAACACCACAGTGACGGTGGCTGATCTGCTAGCCCACACTAACTACACGTTTGAGATTGAAGCGCAGAATGGTGTGTCACCGCTGGCCCCCAGGATGAGGCAGTACGCCGCTGTCACCATTACCACCAACCAAGCCGGTGAGATGTCACAGCAGATGGGTAGATGGAAATAGGCATGTGCTCAGATCAGGCATCATGTTATTAAAGTCCAGGTTTCACTCCAGGTTTCAGTCAGTCCAGGTTTTACTGAGTATAGTAGAAATCCTGTGTATACCACACAAGAACCACATCAAGTAAAATAGCCAGACATTTACCCAAAAATTTAATCAAAAGCCTCCGGACTTGCTGTTTAGTGTTCATTACAATCAGTTCTGCTGCGTTCTAGGCATTTTATCCTCTGTGCACCATTCAAACACTGATATCACCCCAAAATAAAAGTGTAAATTGTTGTGAAATGAATACAACTTTATTGTCCAGTTTTATTGCCTGAGAAGTGACAATAGAGTCAAATGATAGATGATGACAGTGGTCTTCTTCAGTGAAGCGTCAACACAAATGCCTCCTGCAGCTCTTTTCTCTGCAAGTCCTGGTTTAGCAGTGTCAGGAGTTTTCAAGGCATGATAAGCCACATCATCATCTTATCTAAACCACTCCCCCATATTCACTGAGTAGATTATCTTCTGATTGAGCAGCTCAATTGAGATGAAGTTTTCATAAAACTTTTATATAGGCTTAAAAATGTAAAGTACAAGACCATATGAGTCCAGGCAGTATATGTATGAAAGGTAAGGTATGAAACCCACGCAGGAAGAAAAGCGTTTTTTCATACTGTGCGTAATAACGCAAGTGTGTGAATAAAAAACAATAGTAACTACCTAACACATGGATAATATGCAAGTACCTCTCTCTATACTGCACCCCTTTCTCTTTCTCAGTCTAAATATCCTTACTGCATAATACACTAGCCTGTAGTTTATGTGCTCCAAACATATGCACTCCAACCATCAGCCCGGGACATTTACAAGGCGATCCCAGGCCACTATTCTCTTGTTTAATGACCAGGATCGAATGTCTTCCTGCTCTGCAAAAAAATATCTCATCCTTTTAACAGACACTATTAATGTGAGGATGGGCTCCTAAAACTCCCATCAATCCTTTATACAAATATCTCTCCACACATCCAGTCCTTAGAAGAATAAGAAGGCAAAGGGATGTGGTGCTGTGAAATTCCAAGAGTAAAATAAATCTAGCTGCAGTAGAAAACACCAAACCTCAGAAATCCCTGACTCTAGCAAGGAATGCATAAAGGTCTCGTTGTAGTACATCAATTTATTATTTTCCATTTCGCTCTCCCTTGGCTGTTCTCTTACAAAGTTTGCCTTTGTGTTTTTGTTTGTTTTTGTGTCTGCAGTTCAGTGCTTTTTTATTTTTTTTCACTTTTCCTCTCAATCACTATCTCTTACTTTGTTCTTTTTACTGTCTCTCTTCATCTGGACGCAGGATCCTTTATTTCTACCCATCATTGTGTGCTTCCCCATTTCTCTGAAGAGCGTTTTTTATTCCTGCATTGTGCTTCAAGCCCTTTGTTTGTTTTGATTAGAACACAGACATGGCACCGCCTCGTACCTGCTTTATTTCATGGGCATAAGAATTGCTTTGATTTACAGGTTACTACAGGCGCATTATGGGTGTAAATACACTCACTCAGGACATGTCACAATTTCTTCAATTAATACACGGCATTATTAAAAAGATTGGGCCTCATACAAGAACATTTTTGTATTCTTCTCTTAAATTTCTCTTACTTTTTTGTGCTGTGGGCTCGTCGAGGTTGCCATGCAAGATTTAGCAAATGCCCCTTCTCTTTCAATTTGCATAATTATTGCCCCAATAAAACCACATAAAGCTACATGTCCTCGCTCGTAAGTCAGGAAGTGTTCATTCATGAAAATGACATTGAAGAGTGAAAAGAAGAACTTTGATTTAGAAGATTGAAGTCCTGCTTTCGGAGATCCATAAAGGAAAGTCTATCATTTTTAACAGTGTCAGCAGTGGAATTAAGGGCATAGGGTCGGATCTGTGTGTCTGTCTGTGGGGTTGCGGCTCTAACAAGTTTCACACTTTCAGAGCCTGTGGTATTCTAAACCGCGTCAACAACCATTCATCTGTCTCCAATATTTCAGCACACTGTCACTCTCTTCCAAGAGCCTGACGAGCTAAGGCATCCAAAAGATTACACTCCCAGCTTATTATATACGGAGACAAATTAACCTTCAATTAGTGCATCATTTAAGTCGTTTTGCAGTTTGCAATGTTCATATTTATATTGCATACTGTGGCGTCAACATAATTATGGAGTGCAATGTATAGATGTATAATGTATAGAATTTTCTCAAAATTACTTCCAAGTAAGACAATCCATTAGTGAAAAATGTTTTAATTAATTTTAATTGCACATAACTCCTAAAAGCACTCGTAAATTGTGCTCATGCCTTAGGAAAAATTCAAAGTACGAGAAAATTGGCGAATGCTGCAAGTTCTCCTAAATCACTCGTAAAAGCCACTTAAGAACAAATCTGTTCGGATGACTGGTTCTAGCATGATCACTGAAAAGGTCAAATAAAGAGTATTAACTTAAGTTTATGAATATTAAAACAGTGCAGCTAGAGTTGTGAAAAGTATTCAGTGATAAGAATAACCTCACACCTTTACAGTGCTCAACACAACTTGCAGGGAAAGGAGAGGGAGGGTGCTTTCTTGACAGCTTCTCTATTTAGGCTGTGCTGGGCTTACTAAGTTATACGGTTTACACTGTAAAAACATCTTCAGTTCCTTAGTCATTACAAAACAGTGAAGATTCTGGATGAGTGAAGTGCTGTTGAAGTGCCTTTATGTTTGATACTGTAGCAGCTGTTGACTCAGAGACACATTGCTACATATAAAAAAGAAAGTGGTATTGTGTTTCCACATGTTTTTGCTTATTTAGTGAAGGACTCCTTTTCTGTGATTAGCAATTATAATGATGACTGTACAGCATATAGCTTTAGAGTTTTCTGGGAGAAAGACTCAAGTGCAAACATACACATACCCACAGTGTACAAATATATACACTCAATCATACATATGTAAGCTCTCTAAAGGAAAAACTTGTCAGTGTAATAAATATGCTAATGTTAACGATTGTGTATACACACAATTCATATACAGGCAGATATGGGATGTATTCGCTCTGTTTTGTCACAGGCCTGGCTGTATTATATGTGACAAGGTCCAGACATGACCTCTTTAAAGTGACAAGACAGTGATGAGTACTAAATACAGATTTTATGTTTGTGTGTGTGTGTGTTTGTTCACATACGTGCACAAAGGCTGAAGATAAGTGAGAAAGGCCAATTGGGATGAAAAGCTACAAATTTTAAGTAAAGACAATCCAAATGAAAAAGACAAAATGGTTTGGCAAGACTTTGGGATCTTTGGCAGCACTATAATCAGTGTGCGGTTAGTCAGAGGGATTCTCTCTGCGATCAGAATATATATTAGATTTGAAGAGGACTTATGAACACTAAGAGGGCTGAGTGTGCTCTGAATATTGAAAACCATCTTTAATGTTTGAGTGATCATCAGAAGAGATGGATCTTGGTCTTTCCATATTATAGATCAAGCACACACACACATAGAAGCAAACACACACACAGAGTCCTCTCTCTCTCACACACAAATATCTTAGCCTGCAGCTGCACACTCTTCATCAGCCCTGAGAGTTTACAAGGATTAGGTATGTCAGTGCACTCGCCCCACCCGTCTATACACTTTCTCTCACATAAACACACACACATACAGATGCCAAAGCTGTTAAAAGCCGGATTAAGTGTTTCCCTGGGAAGGAGCAGTGTGTCCTGGCAGTGCTGTCAAGGTGCTGTCAGATAGCTCTCCACCTTCCACCTCCTTTGCCCTCCGCTCATTGTCATAACTATGCTAACAACAGAGTAAATGTGATCCACATTTAGAGGAGTCTAATATCAACAGTCTGAACTGTATCTGACCTTGGAAGAGTGGGTTTGAGAGAAGAATATAGTATACTGTAAATACACGCCTGTGTAAATCCCTTCTTCACCTGTTTATTGATATGATGATGTAGTTAACAGTGACCACATTGAAACATAGGGAAACCAATTGCTTCACTCTCATCAATATTTCATCGTAGTAGGCTATGTGTTCACACATCAATAATGTATTCCTGAAGTTTGAAGATGGTGATGATCAATAGCTGTGCAGTTCAAGAGAGTGTACAAACAAAATATTGTGGTTAGAAGATTGAGATGCAGATCAAGAGAGTGATGACAAGCAAACAACTGACAGTTGAAATTAAGTTTTGGCATTGACCAATGTGTTTGTGTAGAGATGTATAGGCTAGTCTGTGATGCAGGCTGCCAAAATAAGATTTTAGCAATGCTTTTGAGCTATCGGGCAGCATCTTTGTTCATTGAATCACTTATTACTACTAATAGATGCATCGTGTCCCTCATATCACAGGATGAATGACACTGAAGGCCAGTTTTTAAGGCCAATATGTGCCTAGTATGCTGTGTCAGTTTTACAGTTATACCACAGACAGAAACAGAGTGACAGCAAATTAAGTGCTTGCATGCAGAGAGTCAGAGGGAAGCGAGGAGAAGGAAGAAGGAGGAGGAGAGGAACTTGAAGCTGCCTCCAAGCGGCCTAGACACAGTAAATCATTACCACCATAAACCACAGAGCCAATAAAAAGCAAAGCCTCACCCCGCTATCAGAACCAGAGGGAGAGGAGGAGAGGAGGAGCAGGGGGTATAGAAACAGATTCTCCCCATCTGGATTCATTACAGGAGAAAAAATAACTTCCCGCGGAAATACATGCAAGTATATGCATGGAAACACACACAGACACACTCTGCAGCTATATAATCACAATCAAGAAAGGCTCGAACATTTCAAAGACAAACATGTTTTTTCCTGTGGTCTAATAAAATTAAAAGTCGATGCCTCGGATGCCGGGCTGGCCCCGGAGCTGCCTGGCAATTAGAGAGCAGTAAAAAAGGGAAATGAGTAAGGGAGTGAAGGGAGAGAGACAGAATGAGGGAGCGGTGCAGGGCCTGATAGAGGGAGGGATGTGCTGGATTACTAGATTGGGACCATGTGAACTCCCCGAGGCAAGGCGATGCATGGGTGAAAGATTGGCGAGGAAGATTGGCGAGTGAGAAAGCACCAAACCAAAAGGGACGGTGCCAGTAGTGAGGGAAAGGGAAAGCAATCCTTTAAAGGGTTTCAAATTAAAAATACACATTACTGGCTGTGTTTCCCTGCTGAGCTCGGTTTCATTGCCCCCTAATCCGGCTCAGTTTCTGGTGCTCATTTGGCACTCAGCCAGTTAATAAGACCTCTAAGTTAGTTTCTGGGCTCCCTGAGCTAACTAGCTAATGGCAGATAGCAGCAGTTATGAGCTGATATGTGATATGCTGCCCCCTATTTTTTTGGGAGAGTACTTGAGAGTAGTCTCAAGTAAGCAATATAAGCAGGAATTGAAGTAATGTCTTTGTGTGAAACGTAATAAATGATTTTGATATTTCATATGTGTTTAATATTCTCAAGAGCTCTGCACACAGTTAACATGGTAACCAGCCATGTTTTTCTTTATTTTGATGAAAGTAGCCAGTGATTCCTCCCAGAGATAATTATCTTGAGCTGGCAGTCTTTTCTGTGTCTGATGGTAAATTCTGCTTTTAGTGTCTCTATTTTCCTGCATTTATTCTGGAAAATACTTATTCTTATATTTTTTCTTAAGCAGACAGCCTTTTTAGAATCATAAATACATATTAAAATTTAATTAAAAACAATTCCACTTTTATTCAGTCAATACTTGCTTGAGTTATAACACAAATAATCTAATGTAGCAAAATAGAAGAAAATGTACTTCAAAGTTAGGTTTAATCTGAAAAGGTTTCTTTAAAGACAGAGATTTGGGTATATATTTTAAGAGACTGCCACTAACAGTATAAACAGTATAAAACTGTAATACATTGATTCATTACACTTGAAAAGTCAAATGAATAGTTTTTATTTGATAGTTTTAATCTGCTGCATCTCACTCTATATGTGTTTAAGTCTGTGTGTGTGTGTGTGTGTGTGTGTGTGTGTGTGTGTGTCTGTGCATTTAAACACACGCCACTGTTTGCTTTAGTGTATATCGTCTCATTATACCTGCCGTGGGCTGCAGCCTACAATGTAGCCCCACTTGGCAGTAAACTGAATTAGGCTAACAGGAACCATAGACAATTGCCAGGATACAACACCGGAGACTGAACTTCCACTGAACCTCACTATAAAGGAACTCACTCTCTCTCTCTCTTTCACTCTGTTTCTGTCTATGTCTCCCACCCAGCTCCCTCCCCGGTAACAGTAATCAAAAAGGAGAAGACGTCTCGAAACAGTGTCTCCCTGTCCTGGCAGGAGCCTGAAAGACCCAACGGCATTATCCTCGATTATGAGATCAAATACTACGAAAAGGTTGGTGCAGAATATATCACTGTTAGTGCTTTACCTCACCTCCCTTTGAGCAAGGCAGCATCATTGATTGTACTTTTTCATAGTTTGGGAAATAATTGCAGATAGTTTGATGAGAAGATTGAAACCAGTGTCCATCTGTGCTGTAAATACAAGGCTACAGGCAACGTGTACAGAGTTGGAGTTGCTAGTAGGTAATAATTGTCACCTTTGGACAAAGTCAGGCTAATGTAACGGTTCTCCGAGATTGTACTGCACGGTCCTGACTCGAACCTGGGACCTGGTATGGGAGGCGGACATGCTGAAGAGGAGGCTAAAACCCATGTGTACTAACATTGGTCGACAGTGCATCTCTTAAAGGTTAAGTGTGTATGATTTAGTGGCATCTAGCCAACTGTCAGAGGTGCTGTCAGTCATGACCGCAACAGTTGCTCACATAATCCTCTCTGTCCTCTGCCTGGAGATACTGGAGAAATGAAAAGGCGTCGGTAGGTTGATGATACGGAACTCACACACATGCTTTATTGTGAGCATGTGAAACAGTTGCTTAATAATGAATTTGTTGAGGACAGAAAAAAACAAATTTTTCCCAACAAGGGAATCAAACTCACAACTTTCTAGGTGAGAATCTTGCATTTTACCAACTGAGCTAACCAAACACAATAACATGGAGTTTAATTATTTTGCCATGTTCTCACCCACCATCTAATGAAATTAGATGGTGGGTGAGAACAAATTAAAAAATTGCTCCGATGCAAAACTTATTTGCGATCCCTGCTGTTTATTATTACTTCTTCTTCTTCTTCAAATGTACGGATTCAATGTAGTGAATTCTACAAGAAGAACATAATGACTCCCTGTAGAGAGTTTTGGGCTACTGTAGAAACATGGCAACATCCATGTAAGGGGGACAAGCGGTTATGTAGATTGAAATGGCTCATTCTAAGGTAACAGAAACATAACAGTGTATTATGTAAGGTCTTTATACACCACTGAAAACATAGTTATGGATCTTATATAGCATTTCTGTCAATAGATCACCAGAAATATTACACACTGGACCTCTAAGGTGTCTGGGAGTGAGGTTTACACACTGCACAGCCTCGCTGGCTTCCGTTACACTAGCTGTTTCACCCATGAATGTGTAAGGAGGACTGGATACTGAGTTCCAATATGGCAAACCATTAATTCCTGTGAAAGTTGTTCACTGGGCGCAAACGCTGGCTTATGTCTTGTTAGCTCCTAGTGCACATGAATGGGATGATTGCGTATGGTGGAAAATGCTTTTTTGACTAAAGTTACAATACAGAGTGCGGCCACTATGCCAAAATTGCCTCACTGCCTATCACTGTTCCTGTGGCTGCTATATTTACTGGATAGATACGGGAATGATATTAATCGTTTTAAATTAGGCAAGAATGCACATACACTAATTTCCATTGTGACAAATTTAAGTGCAGTGTTTGCTGGATTGTTGTGAATTAGTTGAAATTTTTGGGGATGGTAAAATTCATCATACGCAATATAATAATATAATATATAATATAGTCTTGTCTATATAGTCTAATATGGCTTCCTCTTTCTTCTTGTGTGTTCTTACTGAAATATGATGGAATATGACACTGTATGGTATATACCATAAATACTTCTTAATATCAGTCTTAGAGCAGGATTAAAATAGAGTTGAATACAAATATTGTCTTATATGAAATTATATTCTACTTTGTTACAAAAGACAGTGATACAAAAGTGCTAAACAAGCTGTTTCGCTCTATGAAAATGGCATGAAAGCGATGTTTTTGATTACAGAAAGCCACTCCTCCTTTTCCCCTCTGCTTCTTTATGTCTAACCTCTCTTCTTGTTTTTCTTTCTGTCTTCATTCTTGTGTTTCTTACTCCTCCTTTTTTCCCTTTTATTTACCTCATCTCCTCTTTTCTTCTCTCCCTCTATTTCTCATCCTGTCCTCCTCTCCTTAATGGAGACAAGTTTTATGGCAGACAGTAAATGTGTCTGTGGGGTCGCTCAATCCTCTGTGAGGGAAATTAGTGCAGAACGAATTACACTGGCTTTCAGCACCAATGCTGTGCTATGGCTGACATTTGATGGTGAAATTAGCCGTGGATGCAAGTTTAATCACTTCGGTAGATTCAGTGTGTATGTGTGTATATGTGTGTCCCAGATCACAGTTTGCTTGAATGCTAACGGTGGCCCCTAATCTCTTGATTAGTAGGCCGACAGAAGCCGTTTCCTCTCTAAACTCTGTTCCCTGCTCAGCCATCCTTACCTAAGATGCTAAAACAAGGCCGGAAAACAGCGAGAGGAAAAGTTAATGACTGATACTGGGTCAGAGCTCACTGCAGGTCTAATTCTCCAAACTGTGGTTTTTCAATCACACACAAATGTTCACAAATGCATATTCATTAAAAGAGGATACGGGGAAAGAAAGTGTGGAGTCTAAGGAAGAAAGATATCTGGATCTTTGCACTGATCCCTGTTAATCACACTGTCTCTCAGGAATTACAGAGACACTCAGGGATAGAAACACAAACAAACACACACACACACACACACGAGCACAAACCAAGTTCCCAGAGGATTCTCCACAGCAGCCATACATACCCAGGGATTTCAAACTCCAGACAAAAGGCTCTTCCATGCAGAAGAGCAAACTGGGACAACCAAGGGAGACCCCCATAACCACCCAGGATAGAGGCCTCTTCGTGTGGCAAGCAGAGGGACGCTGAGGGCCTCTAGCATGCCAAGGATCAAGGCCATGGAAGGACAAAAGTCGAAATTTCCCTCACCAAGACCACACCATGACTCACTTATGAGACAGAAAGAGGCTTTCAGAGACACTCAGACATAATTGCATATACACGTAAACAGGATGGTGACACAGAACACAAAACCAGACTGGCAGAGATTAAACGAGAGCTTTTAGCAAGAAGAAGATGTTCAGATTTGCAGCATTGGCCAGACTTTTCTGTGTTTGTGGCTTTCTCTGTCTTTATTTACACAAGTTTAAACAGACATTCACAGTGTACATTATCATGTAATCCAATAGCAATTGACCGGTGCCTCCAGCTTCTCTTAATGGAGAAAAGTGAGCATTTCGCCAACAACCACACAACATCATTCAAAGCAAAATATTTCTGTATAGTAGATGAATTACTCAATGGACCAAAAGATTTCTGGGGTCAAAGTATTGCCGACTTAGAGGGGCATTTTAAAAGTTGAGTTATTTCATCTGTATAGCCTAGGGCTTTTCCAGTGTGAGTATGAGGCAGAACACAAATATTAATCGTCACAAGTCATTTAATCTCATGTCTCTATTAATACTAAGTGCTGATTTGACTTTGACCAGTTTGTGTAACATTTCCTGCCAACTGATGAAAACATAGACTTCACAATCTTCTATGTGCACCCAATAGATCATTTCACTTGCATGCCAAAACATCAATTATGTTAAGTCTCTGGGCGAATCCATGTCAACACTAAGTGAGGCAGTAGCAGGTTAGCAGCATAGATAACCCTGAATGTTTATAGCATCTGTTGTTTTCAAAATTGTCAAAATGACACAAAATAAGTGACAAAACCTACGGGGAGTTTTATGTTTTATAACCATTTAAAATTTACTTGGGAAGTAGGGGTTTGGTTAACTTACCACAGAACTAAATAATTAAAGTTACATGAAAAAACACCTGGATTGGTCACATTTCCATTGCTATATGTTTGGCTTAAGGGGAACTTAAACTAAAAAAGAAAGAAAACTGCGTTTGGGACTGATGCACTAAATTATATTTATACCAAATATCATTAACTCACTGCTAAGTAGCTACAACAAAATGTACGTCACTATATGTTATGATAAATTTTAACTAAGGCAAACCTCTCAAAGTTTGTCAAAATATGTAATCACAGTGCTGATGACAGAAAAAACACGAGTTACTGTAGGAATAAACCTAAATCTATGGTGAAGTTAGACATTATGTAAAAGAAGGGAATGTTAAGCTCACTGCAAGGTCAGATATGTTCCAAGATCTTTATTAGTATATTTTCCAGGGCTTAAAATAACAAAAGTGATCTAGTACTCTGAATCTTTAGTTTAAGATTTTAATGATTAAGTACTTGAAAATACTTCCTCCCCCATACAACTTTCTTTCATGCAGTCCTGCTGAGTAATGCATTTCTACTGCTAAAATAAATGATGATGATGTATTTATGTTAAGACTAGTTTTTATATAAATTACTTAAGAAATAGTCATTTCACACATATTTCTTATTATGTTTGTCAGGAGGCAGATGTATCTTAGAGGTGAACTGAAATCTCAAATCTCAAATAAAGTGATGGTACTCTGAAGAGGTTTATAATATTAGTAGCAGACATGGCTCATGCCAAGAAAACCCTTGCAGCTCATTATTCTTTCAATAACATGTCTTTTGCTTCTGTCTTTGCCCGCACTGCTCTTTCCACCAACACATACTTGCCAGTGTTTCACATGGTCATGAAACCAGAGGCTGTTTCCGACCTATGTCTCCTATATGTGGGAATTCTTGGGGAATGTTTGGTGATATTCTTGGGAATTCCTAACCAGAAAGCGTCCCAGAAGAGGAGGTGTTTCACCTTTGGAAATCCCATGCTAACCGGATGATCTCTTAGTCACTTTAACTGGCTAAAGCACACACTACAGGCGATAAGGCATTTCAAGTGTACTTTGTAAAAATATAATTTCTGGGAATACACATTGCTGATTGTTTTTGCATGCTTTATCACTGTAATCTAAAGAGCAGAGAGAGAGAGCTTCAAATCCACTTTAATTTGGGCTGTTTATTTAGTCTCAGATGGAAGGAATGCAGGCTGAAACACTGTATTTACAAGACTTCTGCTGTACATCTTCTGTTTTGGGGTCTGTATGAGTTTGCATCTATGTGTGTGTGTGTGTGTGTGTTATACAAGCTATAATTTACTACGGCTTTGTTTAGATTGTCAAAAGCAGAACGCAGCGCAGAGGCCATATTAAATTCTAGAAGTGTTCTGGTGAGACACACATAGCTTGTCGGGCTGCAGTGTGCAGAAAAGAGAGGTGTTTGACCTGAGTTTCTTTCTGTATCACACACCCATATACACACATATACACACACAAAGGTGCTTGTACCACACCTGTGTGTGATTTTCAGGGGATCACATGCTGTCCTGAACGCGGAACGGTGACAAGCTGTAAGTAGATTTATAGCTGTGATGAAGAGTTGTCCCAGCGCAGCTCTGGTGTATCAGTTACCTTCTCACACATATAGCAGTTTAAAAAGCTTTGTGCACCATAAAATTCTGATCCACTCCATTAATGGTAGGGAAGTTTCTTTATGAATGTCTACATGTGTGTGTGCCGTTGCCTGTACCAATGAGTGCCTCCTTCTAACTGGGTCTATAAAATGAGGATTTGACTATGCCTGTACATGATTTGGCCTTGAATGATTTTTATGAGCTCGGCTATGTTGCAAAACACGTTGCTCATTTTCAAGATTGTTGAAATCATCCCCAATAGGTTGTCATTAAGATTTAGGATCGGCCATGTCCTATTTTCCCCCCTTTTAACAGTTTGTTTCATAGCATTGAATTCGGTCAATAAAAACGTGATTGCAAACCTATGTGCAGCATGGACTGACTCAGCAACTTTCACCCTGGACAATTCAAACACATTATGAGGCACAGAGAAACACAACATTTGGTTTTACATCTATTGGTATTCAAGCAATAATTTTTCTTCCTTGTTTTAATGCTGGTGCTCAGTTATGTTATGCTGTGCCTCCTATCTTGTCCTGATAGTGACAGGCTGTCTAACAGTCTAATTGCTATTGCAGTAGCTATTGTATTTTATTTTCACATTTATGAACTTCTACTTATGGCATCTTTGCTAAAAGAAATTGTCGAACTAGGGTTAAAAATGCTTTTAAATTTGTATATCATTCTTGTTATTTTTCTTCCCTGATGTCTGTATATCTATAAAAGTAACACCTGGCAATCATTGAGCCCACTCCTGCATAAAATAACATAAAAATAAAATAGCATAATAATAAATCTATAGAATATTTGCAGCTTCATTCCAACAACACTATTGGATTGGGACCCCTTATTTTCCTAACTGGAAATGCCACTGCATAGCGTCAAAAATCAAAGGGCTACCATCTATCTTTTCTCCACTACCTCATCTACCTCCTGCCCTCCCATCTTTTCTCCACCTCTTTTCTTCCCTCCACATCTGGAAACAATGTGCTGAATGCAGACTTGCTGTGTAAATCCTCGTGTTGTGTTATCAGTGGAGATCAGTAGGAGAGAAGTCGTAAAAAATTAAAGGCATAATTCTTCAGATTGGAAAGAAAGCTGCCAAACTGCTTGGGATGTTTGTGTGGGCATTTGTGTCAAAATGTACATGCACATAATGCATACTATGTTGAGTTATTGTATTTTATTATTAATAGTTCAAAATCTGACTAAATTGTAGTATTTTCCACACAAAAAAGTGTTTCACAAATATCTTCCATTCTCTGTCACACTTTTCCTTTGTCCTCCTTGTCTCACAGGAGGAGCAGGAGACCAGTTACACCATCCTCCGTGCTCGGGGTTGTAATGTGAGTCTGAATGGTCTGAAGCCCAACACCGCCTACCTGCTGCAGATCAGAGCTCGTACCGCTGCCGGATATGGAGCCAGCAGCCCCAGTTTCCAGTTTGAGACCAGCCCTGACTGTAAGTTCAGCACAGAATAGAAGTTTTATTGTACTGAACTGAACTATTGTTCATCTTTTACTTTATTGTCATGAAGGATCTACAACTTAGATTTATTGTTTTCTTAGATATGTTCAGTTGTGTCTTGTTTTGTTTAGTTATTACTACAAGGTGAGATTAAGGCTGTGAAAGCATGTCATTTTCAGATGTATTTTATTACATATTGTGTAAGGTGACCTCAGAGAAACTTGTACTTTTAATAACCTCATATGGTAAAGGAATATATTCTATTAAATCAAATTAATATTTCATATTGATAATATACAGTCGTAAGTGAAGTAGGACTGGAAGATATGTAATGAGTGCATTTTAATGAGTTTGTTATTTAAAAAAAACACTGCTCATTACTTGCTGCTGTCTGTCTTTCAGCAGCCTTCTCCATCTCCAGTGAGAGCAGCCAGGTTGTTCTGATCGCCATTTCCTCTGCTGTGGCCATCATTCTGCTCACTGTGCTGCTCTATGTCTTGATTGGCAGGTCTGTCCACCATTCACTTGACTTGAGTATTTTCTCCTCCAATCACAGTTATTCTTTTCTGTCTCTCTGTGTGTGTATTTTTCAAAATACAAAACCATTTAACTGTTTACAACACATCCTACTAATTTTATTCTATTTTATTCTATTCTATTTCTCCTCTGTAATTCCTATCTATTATGAAGTATGTGTGTGTGTGTGTGTGTGTGTGTGTGTGTGTGTGTGTGTGTGTGTGTGTGTGTGTGTGTGTGTGTGTGCTGAAGTTGGCAGTCAGAGAGAGTATAAATCCATGGCTCATTATAAGACTTACTGCTCCTCTCTTGCCTTATAACAGCTGGGATTACACACACACACACACACACACACACACACACACACAAACGCAGACACATAGCTCTTGCTAGCGTCCAAGCTGGGCCAATGGTCTCATTGGGTGATGTGGCACTACTTATGACCTTTTTTATGTTTGGATTGGCAGGTTTTGTTGCCACAGCAAATCCAAACATCCTGATGAGAAAAGACTGCACTTTGGTAACGGCCACTGTAAGTACTGGACTCTGTTTTCCCGACATTGGTTTTGTCTATCCTTTCTGCACTTTACTATTCACTGAGTAGAAATACAACTAGGTAGTTACATTATAGATAGTTTGATAGTTACAATCAGGGAGATGTTTTCACACACCAATTTCCAAGCTAGAAGTGGTTTCCCCTTTTACTTCGGTTCGTTTGGTCATATGAGAAGACAGTAATCGGACCGAGACCATGTTGAGAAGGAGGTTTCTCGGTCCATTTGCAAACCAATCCTAGAGGCTTCATTTGGAAAGGGAACAAGTTCAGGCTGTTCTCCCAGCCAGCTACAGCAAGTACTGAGACTTAAGGTTCAAACATTCTCTTATTATAGTGTTTACTCCAGAGAAAAGTCCTTTCCATTGATACATTTTTTTAACCAGTTGCAAAAAAAGTCTCACTCACATGACTCTGGACCAATGTGTAAAATAGCCAAAGTAACAACATATCCCCTGATGTGGATAAACATACATAAACATAGTTGACGACAGGTTTAAAGAAATATCCTATATCTATCTCTCATTTTCAAATCCACCTTGCTCTCTCCGTGTTGCTTGTTCTCCTTTATTCGTATACAATGTGCTATTTATTATGGATACTCCTACTCTTAACCTTGACCCAGGTATTGACCCCCCAACTCCCCAGACACTCAAATGCAGCTGTCTGCTGCTTTATGAATAGTTTGGATGGTCAAATACACAGCATAAATTTGTCCACAGGGACTCATAAAGTACAACTTTATTACTTAAGGGATAGGTTCACTTTTTTAAAAGTTTTTCTTAAATTAATATGTTTTTTGGTCACTGTGATTGTTCGTCATGCTCATACTAGCTGTAAAGCAACATAAGTTTTCTTTCTATGCAAAAGCGTATTCTCAAGATTAGCCAAAGTTAATATGATGCTCTGACAAATCATGTATCTTCTAAAGTTACTTTAGTCTTTTTGGTCCAGTTTCCCTCTTTGTCTTACTATCCCTCCACCACAGTTAAGCAAAGAAACACTGTCTGAGAAAAAATAAAGAGCAACTTTTGCAAAAATGTGAACCTACCCTTTGACAAACTGTCTTTATGCTGATTTGATTTAGTTTATCACTTTATATCTTTATATTTGTATCTCACAAAAATGTTAAGTTATTCTTTGTTAGTTTATTTGTGTTTGCATTACAAATAAGCTGCACATTGCCGACTGTCTGTGCATCTGGCCATGAATGTCCTGATTGGGATTAACTTAAACAAACTTTTCTATTTGGAGGTATGCCATATTGTTCAACTTTGCAGCATCTGTAAGCCGCTGTTATTCTAACACATGATTTACTCCTGTTGCAAGTCCATACTGATCTGTTACTTGAAGGAAATTCTTCACCCAAACTCCATTATTGAGACAATGAAACTACATCATCTTCAGAGTAGTTGTGCAGTGTTCGGTGTAAACAATAGACTTATCATCACTAATCATCAATATGTTTTATATCTCTGTTTGTCATAGTAAAGCTGAGGACTAGCAAGTTCGTTTGTCCTGAGAAAGTCATTCCAATGTTGTACATGTAGAGACACAGATTACTAATGTTACCTTCTATCTGGTGCTGCAGTGCGTCTGCCGGGTATCAGGACCTATGTAGACCCCCACACATATGAGGACCCGAGCCAGGCTGTGCACGAGTTTGCTAAGGAGCTGGATGCCTCCTGCATCGCCATCGATAAAGTGGTGGGAGCAGGTGAGAACGGACAAAGGAAACACTTGACCAGAGTTTGCTGCATACACAGAAGCTAAATTCAACTAGGACTGATGGTACTTTGCAAAATGATGCATTTAGTTTATTGTAATACTAACGTTCTTTGGGAACAAGACTGTTGTAGATAGCTTTAATTAGAATATTTAGCGAACGTCGCTGTCTACTTAAAATTCTCTGAATATTAACAATTAACTATAACCTCATTGATTAAAGTAGGGACATAAATTATAATAAATCAGCTCACGGGTTTACTAGGGTCATCAAAGAAAAAATTTATCAGTGCAGAAAATATAACTACTAAAATGTTATTCCACATAAAAAAAGCTGTGATGGATTGGTGACCTGTCCAGGGTGTACCACGCCTTTCGCCCGATGTCAGCTGGGATTGGCTCCAGCCCCCCACGACCCTGTATGCAGCATAAGCAGTTGACGATTGATGGATGGATGAACATAAAAAAAGCGTGCTAGAAAGTACATTAAGAGAAATAGATGGTTTCTTCCTCTCCCTAACCACTTCTTTCTGACTCTCACCTCATACTATCTTACCCTTTCACGCTCTATTTAAATGACAAAGACACACCAAGTGCTCAACCACATATAGAAAATGTTAGAGTTCCCACATATCTACATTTTCATCGCAGCAGGCTACATTGTGCCATATACTGCACAGCTGGGAGTGAGAGGCATTTAATGCCCCAGCTTGAGGTCCCTTCTTTTCAGCCCTCCTCTATGATGGAGGGAGAGATGGTGAAATTAGAAAGTGTCCTGCTCACCTTCAGTTGGTTCATTTCTACCTTTCCACTCTTCATTTTTTTTCTTTTTATTTCCCATAGGAAATTTCCTGATGCTCTAATTCTGAACTCAGTCTAATGATCACAACAGTGAAAAAAGAGCTTCCTCTCCTCCTCTCCTCAGGTACTCTGATAACTTGAGCAGGAGTGCAGATGGGAGGGTAACGCATTGTGATTCATGTAGAGTGCAGGCAGAATAGATGGAGACTAAAGGACACAGCACATAACAGCATGCCGGTCTCCAGAGTCCCACCAGCCCTCCACACTGTAAAGCTGTCAGGACAGCCAGAAAGTCTAATACCTGACTCCACACTGGACTCTGCTGCACTCCGCAATGCATTTTTATAGTACATAGCAAAGTCAATGCATATCAATCTCTATAGGGCTACAATAATACATTTGGTAGACATTTTTGTTTCTTTTTATTAGAAAAAAAATGGACAAGTAAGTGTTGTCCATTTCTGAAATGAAGCACTTGTGTTCATTGTAGAATCTATATCCAGCTATAATTTAGCATTAACCTCTTCAAATCTGTCAGACCAATGACGCATTCCATTAAATTTACATTTAATGCCACATAGCCGGTATATAGGAAAGAAAAAAATAATTAGGAGTAAATATTGTATTAATAACCATTATTATAACTATTATAATAATTGCTACTATCTGCATCGTCCTTCTAAAACCAAAATCAGTTGAACCCTAATACCATCATGCACTATACATTTATAATAGGCACAGTGCATAGCTGAGACAAAGTATATTTACTTGAGAGTCTCTCCATTCTTACATGTTCAACATCACATTATTATGCAATAAGTATATTACTGTCTATGCTAGAAAGCAACTGTGAAATCATGAGATTTCAGGATGCAATCAGGCGGTCAACATTATATCTTACTTGGTAAGATGATGACATCTTTATTGGTAACAACAAATGTTAGATGTTAGATGATTGGAACCACTTGGGGTACACTCTCATTGGATGGTCCAATGCTTCACTTAGCTTAAGATTCACACCTTTGATTATGTATTGCTTTTCATCAAGACAAAATTGTGATTATTTTGTTAGCATTTAGCAACTAGAGCTCCCTTGAGGCATTGGCACTAACTGCTAAGTAAAAATACCAAGGTGATCAAACTTAAGTAAACAAGCTTATCTTAGAATATGCAAGAAACCATCTGTGAGAAAACTCCTTGTGTTATAGATGCTATTGTAAAGGAGGTTAGCTGGGAAGGGGACTGGGACAATCAAAACTCTCTACTCTAAATCAATTGTGAACACCAGAGGTGAACATTAAAGCCGAAGCAATGATGTAAACATTTTTGTCTGTCAGTTTAAATACAACGTACCACCCATCTGTGTGATTTTTATGAAACCATATAAGCACTCTGAACAATACACAACATACCCCAATCCCCATCTGTCTCCATTAAACATGTTAACAAGACTTTGATCCTCTTGCCAATCGGTGATTGTGTGTTAAAAGACAAAACACATGCTCCGCTCTGCTTACATGGGTCAGACTTTAACATCAAAGTGGGATACCTATAGCTCTACTTAGAACAGGAAAGGAGCGAGTGTCCCTAATCAAGCTTTATTAGACCAAGATCTTCTTTCTCAGAGTGACCACATGAAAAGGTGCCTTGGCCTGGCTCGTTTGTCCACTGCTGAGGGCCAGAATAACAGAGCAGAGCTGGAACGAACAGGCATGCTTTTGGTATTTAGACAGGTTGTAATTATTCTGGCTTAAGTTCTTCCAGACCCCATTGCTTCAAGTCCAGGGTTTGACCCATGCTCTCTGATCCAGAGCTGCTACGGGGATTGTAGAGAGATCTGCACATGTCTTAGCTCTGACATCACCTCGTATGAGCACACTCAATATGCATATACATTAAGGAGTAAAACACACTCACACAGAAATACGTACACACAGATATACACATTCCACTCATCTTCTACAGTCCAGCCAAATCCCTGTCACCAGCTGTAACATGGCTGGCTGCCTTTGAAGTGGCCAGCTTGCCTACAAAGCTTACAGTACCTAGTGAAACACACACACAGGCACCAGGCTGAGGTAAACACACACATACCCTCGACGGCAAGGAATGCTAATTGATCTCTCCCAGAGCGGAAGCTGAGTGACGCTAAGTTTTAATGCGACACTGAAAGAAAGTTGAGGGGTCACTTTGCTGTCTGCTGACTGTGGATTCGGGTGGATCATCACTACACATTAGTCATAACACTAATAGTATAGTCATTACTATATATATATAGTTAGTGGTCATAACACTCAAATATGCAGTCTCACCAAAATCACTGCATTTCCTAATTAATAGGAGTTGAGTCATAACAGAGGTAATTATCAAGATCCTCCTTGATTTGCAACTTCATCTTTGGCATTAAGTGGTCATTGCGTCTGTTCAAATTGTTTTCGTGACACATCAAACAGCAGTTGAACTTCTATTCTAATTCAGTGCACAAGAACTGAGCAGACTGTATTTCTGCCTCATGCTAAGCTAGCAATGCTCTCAGTGATGAAACTGGTGACTTCATGCTTCATACACTCAGAGGTTACCTGACAACAGCTAGTTTAGTAACCCAGTAAGTTGCCCTGAAGTAAATCCCTGCGGAGTTAGCTACAATAGCTAACCCAGGGGCTACGTTTTGTTTTTACTGTTGGGTGGAGTGAAAGACAAGCATTTAAAAGAATTTTGTGTGACACTGGATATGTTTTGTCATAGTTTCTTCTCATAGTCCCTTCTCTACAACGGAGGTGGCAAGTGAAAAGTTAGCATTACCCATAGCTTGAATGGACACAATTAGCCTATGAGACAAAGGCCCAGGTTGATAAATTCCAGAATTTTCTTTACACTTTAAATAAATTGCTTTTTTACACAATTAGTTCATAGTTGAACAATAACTAATTCATGAAAGATGGAAGTTCTATAGGGAATTAAAATATGAATTATCATATCTTCAATTCACACAACTTTAAGCACATGAATTGTAATCTGTCATGCATTTTCAAACAAACAAACATTTGGACCTTTCTTACACATTTATATATATATAAAGTTATTGATAAAGTATATCTATACCTTCATTTATACTATCATGGAAAACTACAAAATCATAGCCTTGAATGTTAATCACTGTGTAGTGTTTCTATCCTGACTTGTTGCATCCTCCGTGATTTTATCTTTAGGTGAGTTTGGTGAGGTGTGCAGTGGTCGCCTAAAGCTGCCCAGCAAGAAGGAGATCTGTGTGGCCATCAAGACTCTTAAAGGAGGATACACAGACAAACAGAGGCGGGACTTCCTCGCTGAGGCATCAATCATGGGACAGTTTGACCACCCCAACATCATCAGGCTGGAGGGGGTGGTAACACGCAGTGAGTGCATCCATGACTCAAAGGCACATTAAAGGGAAGTTATTCATACACAAATAAGGTCAACTTATTGGTTATCTAACTGATCCCATTTTTATTTTTCCATTCCATATTTCATATTTAGGTGTTCACATATTTTCTTTTATATAAATGTTGATTGTTACTTAAATAAAATAAAATGAAAAACCGACATTTGTCAATGATGCTTATCAAATTAAGTTTGAGCACAAGAATAAAATATGACAAAACATAATACAATATAATAGAATAAAATAGAAGAGTATAAAATAGTACAGAGTAAGAGAAAACAGAGATAGGATTTCCATCACAGATCCGGCCTCACCAGAGAGTCTTTATGCCGATTCCGGATTTGCAATTGTCTTTGACAAATGGCTCTAAAGTGGCCGACACTTCTGTGAAGGAGCGCAGGAGTTTTATTGAGTCGCCGTGGTGTAAATCTCTGCAGATCAATGTGCTCTGATCAAAGCCTGTGTCCAAAGCGGGCATGAATCCATAAATCCATATCTCTGACTCGCTCCCCTCTGGGCCTCTTTATAAGACTATCATTAGCACACAGAAGGCCTCTTTAAAAAGGAATGACTGCAGAAAAAGGGAAATAATGAGTCTGAACTTTGTCGCTGAGAAACGGGCCTGGCCTCTATCTTTCCCTGCGGCACCGGGCTTGTTAAGTAGCTCTTCCAGTATGGTTATACTAAAGAGTAGAAAAAAATGCATAGAGAACTTCCCTTACTTCATTGTCCTCAATTTTTGGTTCCTGTTATTTTGTCTAATTTTTCTTCCTTTCTACATTTCGACTTTTCTTGTGTAATCTAAATACTTTAATCACTCCCTGTCTTTTAATTTTCAGCCATTTGAATTTATATCAAAAGCAGTATTGCCAAAGAAAGGAATCAAAATGTTACAGCAACAGACAGGACAATCAAACCATCATGTGTTATTTGATTGATGTTCCTTCTTTTTCTGATTCTCTTTGCTTTCTTGTTATAATTTTGCATGTCAGACAACAGCTACACACAGTTAAGAAAAACAGCAAATTAATATTTCAGACAAACTTTTGATAAATTTTTTTGAGTCACCAGGAATTATACGGCAGAATTGTAACTTAGATGTCCGAAATTATTTACATGCTATGAACTTTTGAATTTACCACATGGACGTATTGGGAGAAATATGGGATTCAAATATAATGGCAGAAAGTGAATTCATTTTAGAAAAATTAACCTTTTGTGGGACACACAAAAAGTCAAAATAACTGAAACCTTTTGTAAGGAAAGGAAACAACAAGGAGCTAGCAATACAGCTGAATTTGTTGTATTGCTGGCTCCTTGTTGTTCAGCTTGGAACACAGTACATCATGAAAGTGAAAGAGTTTTTATGTGAGTAATCCCTCATCACTGAGACTATTTGTTTAATACATTTTACAGTACACCACTCTTCATATTAATGTCCAGCCAGTGAACATTGCTGCAATAACAGAGGACTGTGGTTTCATTAGCTGCTTTTAGACTAATAGGGGAAGCCCAGTATTTGGTACTATGAGTGTGTGTGTGTGCGTGTGTGTGTGTGTGTGTGTACATATAACATTTGGAGGGATACCCTGAACACATGTACATGAGCTGGAGCAGCATGAGAGCAGGGCATAGTTTTAGGAGGCCCATATGATATGCCCTCGCACACACCTACACACACACACACACACACACACACACACTGCTGTAGGGTGATTTATTAAGCTGCTCCTGTTAATTCTTAATAATCCTGAGACTTTCACACCCCATTTACCTTGCTGCTGCTTTTGGCTGATCCACAGGCTGCATATTTGCAGGCACAAACACACACACACACACAACACACACACACACACACACACACACACACGCACGTAGTCTTTTCTCTTCTGCTCTCACACATACACACACACACTTGTGTTCACAGAACAAAGGGTCTTGGAGGCCTTTATCTTTGCTGCCAATGTTGAGAATACAGAGAAAGAGGGAAGGGAAGAGGGCGGAGGACAGGAGGGAGGACCGGGTGTGTGTGTTCCCGTCTGCGACTATAAAAGCCGTCCACTGGTAAACGGAGCAATCCATCACAGCCTTTTAGGGATGGGGGATGTGGGTGGAGGGTGTTTAACTGTATCTGTTTTGTTTGTTTTTTTACTGTAATTGGAAGAGAAAGTGTTGCACATATATTGAGACAATCCATGATGTTTGGGAGAGTTAAATCTCTTTTTTATACTGTGGCAAAAAAAGAAAACCTATATGTCAAAGTGAAAACCTACATTAGAAAGTCTTTTCAGGAGAAAATTAAGAAGCAAAAAATGTTTGTTTAAATTGGGGTATGTAACCTTCATGATGATCACAAGAGTGACTCACAGGGGCATTTTGGATTGTAATAAACACCAGATCTGCTAGCCAGTCCACTATTATTATCGGAAAGTTTTATTTCGTTTTTTTTCCCAATGAGACTAATAGAGAATGAGAGTAATAGTAATAGAATAGTAATGTATTTCTGTTAACAACCGATTCCATTGCCCTCTCCTCTCAGCCCTTGCCATTCCTGAATAAAACGTCTCGCCAGATGCGGGGAGGGTTCACATTAATACATGCAAGAGGGATAAAGGGAAAAGGAAAGACTGGGGTGGTGGGGAATGAGGGGCAGAGAAAAGGTAGGTTGCGAATCAAAGAAGGCAAGGGGGAGGAGGGCACATTAATCAGAATAAAATGGAGAAGAAGCATAAGGCTGGTGGGAAGTCAAGGGTGAAGCAGGGAGAACAAAGCCATCTGGGACACAAACAAGTCCTGACACTGACGCTGTTCATTTAACAATGGCTGATTTAAAGGTTTCTCAAAGAGATTTTTTTTCTTTTTCCTCGTAATAAACCTTGTGTTGGCCGTAGTCTGATCAGGTACAGATGATAGCCGGCAGTGTGGATTTACAGCCAGATCTTCCACAGAAATAAAGATGTCACACTTTGACAGCTGACCTGCCGGGGCCCTAAAACTATGATGAGGATCATTTCATTTCTGCTGAGTGTGTGTGTGTGTGTGTGGATGAGAGAGACAGAAAAGAGAGTAAGATCAACCTGGTCCCTATCAGGGCCCATGAATGTCTGCTTTAAGTCAAGTTACAGCCCTCCATGTTGACAACCTGACTTTCATACAAAAAAACTGATGTTGGGCTATCAGTGCCTGTTGTTTGGTGAATTGTTTGGCTGGTAGTTCTGTTGTACAGCAAACAGAAGTTGTTGTTCATACCACTGATAGGATGTGACCATAGATTGAAACCTCTCCGTTCTGTTACAGGCAAACCCGTCATGATTGTCACAGAATACATGGAGAATGGATCCCTGGACAGTTTTTTGAGAGTAAGTATTAACATGGACAAACACATACACACACATGCTCGGAGTCTAAATTGCATTATAGATGCTTCATAGAGGCATACACCCTGAGGCAGTTGGGGGAACACATACTTGATAGCGAGGTGAGGATTAGGAAACGCACAGCAGGGAACACCTTAATGTGGTGAAAAAAAACTGTCTGTACAACACGCGTCAGATATTGCTTTCAAACATGACACATCAGATCACTCTGTCAAGCAGTACAATAACTCTTTACTTTCACTCTTTAAAAAATGACACCTGCCTACAAAGCGTGCATATGTCAAATGCCAAACAGCTACAATTGGTTTGAACAGGCATTAAAAAACTGGATTAAAAAGTCCAATTATTTGCCCTAAAAGTGCAGGACTCTATGAAGCAGGGAATACCAATCTAGATCTTCAGTCTTCAAGCATAGATTAAATATTAATTTCTTGAAGCCCTTAAAATAAAAAACATTGCATGAAACCTTTTTCTATTTAAATAACAATAACATGTTTTGAAAATTATAGATATTTATTATTATTATTATTATTATTATTATTATTATGGGACAATATGGTCTACTGGCAAATTTCCTCACTTGTTTGATTTTAGCACTTCTGACTGTTCTCCATACAGGACTTATCAAATGACAAAGTTTTATGAACTGTATCCCCACTGCTCTTCTGGCCAGGAGTGAATTTGATTCTTGCCATGTCTGCGTCTCTTAAAGAGGAATTGACCTGCGTCACTGAAATTAGCCAAAGCATAGCCAAGCCACAACATTGGCATGAAAGCATATGTACTGATGCTTGTTTTAGCCCTTTTCCACATGTGTCTGCACAGTGTCCAGACAGATGCAGGAGAAGTTCTATAGCTGTTGTTTCCTGACATTTTCTTAGAGGCCTGCACTTCATCACTGGAAATGTGTCATATGTGCAAACACACGCACACAGGCAGTGTCATAGCTTATGCATTGTAGTTTATGTCTATGTCTGTTCTGTATGTGCAAAGCTTTGAAGTGACTAAGCCAGGTGGTGCTGGCCACCAATTGCTCCAGACGAAACTGCGGGTGAGGTGGGACCGGTTGGTTTTCAATTGAAAACACACTCGTCATACGCACATCTCGCAAATGATGTGGTGTGAAGACAGGCAAACCATACTCACTCACAAGTTAAATGTGGAAGGACAAACATACAGACAGACATTCTACTTTCTAATGGTGTTTCATCATCTTAAGCGTTTGCTGTCCTCGTGTCTCCTTTGTTGAGATTTATTTCGCTTCTAGAGATATAGGATTACATAAACACTTGCCAGTGTAAACCAGTGTAAACACTCACGCTCGCCAATGCAAACTGAAGAAAATGTGTTTTGTGTTTATATCTTGTTCAGTATATATTTGAATACTGCATCTAATCACTTTGCAAACATTTTGTTCAGCTAAAAAATCCAATTGAGATTTTAAGGATTTACATTATAAACAGATTTTTTCCACAATCTTATTTGAGAAGCAATGTGGCTTTCTGAAGATCAACACACATATGCTTTTAAAAACCACTGAGCCCATATTTTATACCTTTCAAATTAATTTTATTGAGTGAGTTATATGTATTCATTTGTGCACGTTAAACCTTCAGTGCTTCAGTGCTAAATAATAATACTTGTCAGAGAGAGAGGAGTAGCCTTCAAAAATTATATTTAGACTCTGGGACTCTTAAACTGAAATCAGGTCAACTCAAGATAAAGGGCCCATGAGGTCATGAGATTGGCCATTACACAATACATATGAAATATGAAATAAAATAGCATCAAAGTAGTGGAACAGTAACTGGACTGATTGAAAAGAAAGCCCATTTAACTTATATATTGGTCTGATCCTAATTTCCATACATTAATGTGTCACTGACTCTGGTATTTCACAGTTGAGCTGAAGATGAGTTACATAATGTCAAAGGTGGTTTTTAAAGGTTAATGAAAATGCTGTGGATGCTAATGTAGAAAGGTTTCATTTTATGCAAATGGTGAGAAAGGTCAGACTCCTTTTGTGTTCCATACAATATATATTAAAAGTGTGGCATTAACGCTTGGACCTTTCTTTTCTCTCTTCTTCTGTTTTTTTCTTTTAGAAACATGATGCCCAGTTTACAGGCATCCAGCTGGTTGGCATGCTGCGTGGCATCGCCTCAGGCATGAAGTATCTGTCTGACATGGGCTACGTTCACCGAGACCTGGCAGCTCGGAACATCTTGGTCAACAGCAACCTGGTGTGTAAAGTGTCAGACTTCGGCCTCTCCCGAGTCCTGGAGGACGACCCGGAGGCGGCTTACACCACCAGGGTGAGCTGGAACACAGACACAATCTAAGGACATTAATGAAATGATGAACAAAGATTTTGGGCGTTGTCCTGGGGCTCACTGTTTACTCAAGAAATGTTTTACTTTAAATACAAAGTTAAATAAAACTCCCTGAACCCAGCAATGCAACTTGGTACAGAATACATTACTCCCCTTTACTGTTGCCCTCAAACTGGCTACAGCATCTCTTGTTCCCTTTTTTTAATCAGAATAATTCTATTTTATCTCCAGTAAATATCAGATCAGAACAAAATAGGAGTGATGTTCTTATCTTTAAATGTGGGACTTGTACAGACCTAATAATAATGTAAATTATTATGAAATGGGCTGAACATTCAGACCTCCATCCTCTGCTCCTCTCTCTCTTTCTCTCTCTCTCTCTCTCTCTCTCTCTCTCTCTCTCTCTCTCTCTCACACACACACACACACACACACACACACACACACACACACACACACTCTGTATACTCAGATAATCTCAGCACACAGACTCACACACACTGCGTCCCTCTTCTATTCTCCTGGCATGGCGAGGGAGAGCAACACATAAATAAAAGCAGAGTTGTGATAAGACCAACATAAATCCACAGAGCTTCGCCTCCCTGAATCACAGTACAGACATGGCAAACCATGCACCAACTGGGTCATGGAGAGGACCACTCTGAGCACAATATGCCCTGAAGGGATGCATTAAATCAATACAGAGTTGTCTTGTTTATGTGTGTGGTAAAATGCTTTGTTGGCTCATCCACCACTGCAACATTCACACCATGGGTTATGTTTTAGGTTTTATTCCAAAAGTGCATTTGGAAGCTCTACATAATTTGGTGAATTTTATCAGACAGTAAGGGGCACATTTGTCCTAAGCATAGGTGAAAAAGGGACAACATACACCTACTTTTAAAAGCAACGTAAGTCACTTTTAGAGGTTTGTTATAATTGAAAAATGGTTTGTGCCAAGGGAACAGATTGAGACATTGATCATGCTATTTTTACATTTTCTTGCCCATTGTCTCCTGATGTATTTAATGTTTCAACCTCGGTGATGCATTTGCTTTCAGACTCCTCTTTCAATTTTTTTAGATGATGACACTATAAAACAACATGAATGGACTTGCAAATGTGCAACTTTATATACAATGTTCAGGCAAAGAAAAAGTAACATCTTAAGAGAAACCTTAAGAACAAAAACCTCAAAGTCAGTCAACCAGGTGAGGTGAGATGAGAAACAAGGGTCAACGTCTTTGTACTGAAAATATCAAAAACATTTTTTCCCTATTTGCAGTGTTTTATATTGTTTCCCTTCTTAAAGCACAAAAGTCACAAAATGAAACATTATCAGCAGGCACACCTAACCTGTACTTTTTGCAGCGTGTGTGTGTGTGTGGTCATTTACATCATACAATCCTGTGGTCTAGACCATTCGTGCAGCCCCTTTAAACACAGTATAATTTGCTGGCGGAGAATTGCTTGTCAAATAAACAGTCAGTGTGACAACGCTCCACACATGCTAGTAGCATTTCCATCCAGCCATAAACAGCCATGGAACTTTCTTTTCTAATTTTTTTTCTAGCTTCAACATTTTAGTCAAAAATCTACAGTTTTACTAGTGTTCACACACCATTGAGTGTGTATTGTTACGTTTGTGTTTACAATGTGTCTTATACATTCCCCAGTGTTCTTTACAGATCAGACAATATAAGAGTGTGTTTTTTAGGGGGCAGTGTGTGTGTGTGTGTGTGTGTGTGTGTGTGTGTGTGTGTCTGAGACTGCACAGCACCAGGCAAGAGCTGAGTGACTTGGCCGATGTCTCTGTTAGCTTTGGCTGCCACCAGCCTCCTTTCCTCAGATCCATTTTCTTCATTTGTCCTGCTTCTCAGCTAGAATGACAAATGCAGCAGACACTACAGTGAGAGGTTATACAGGAAATTTTCGATTATGGTTTGATTAATGTGTTTCATTCTTTAAGGTTCTTCAAAATTATAACTGAATATGGGCATTATTTTTGTTATAATAAGGTTCAATGTCACTTTTATGTCTACTTTCAAATCCTACATTTTAAACTTATATTTAATGTGAATAGGTATACCTGCCAGTGTAGAAGAGCAAATTAATCAATGTGATGTTAAAAATCTCTTTTGAAGGTTTCACTGCAGGTCCTCCACACAACACAAAAAAAATATTTCAGATAACTGTAACAGTTCTGGATCTGCGGTTGAGATCAGCATGCTCAGTCTAAACCACAAAGCCCTATGGGGTTAAAGGGTTTCAGGACAGCTCAAAAAATGGTCTGAATCCTTCAGGGCATGCATTCTTTGCATATAAACCTGTGTGTATTGGGTATAATAATACATATATGCATCATGCAGTACAGAGCTGCAGTACTTTTTGTAATATTTATAACATAAAACTGGAATTAACATATGGCTGTCACCCAAGGATTTAATCTTGTGATATAGTATGTGTGATATGTGGTACTAAACTGAATGAGTGATTAATCTTTCTTTTATTTTTGCTGTCTCTCAGGGAGGTAAGATCCCCATCCGGTGGACAGCTCCAGAGGCTATTGCCTACAGGAAGTTTACATCAGCCAGTGATGCTTGGAGTTATGGCATTGTCCTCTGGGAAGTGATGTCATATGGCGAACGGCCCTACTGGGAGATGTCCAATCAGGATGTGAGTACTGCCATGTTGCCAGGTTAGCAGGTGCATCTTTGTGGTCACCCACCACTGTGGCAGTGCTGCCAGCTTTGCATTTTTGCACATATTACTGATGGAAGGTAAGTGAGGCACCAGCAACTCCTACTGATTTAGATGAGATGCAGCAGGACACTGTAGAAACATTGTTAGCACTACTTTTCAATGTCAATTGTATAAAGTAGTGTCAGGTGATGTTAAACCTTCAAAATATCAAGACCCAAATAGTGAAAAACTTGAGTTAGGGTTTGTTCTGAACAGGTCTAAAGGGGATTGGTGCATTTTATTCATTCAGAAATTGTTGTATAATTGTAGAATAATTTCATTTCATTTATTAGGATCCCCATTCAGTGAAGCAAAGACTATTTTTCCCCAGGACCCATGCAACACACAAAATTAACCCCAAACACACCACTTGACAAAACAACAAAAGATAATGCGACAAGTAGCTCCAAAAGTGCAGTATCTTATATCAAATATTTTATCACAAAGTTCAATATGTGTGATCCATCTCTACATAATTATATACTGAACATTTCCAACCAAAACCTTGATGATAAAAAGAAGTATTGTAACTACTATAGTAGAGAATATTAGATGTCGTTTTGATGCTGAACATCCATCATTTCTCAAGTCTTGCGTTTTCCTTCTTACTTGTAGGTAATAAAGGCCGTAGATGAGGGATACCGCCTCCCCCCACCTATGGACTGCCCTGCTACCCTCTACCAGCTGATGTTAGACTGCTGGCAGAAAGAGAGGAACAACCGCCCTAAGTTTGAACAGATTGTCAGCATCCTGGATAAACTCATTCGCAACCCTGGTAGCCTCAAAATTACAGCCAACACCACATCCAGGTACTTTTTTTTTTGTTGTGTGTGTGTGTGTGTGTGTGTGTGTGTGTGTGTGTGCATACAGTAACAACTCACATTCTGCAGCCTGCTAAATGTGAATGAGTGACTAAGTTTCCATCCAGTTTTAGGAGATACTTTGAATCTAAAAGGCAGTAACATGTAATCAGTTATGCACAATTCAGCATAATGGAATGGATGACAAAAGGACAAAGGGGTGCAGTTTTGTAATAGATTTAAATGTCTGTCTCCCTTGGTGCACTCCTGTTTGTACAGCAGCAGTAGACTAGTAGTACAGCAGGAGCTTGGCATAAAAATTGCCTTCCTGCTTTCTGTGTTTGCAGGGGGATACATCAAAATTAGCTTGAGTTATCACAACCTCCCCCTTTATTTATGTACAACAATTAATTATTTTCAGCTTTCTTTTGTTCATGCCAAAGATGCTCAGAAGTCACTGAGCTAGAGTCCAAGTCAAGTCTCAAGTGACTCGTGGTTTTAATGAATGTTGTATCACCTGCTGCGTTCAATCCAGGCTGCTTATAAAACTGCATAGTTATAAGGGATTCTGTAACTGTAACCTGTTTTTCACTTATAGAGCACAACCATGTAATGTGCAATGCAATTAATGACTTATTAACTAGCCTACTGTAAGTCAACACACACCCCAGACTGTCAAACCAGTGTAACGTTAAAACTAAATAAAACTGTAATGTTACATGATCAACAATAAACCTGTAACCTGTTTGCAGCCAGCGTTAATAATTAATGTGATGACAGCCAGCAGGACGTAAATGATTACGTTAATCGATCACCACAAATTTGGCAAGTAAACAAACGCTCGTTCATCTTTTAATAACGAACCAGTCGGAGTTAACCTCTCGTAGGTCGTATCTTAAGCAAGAAGCAAGCTAACATTAGATGGCCAATGCTGAGCTAAACATGTTTACTAACCTCAGGTTACAAACCTATTTTGCGTTCTGCGCTTCTTTGTTTGGGCCTTGTTGTATGAAGTTTTAAAGTCAAAGTTCATGATGAATGGCACAGCAGCTGCCAGTGTTTGTTGTCCTCTCTCACGTGTGGCCGCGCGCAGCAGATACTACGTGTTACATAGGTAGATTAGAAATAATGGAGGGAGAGGAATAACAGCAAGCTCATTAGACATTTCCTAAAAAGTCTGAAATCTTTTGTGGAAGAGTCACGAGTCAAGTCTGAAGTCACTGTGTGTGCAACTTAAGTCCCCATCTCTGGTTTATGCAGTCTAATATCATTTTCCCTTCTATTTTTTCACTTGTTCATATGTTACATTTGTTCCTCCTTTTTACTTTCCCTCACGCTTTACTTTTTTGTTGCGACCACCATTCCCTTCCAGGGGGCCATGGGGAAGTAGGGCAACCCATGTACAGTTGTCAATTCTGAGCAGGGAGGGGGACAGGCGCTGGGTCTGCATCAGACAGCCACGGTATTATGGAGATGTCAAAGCTCATAACATTGACTAATGATTTCTTAAGAAAGTGAAAATAGGTCCCTTGGAGTTTGCATGTAATTTCCCTGATTGGCTTTTAACACCGGGCGAGCACAGGCTGGCTGACGGAGACGGCTGTAGTGATTTATGAGAACTGTGTGTGCATGTGTGTATCTGTGTGTGTGTGTGTGTGTGTGTGTGTGTGTGTGTGTGTGTGTGTTGGCGGCAGTTGCACAGCATGAGCAGCTGCACTCAGCTCCCTACACCTCGTTTGTCTCAGGGCTGTCCTGGCTGGCTAATGGAGCACCCCCTCCTCCACAAAGCCTAGACCAAAGCTTAGGACCAGAGTAGAGCATCTGGAGGCTTCAGGGGTGGGACCTGGTCAGAGTTTACTGTCACTGCATGTGGATGGAGAGGGACTGGGGTCAGTGGGCCAAGGTTGGCTGTCAGAGACTAATTATGGGGCAACAGGAGCCCAGTCAGGCTTTGAGGTCACTGTCTATCCTACTGGATTTACACTGTGTCTAAAACATGTGAGATCACAGGTTATCTTGTTTTCAAACTGAAAAATGTGTTTCCTTACAACAAAACATGGGAAGGGCTGCAACCAAAGTGGGAGAATACAATTAGTACTCCCTCTAAATGCATGTCAACCAATGTTAATTTGCAATGGTCAGTAATGCACTGCTACAGACATAGTTTGGGCTTTTTACATAATAAAGTTTTTCACCATGCCACAAAAGGCTAAATTAGTAATGACAAGCCTCTGTGAGCCTTTAGCTACAAATCAAATATGTTACAGTATTCCTTTCTGTAATTTATTCATTTTCAGTAGTTAGGGCTGGGCTGGAAATTGGTGTGGAACAAGAGCTAACCTGGACTGGACTTCCATGGCTGGAAATGGAACTGAGCTGCGATCAGTGTCTGTGTGGATCTTGGCCTGTAGGTCAAGTTTGGGACTGGGAATGGAAATGGAAATAAGTTTTCTATTAGTGTAAGGAAACCAGTTTATGGAAGGAATGCAGATATTTATGCAAAGTCTAGTCTTTTATAAGGATATAAAAAGGCAGATAATAGGGCAACACCATCAAAATGTGTAAACCGAGTAAGTGGAGAAGAACAGAAAACTGGTACATGAGCATTGCAGATACAGTGCATTGAAGACCAATACTTGTTACACTACATGTTAAAATGTAAGGAAATTGAGTCAAAAGATCTACCTAAAACTCTGCGTGCTTGACTGTAATCAAATCAAAATGTCACACTTTTATCAGTTTAGGTTAATAGCTTCCCTCAGACCACCTGAGTAGTATTGATTAAAACAACATCATATCCATCACATCCAACAGGGGCAGTGGATACCAAATGGCCACATATTAAAATTCCAATTCAAAGGCCTGACATTGGCCTCATACAGTATCTCAGTCTTACCTCTCCCAGTGACACCCTGGGAATAGTCCCAGTAACTCAGTAAGAGGTTTATTCCTCCCTCTCTGTCCTGCCCACATGAATCTGTTCAAGCTCTTCTCCTCAACCTCGCTCCTCCCTTGAGAGCTCTAAAAACAAGAGACTACACCGCCCTGGTTATTTGGAGGTCAAAAGAATGAAAGATAGAGCAGAAAAGGGGAAGGGAAAGAATACGAGAAGGGGTTAGACTTTATTCTTTCTCCGGTGTATTTATACTTCCTTCTGTTCCAGCGAGTGTTTTCTGCATTCTTTTATAGTGTTAAGTCCATGAGGGGTTTTGAAACCCCCCTCTGCCGTAAGATGCTTTCTTTTCTCTTTATTTTCTCCTTCATCACATCCCTCTTTTTCTCTTTTTTCTCCAATCATCTTGTCTCTTGAGTTGCTGTGAGATGTTGCTGAAAATGTAACAACAAAAGGAACAAAGAAAATGATAAGGGAGGGGAAACAAGGTTATTTGCAGTTTATCTCTCAGAAGAGACAGGAGAGTGGAAAGGAAAGCAGAGGATAAAGGGGGAGATGAGATCAGAGGAGAAAAAGTAGAAGAGGAGTGAAGAGGAGAGGAGATGATCAATAATCCTCCAAATAAGATGAAAATTCTTATTCTGACAAAGTTATAATGTTAGGCATTCTGATCATGACAAATTTTACATTTAAATAAAAAAAAGTAACAAATGTTTTTGCGCTTCTTTTTCTCATAAAAATAGTTCCAGTGTCCTCTCAGGGAGATTCATACACTTCCATCTTTTCCACTCATGCATACCACCCCCACCTTCCAGCCCCCAATTCCTCCCTTCTCCTACAAACCGGTCTCTCCAGGGGGTCCTGGGGGGCCCTCAGCATTTTGACAGTCCTCTGATCTGGCAGGAAAAGACTCAATCATTGTAACAACACCCACTCCACTGCCTCAAATGCATCTTTTTTCTCCATTTTTTTCTGTCTCTGTTTGAGATATCATCTCGCTTTTCATCTCTCTATATGAACCACTTTGTTAGCTTAGTATGGTGTTTTTGTCATTGTTGCTTGACTTTTTATTGCAACATTCTTTTGATCGTATATTGCTTCAGCACAATAAGTGTAGAGACTGCTTACAATTAACCAGTGCAGTAAGGTACCTATTATCTCCAACAGGAGGGAAAAACAACAAAAGAAAAACTAGTTGCACTGGTAAGAATATTTACCACTAAACTAAATAACTTTTTTAATCGCCATTTTTCACAATAAGAGCATACATAAATGTTAACAAATAAGAGCATATGTGGCTATACATACTACTCACTCCACCATAATTTTTTTTAAAATTATTATTATAAGATGATTATTTGAGCAAATTGAGGCTACATTTTGTTTGGAGTAGAGGACATAAAATGCCTCATCCACCACTTTCAAGCAAAAAAGTTGAGGTAATTATATAAATGGTGATTTTATACAAAACATCCCAAGAGAATTGAGGAACTGTGTATTCATGGTTTATTTAAACTTTGTTATTGTACATAGGCCCTATATTCCTTTGAATTCCAATGCAGATTTTACCAAAAAGACTAAATGCTGCTAAAGTCCCCTATATTTGTTAAAAAAAAAAGAAATTACTAAAAGAAAATGTTACAGTCAAAGCTTTTTCCCCTGCCATATGAAATTACACCTTCCTCACTCCCTGCAGGTACACTAACCTTGGGGAATATTTCCCAGAACACACAAAGGGGCTCTAACCCTCCCTGCCAATCCAAATCAGTCAAGCGGAGGTGGACTTCCTGGTATTCTAATGAGTTTATTTACAAGGCTATGAATAGTATTCCCCGAGGGAGAACTACCTTTTTTTTCTGTTCTGTCCTGCCTTGTTCGTGAGGCTCTATTCCCTTGTGTGTGTGTATGTGTGTGCCTGTCTTGACGCAGGTGCCTTTGTCTACTCTGCAAGACAGGTGCAGTGTGTCCTTATAAAAAAGAGTGCCTTTGCAACCCACTTTTAAATGCCACTCACAATACAGCAATAAACACCAAAAAAATGCTCTTACTAATCCCTTATTTGGCTATTGTTTGATTGGCCACTGTGTTTTGAGTACCACTTTGACTAAATGTGGTTTGACCTGGTTTCCTATTTCCTGCCTAACAGTCTACCACATTTGTATAAGACACAGCATAGTGACATCAGAGATTAGACACTAATAATAAAAAAAATAGCTTTCTTTGTCATCTTCAGCCTCCCCTTCACTCTCCTGTCTTGCTCTCTGTACGTCTTTCTACCTCTCTCATCCTTACTCCCGCCCCATCTTCGGGAACCATCAATCAGAGCAAGTCAGAACAGTGCCTGCAGCCTTTCCTTCACCCTCCACTGTTGATTGAGCACTCTAAAGCCCAACGCAGTGCATTTAATTTGATTTAATCCAATAGAAACCATCAAGTCTAATCAAATCAAATATTGCATTTTGCCGCATGGCACATGTACTGTAGGAAATTGTAATGACTTCAGACAGAAACTGATGCCGCTTTTGTTAGTAATCTTGTTCTTGAATATGTTAAATATATTATGAAAATATTTTGTGTGACGGTTTGATTTCCCCCCTGTATTGAAAGCCCAAAGGCATTGTGCAGGTTTACTGTATGCAACAGACACATGAGGCCAGTCTGTGTATGTATGTGTGTGTGTGAGTGAGTGAGTGAGTGTGTGTGTGTGTGTGTGTGCGTGAGTGTGTGAGCGAGAGAGAGAGAGAGAGAGAGAGTATTACTCATGTTGAGTGGACATAAATCTCTTACTCACTTTGTTGGGACTCACCTTCCTTATTTGGACAAAATGCAAGTCCCATCACTATGTTTTACAGTAAAGCCTTGGTTTACGGTTATGGTAAGGTTAGTATTTAGGTTAAGTTTAAGGCAAGGCTCCAGGAATTGAATATGTATAATGTCATCTGAAGTGATTAATTTCACTGCTGCTTTCACTTCCAAATCAGTTTTTATTTCAGTTTATTTCAGTTTCTAATCTCCCACCAACAGGCTGTGTACAACTATGGTCAACACGCTTTGCCATTTCAGCAACAACTTCCAGTCAGGAGGACCTTGTTTACTAATAATAATTTGTTAATCATGGTTACACTAAAAAGTCACGGACAGTTTCAATCAGCAAGCAGAAAATGAATGAAAATATCAGTAAAAGATTTAAGATGTTTTATGTTATCTCCACAACTAACATTTTGGACAAACCAGTCTTGGAGAGTTGTATGTCCAGTGCAGGAGTCTTGTGGTTAAATCTGTAAATGATCTATGCGACCCAGGAGCCCATTGTGACACTGTTACTTGGTGTTGTCAGTGCACAAATGACAGAAACAGAAAAGCAGTATAGAACTGCAATAGCAATAAGATCTATGGAGATATGTTAAGATATTATTTGTCTATTTTATTATATATTATTAAAATACACAAAGCTGTGTAAATATGTGACAATCTGGGTGGCGCCCATTTCTTTGTGTTCCTGAAACTAGGCTAAAAACTCCATTTTTATTTATTTGAATATGTGCCATGTAATTTATTACTCAAGGAAATGTGTTTATTCATTGTCAATTTATCTTTTGTGTTTCTCCTGCCCCTGTGACCTCTCAGGCCGGCCAACTTGTTGTTGGACAGGAGCAGTTCAGAGGTACCCCCAATGGGGACGGTGGGTGATTGGATGGATGGAATGAGGACCTTGCCCTGCAAGGAGGCCTTCTCTGGGGTCAGCTACAGCTCCTGTGACACACTGGCCAAGACCTCCACAGAGTAAGACAACCACACACACAGACACACAGCTACTCTGCCTATTCATGTCAGCAGTGTTGACAGGGCCTCCAGTGGCAAGGCCCAGGAATTTGAAGAGGCTCTTGGTGAAGAACACACACACAAATACTCTTGTTCTCAGTAAGTAAAGAAAGCTATAGAGCCCTTACTAAAGGTGTCCAGATGAGAGTCATGGTAATTCACAATGACAGGCCTTTAGCCACGCTCTCAATGTTGCAAGTATGACCACCGAGGGAGAAGGTGAGAGCATTACATAAAAGAGAGATAACTAGAGAACAAGAAAAAAGAGAGAGAGAGGGGAGAGAGACAGAAAGAGAGGAGAAGAACTGAGAGTTCAGTAAGGGAGAGGGAATAAGAGAGAGAAACTATTGAGAGAGGGAACGAGAGGGGGGAGATTTGACAAGATAAAAGAGTATAGAGAGAGAGGCCTTTGAAAGAGCAAATAAAGTTAACGCTGTCAAATAGGTATGCATGGCACTCTCTTGAAAAGAGAGTGAAACATTAAAATGCAAAGCAAAGATCAAGCAGAGATTACTGTTATTTTGAAGCCAAATCTAGAGAAATCACATTTGGAGCTCACACTCTGCAGAGCCTACAGCATGTTCTCTCACACACTGACAAGGTCCGGTCAGTCATTGTTCAATCAATAAGTAACAGATTATCTGCTGACAGGATCATTAGGCTGACAAAAGGTTCTGAGATAGTGGATCAGGTTCTGGCCAGAGTCATGTACAGGCAGTCTGAAAGCTATTATGAATCACAAGCACAGTGATACTGGGAGATTATGCTGATGAATAAGCTTCCTTTAGACTCATAGTTCAGAGTGCAGCTACTTGAGAAAATTAAGGACAGCTGACTAGTTTTCCATCTTTTTGTTGTTTTCTTTTTGCTTGATGTCAGATTGCAGACATTTTCTCTGACTCTTTTTCCCTGTCTTTCTCTCTTTGTCCCTCGCTCTGTTGGCCTGCTGCTCATTTAATTGATGTGGAATGTGACTGGGTAAATAATTGGACATTACTAATCATTGTGATCAAAGCAGCCATTCACTGTGTTGATGACAGCAGCGGGGAGGGGGGGTGGCGGTGGTGGGGGGGTGGTCAGTGCTGCAGCCAGCTGTGACTCCTGTCATTCCAGTTCCTGCTTACCAAACCAGCAGCCATTAACAGTGTTGCAATGTGTAATATGCGTCCTTAGAGTTGTTAGTAGTTGGTCAGCACGGGCCCTTAAAAGTACTTCGAAGACAAAGAGTGGGTTACATCTATGCCAAAGGCAACTTCCCACACTGGCAGCTATAAATTGCAGTGACTTAACATAACAGAAACATGTTTAAAGATTTTCTAGAAATATTATATTAGGAAATGCGAGGCAATGCTTTATACCAAAGACATCAAAGGAACAAGATGCAATGTGCAGCTTTCTTAGAAGAGAGCACTGTCTCGCTGCTGTGGAAGGCACATTTGTTTGGATGAATAGACTTTAAATTGGATATTGTCTCATTCTTTCTCAGCTTATTCTTATTTGCTGTATCTCCACTCTATTTCTCAATCTCTTTGCTCAGGGTAACTTAAATTTTTCTCTTGACATTTCTCATGCCATTTTTTCAATGAACCAGTTTAATCAATAAAAAGTTCACAATTCAGACTACGTGGAAATCCACCTATTGACAAAGTACACCCCAGATAAACAGCAATGAAGGAACCCTAATATAGCTCTGTAGCTATATGCTAAATTGGATCACTGCAGTATTAATTCACTGAAGGCTGAGGCTAAGGCACCCAAGGCTAGCTCAGCTACAAGGCTAGCAGCCTTGGCTGAGACTATGCATTTCTCAATATAGATTTCTCTATTGATTTGTACAGTCTTAATCTTGGCCTTGATATTCAGCACAAGGCTTGGCGATGCTCTGACCTCTCAGGAACAGTAATCATACTTGGCTGCAGTGCGCTGAGTCATCGGTTGGAGTAACTGAAATCCTTTTCGAGACAGAATAGAATGGATTGAGTAGGAAATACTGCATCATTTGGACTATTTCCTTCATCTGGACAGAGTGCATGCAAAGTTCATTACAGGTTTGACTGAGGAAGTGATCACCTAAACTTCTGGACAGAGGAAAGCCCTCTGAAGTGACAAAATACTGAGATGGATTTGCTGCCAAATCAGGACTGTGATCCTGAGAAAGGCTGTCATAACATGACCTAACAAACAAGCCTGTGCCCTTGTGTATTTATGTATTAATATATGGTTAACGTTGGTTGGTTTCAGTTCATGAAAAACACTACCACACTGAAGAAAAAATACCTTACAAAAGTTTTGCTCTGGACTGATGGGAATTCCTGAGTTAACAATGTGACATATTGTAGAAAGAAACTTTCAACTGTTAATCTTTTTTATCTGAATCTTTATGTTTCTATTAGTATGATTTATAATCATATCTCATGTGTGAAACTCATTTAATTCATTTATCACTGTCTGTTCTTGAGATTACTCATGTGGTCAGTCTGATTTATACTCATTGCTACTCTAATAATGAGGAGAGCTCTTTTGCTCAGACATGGAAAACATAGAGAGAAGATAATAACACAAGTGCTTCGACTCTCAAAGAACAGCATTTCGGCACAAGAGATTAGATATTACATGTTAGAGTTTCAAATGTATAATGGTGATTGAAGTTTTTGGTCTTTGGACAATGTTCAAGACATCAAAACTTATCTATCACTGGTTCAACTGCCCACAATAACTTTAAGTGGGAACATTTCCTGAAATCCCATGACATATTGGGAAGCCTAAACAGTGCAATGCATAAAACTTTACTTCACATGACCTCAAGCTTATCTTCCTATGAAATTAGAATGTGTTGCAACACTGTTGTGGTTTGAGTTCATGTCTTATTTTGTGTGCTTTTCCAATGTCATTGTACTCTTGGACAGCCTAAGGGCAGGAGAGGGTCCCCTTTACCCTTCTGGCCCCACTCAATAGTTTTAAAAAACAGGACTCAACAGGATTAATGGTTCTATCGTAAAAGCATGATATGACTCTAAAAGCATTAAAGCATCATATAGTGGTAAATGAAAATAAGACTTAATTATGACCTCCACATTTCTAAGCAGAGGCTCACCAACATAGTTAATATCAATTATGTTTACTAATGTATGCTTTTTAGCTTTTTTAAGTTATTATTTTCAAGGATTTACTTGGTAGTTTTTAATTGTAATCATTTTGCTAAAAGAACCATCCACTAGTCACTAATAAATATGCAATTTTCTGTTTATATTGAGGTTATAAGCTTTTGCTACAATGTTCACAAACATGGGAGTTTCTCTCAGTGGTACTTTATATTCTCTATATAGTCTCTTCCTTTTCTAAGGCTTTAGCCTGATTTATTATGACCAAAATGATTTTTTTGAATTCCAGTCTAGAGAAAGTATAAAGTACATACGTATGACATTCAATTTAATGTGTTAATGTTGCTGGGCCTGGCTGTGTCTCAGTAGAGTGGTTCTGACAGAGGTCCACGTCACACCGGCCACTTGCCCAGAATGGGAGCCATCCATGGGAATCACCACTCTCTAACATCCAGCTCCCCTCCGCCTCCTCATGCTCTGGATGGTGGGTGGAAGACCAAGACCTAGGCTTCGTCTGGGAGCAGTAACCTACCTCCAGAACCACTGATGGGCTTTCACTTGTCTGACTTTTAAAGGGATAGTTTTCAGTGATAACTCAATAGCAATGTTTCCATCCAGCTGTAAGCAGTAACTACAAACAAAAGTAAAAGACAGACATTGGAAAGTTGCAAAATTTATTAACAAGCTTCCTGGAATCAGAATGGAGTTACTGCAATTATGATGCCCGCAAATATTGTTATAGTGTCTGGTTCTGTTGATTAATATTACAAAAAACTGTAGTGTGACTAGTGAGTATTATCACTAGACAATATACAGGATGTCTGTAAAGGTTGCTGTGTAAAGATGGAAGCCTAACTATTGTCTCTCCATGGCAAACTGCTGCAGTTTGTTACAGCAACAAAAGGCAAAAACTCCTTTGGTTTTGTTTTTTGTAAACTTTATGGAAATACACATTTGTTGTATTGTACAGTTTACATTTAAAGAATCAGTTTATTGGAGTAAACTATCCCTTTACATTGTAGCACAGAGTGAAGTAACATTGTAATTGTTTGTCACGTTCAGTTTCTGGCTGGTCAAGATGTTTCTAGATTTCTGCTATTTTGGCTGCTTTGGAGAACTAAATGCTCTGCTGCATCTGAATAATACAAACTTTATTGTGACCATTTTTGAACAACACTAAAATGTCTTGGCTTAAAGTGTTTGTTGTAGTAATGCTACCACTGTGACTGCAAATCTACTGCTTCTACTAATACAATACCATCATTATTACTACTAGATGGGCAGAAGAGTTGTGTCTTAACATGTGCTTTGACTACTTTGTACTTTATTATCAATGATGCTCTGTGTGCTCAGTATACTATGTATTTTCAGGTTGTTGTGAATATGTTTCAAAAAGGGCTTGATGTTTTAATTAAGCTGACTAACTACTGTGTGTATTTGATGCATAACACATGTGAAACTTGCTCTAAATTTCTTTTGTCTTCCTGTGCAAATTGTCTTTTCTTGCACTTGACTGCATGTAACTAATCTTTCAAGAGCAGTATTAACAAGTTAACGGATTTATCTGAATCAGAGTGCAATATATATATATATATGTATATATTTATACATGTACTGGTGCTGCTCCACTCCACATACTTTAACCTACCCAGTCAAAGAAATCCAGTTTAATGCAATGCAGGAAACTAGGTCTTTCATGCTACTGTGGCCCTCGTATGCCATTGTTTCCTCCGCTGTGAGGGTCATATTAGCAGCTGTCAGTGTAGCCCCATAGGTCCACCTCCCTGTTTGTTAGTGATGGAAAGTGGAGGCAACCCCCCCCAGACCACCTCTAGAGATGTGGTAGCCCAGTGGCCTTCTGGGAAATGCAGTTGTTTGTGAATAACAGATGCATGGGAAAGTGAAGGGAGCAGCACTAGGAGCATGTTATTAAATGTCACATGGGTGTCACATTCTTGATCACTAATGCACACTTTCCATCTTTTTTTCTCCCCATCTTTTCCTCTGTCACATCTCTCTCCCTGATTGTGTCTGGTTTCCGACCTCTCCTGCCCTTCCCTCTCTCTCCCTCTCTTTCATATACCAGGGATCTGAAAAAGGTTGGAGTGACTATCGTAGTACCACAGAAGAAGATCGTGAGCAGCCTCAAAGCCCTAGATTCCCACACCAAGAATGGCCCTGTACCTGTTTAAAAAAAGAGAAACCAACAAATAAAAACACCAGAGACCTGTCTGTCGGTGTGGTTGCTAATCACAGTCTAACACGGAGGCTTCATATTTAAACTGGAAATGCATGGAAATGGAGATGATTCAAATGAGGGCTTTCACTGTTTCATTGAGAGACGATATCAAGTCCTGACAGAGGAACAGGAAGAGCTCAGTACAGACCTGCCAGCTAGTCAACTGGTTGATTCTTCAACACCTCTGTCCCTCCATGCCCAAGTTGAGATGCCTTACAGACAAATGGGGGGTAGAGAGCGTAGGGGAAAGCCAAGGAGGGTAGTGAGACCTGGCCAGGAATACAAACTGGGACTGGGATACAGGGCAAGGACTGGACTAACATAAAGCCGGAGCTCTCCAATATTGGCTAAGCTGGATAGCATAGCCTTTCCTTTACAGCTAAAAGGGGACGGGCATGCTCGCAGTCTCCTCCCACCACGCCTGACTAGCAGCCTGTGGAACGTGGCTGGGGAAACGGCTGAAATGCCTTGTGTGGAAGAGGATGGCAGACAGCAGCAGCTCACCCGGATGTGGACCATTCCTGGACTATTGAGGTCTGAGACATGAGTTTTTGTTGTACCTACCTAGATTTACTATCTCTATCCATGAGAGAACTGAGCTGGTATGGACACACCTAGACGATAACCGAGCCATTTTACCCTATTAGTCTAACCTATAGCATTTTCAATCAGTAGACATGTCACACAAAAGCAATAATTATGATAATCAGTTAAATAGTTAAATAGTCTCATTGTATGGAAGCCATGAGTCTGTCACATGTACAATGTACTGAACGCTGTGCTTTGAAGGTACAGGGGCCATAACACCCTTCACATACAGAATTTTCTTTATGGTGACATCTATGTTCTTATGTGCTTATGAACATATATTGTACAGTTATAGTGCTGTTCTCTCAACCCAATTCCCGTTGTGTCAAATCTCAGGATGTATACGTTTTCCATTCTATTTTCTCTAACAAGGGGATAGAGAGAACGCAAAGCCAGGAACTGAGAGTGCAGCTTAGAACAGACATGAGCAAGAGAAGGGGGAAACTATGAGATATAGAGATAAATAATAGGAAAAATAAATCTTAAGTAAGAGGAAGCGGTGTCATTCAGACCTCTGCTTCAGATTCTCATTGTGTTTAGGAAGTGTTTTAAACTGAAAGTGAATTTGTCCTTGAGTTTCTTCTTCAGGTAAGACAGGTTACCTTTATCAAGCCTATACAACATCAGAAATTACATTCTTTCTAAGGAGTAGGATTTGTTCTCTGGGTATAATCAGTTCAAAAGATCTGATCTGAGGCTGTTATAGTCCATTTGTTTTAGTTTGGATCCATAAAATATTAACAAAACAGAAATTTGCTGTAAAAACAAACAAAACTTTGTTCCAGTAAAAATTAGCTCTTAATCCATAAATACTGGTGTGTTTAATACAAAAGGCGTACCTCCTCTTGTTGGTTTGGATCATGGTGGAATCACCAAGCAAAAAGCTAAAATTTTGATTTATTTTCAACAAAACCTTGGTCTTTGTTCTGTGTTTTCATTGGGGAATGGGGTTTTCCATCACTGCCCTAAACTAGCAAGTGAAAAGTCCCTGAAAGAGATGCAACACTTCCAATAAATGATTGCTTTCTGAGATCGTATCCAAGTACATCATATGTCCAGGATGGGATTTCCTAAAGGCACCTTACTACTTAGATGATCTTTGTACTATGAAGACAGAGTTTAAGATTTTATTCTCCTGCTTTGATGACAGCCAGTCAGTTCCCCAGTGCAACACATACCCAGTATTTCTAAACTGGCATTTTGGTACTATGTGCTGTTGGATGGGTAATATTTAACCACGAGGTTGCTATCTTTAAGCTTCTTCCAAGCACTTAGTACACAATATTTAAGCACTTTGAATGGAAATGTTATTGCCTTGGCTTATGTACTGGACAGGCGTGATTTTGGTGCTTTTGGGAAACCCAGTCCCAGTTTGTCAGTCGTTCCTCTGTTACTTGGTCTACCTGTGGATGCTGCTGTTGCTGCTATGTGTTCTAATTAGCATGTACATAATGTAAACCATCATACTGATAGCAACTAGCGCTACAGATCCCACTATATGTACATGGCCATCCTTCTTTGTACAAATGTTTGTATGTATAATAGAATAAATAAAAAAATGTGCAACATTTTTAATTAAAAAAGAGACAAAAACCATCTGTATTATATTTTATCTTATTTTGAATTTTATTTGTCTACTTTGTTTTTTTCTTTTCTACAATAAAAACGCAATTATGATTACATTATTATTTATTTGTTAACATTATACAACGCAATGTTGATGGTTTTTTTGTAGCATACAGTAAATTATGTGTCAGTGCTATCTGTGTTTTGGTTTTTGACTTACTTTATAAACCTGGGACATCTGAGAGAGCAATACTGTTATGCACCCTATATCCAGATCCCTCATTTTCTGTCTCAAGACTGACCCGCGTGTCTGTGTGAGAGTTTACGTGTGCAAATGTAGATTGCCTTGTCTACTAATGTAAAATGATTTGTAGTGGAAACATTTATATTTTTATAATAAATATTCGCAAAATATTTTCCAAAAGATGGATGATGATAGACCTGCTCCCGTGTTTTTATTTTATCATGTGTTAATGTCGCAGACCACCAAATAATGTCGGCTTTTCTTTAAACTGTAAGGATATTTCCATATGTTTAAAAGATCACAAGTGGAAGTCAAACACACTCATAACTCAGATGTCATCTTTTTTTATTTTACATTCCATAGATCAATCTTTTGGCACGTCTTGCCTTCTTCGGATAAAAGCCAGCAGTCATCTGACTGACATATATAGTGTGCAGGACAGGTGTTTCAAATCATTAAGTTCACAGGGCAATCAATGCATCAAAGGGCAATGAACAGAGATGCATACAGAGTCCATAGCAACGTCATTCATAGCCAAGAAAGATCTCACTACTAATGTCCATACCTTAAAGGGGCATTATGTAGTTTTCAGCGGCCACTAGCAGTGCGGTTTTAAGACTGCTACAAGGCTTGAACTCATGAGCAAGCATAATCCGAAATACAACCATTTTCATACAGAAATCCTGCAATAAATGCAGGAACACCAGCATGCTGTGGCTTTTCACTCAGATATGTTCAGGCTCTGTTACTTTAACATTCCCGTCTCAGAGACAGATCAATACTGGCTCTGTAACGTTACTTCATTCAGCGCAGCCAGCCGCATATCGGCACAATCCTCCCGGAAAAAAGGCAGAGTGACAGCGGCTATAGACAGGCAGGGAGACAGCTTCACACAATAAACTCAGGTAAACCCCTACTGCAATGTTACAGTAATAGTACAGGTTGAACTAATCCATACTCGTTACATGATCACGGTACATTTACTGCATTTAACCAACATGCTACAGCGTTAGCTCGCCTGCTGCTTTCAGTAACTATCTTTACTATCTGTATCTTTCACTGGAGGCTCAGCAATGTCAGCACAGCTAAATGTATTGGATGATAACAAAACGGGTAGTGAGCTGGACTGAATATTATAACGAGATTGTGTTACACCACAGTAAGTAACTTTACGGTAGTGTTTGTGCATGGCTCTTCCTATGGGTTGTTGTCGCTGTGAAGTTGCATTATTGTATATTACATTGGTGTTACTACTCCCATCAAAGCTCGTTACAAGAGGGGGTCAAACATAACCAAAGAGTCCAGGAGTAATGCAAAAACATAAGTTTTTTGAAATAAACAAGAAATAAGTTCAGAATTTTACTCAAACAAAAACAACAAATCTGATGGGCTGGCCAAAACAAACAAAAGAAAGGGAAGCCCTCCAGACCAGCCCACAAAGGGCCGTAGGATCTGGAGGCTTCCCCTCTACCCTAAACCAATCCCTAACTAAACAAACAGAAATAAAGTCGCGAAAACTAAACTACCAGTCCCATCAGTCCCATGGCTGGAAGGTGGACCAGACACAAAGCCAAGCACCCAACCCCCTCTTATCCGTTTCTCCCCTCGTCACCCAGACCCAGAACACCTGAGGGAAAAAAAACAGACACATGAGTAACCATCATCTAGAATTGCACACCATGACCAACGGGGGGGGAATGTAACAGGGAGAACGTAACACCCCCACCCTAAGTCACTGAACGGGGCATATTGAAAAAATGAACCACCAAAACAAACCAAAGAATACTCCTTCAGAATACACCGTTCAGAACAATTTTGCTTACAGGCGCGACAATCAGCCAGAACATCATCCCTGCCACGAATGTGTCCGACTTCCACACTGAAAGCCTGCAACCGCAAACTCCAACTCATTAATCGTCTGTTCTTAGTCCGCATCCTCTGCAGAAAAATCTGTATAAACCACCACAGGGACAACAGATGAACCAACATAAACATCAAAGTGTTCTAAAGTCTTGACGTGTGCCCCCTTTCCAATGGATGAGTACCACCTCCAACAACAATCACCAGACTCACACGCTGTGCTTTGTCAAACTTTGTGAAAACCTTTACAACGTCTGGAGTTGAGATCTTACACAAAGGGAATACTTCTGGGAATCGTGTGGACGCACACATCACAATCAACAAAAAATTACCAGCTTTTGTACGAGGCAGGGGACCCACAAGGTTAACCAGAACTTGTTCAAAAGGGCTCACATACCACTGAAATCGGATATAAAGAAGCAGAAATAATCTGGGTTACAGCACTACAGTCATCTGCAGCAGAGGCACGTGATGGCATCCATTTACACATCAGCAAACTATCACTCACAAAATAACCTGCTGACAGAAGTTCAACTTTCTCACGAGCTATTGCATCTTCAAACCAAGGAGACAAAGTAACAACATCTTTCTGCGCAACACTCAACTGTTCACGAGATAGAGATAAAACCTCAGCCTCAGAAAACGTCTCTGCACTTGTGGCGTTACTCTCAGCAACCACTGGAGAAAATGAGTGACCATTATCTGGAACAGGAATCGGCGTCACTTCACGTTAACCAACACCTTTCCACCAGCCAAGTCATTCCCCATCAAAAAGGCAATCCCTTTTATTGGGAAACCAGTACACAGCCCCAGAGACACTTCTCCTGACACCAAGGTCAGACTCCACACAAACCCTATGCAAAGGCACATCAGTATCTTCCATACAAAAACCTAACATGGGAACATTAGAACCCACAGCAGACTCATTACTGAATGGCAAAACTCCTTCCAGAATAAGAGACTGGGAGGCAGCAATGTCCCGCAAAATCTTTACCGGCACCTTAAGTTTATTACCAGGCAACGAAACAACACCATCCATAACAAATGGAGCAAATACAGTCAGGTCAGTAGACATGTCCTTAAACAACACAGACTCATTTAAGGTTTTGTCAAGTTTGTGTACTAAAGCTACAGGCTTCACATCTCGCTTTTTCAACACAGGACAACCTACCACAATATGTCCTCTTTTTTTACAATAGAAACACATGATGTCTTTTACCTTCAAATCATCCTCATCAGCCTCAACATCAAGCTCCGAGGGACCAGCCTTTCTGCCTCCCTCAGAGACCTCACTACACCTATCCTTCCCAGTAGAAGTCAGGTTCTCAAAAGGCTTACCAACATTACAAAAAGGAGGATGCACAAAAACATTCTTGTGTGTAAGAACATATTCGTCAACTAAGACAGCAGCCTTAAAAACATCACAAACCTTATGTTCATTTAAGTAAGTTGAAACTCGTTCTGGAAGACTGTTTTTAAAATCCCCCATTAATATTAACTGTTTAAGCTGTGCAAAATCACCAACTTCATTAGATGTACACCAGCGTTAAAAAAGAGCCTGCTTCTCCCGAGCAAATTCAACATAGGTCTTATGGCCAAACTTTTTCAGTCGGCGAAACTTCTGACGGTACGCCTCCGGCACCAGCTCTTTGTCAAAATCAAGACTGTCTTCCGTCGGAAGTGATGAGTAAACAGTCTGCGCTTTACCACTGAGAACGCATTGCAACAACAACATCCACATTTCTTTTGGCCACTTCAGTGTAGAAGCCACCCGCTCAAATAAGGTGAGATAATTGTCAACATCCTTTTCATTAAAAGAAGGAACTAAGTGAATGTTTCTGCTTACATCAAAATTTGACGATCTAGACGAAACTTGAGAAGAAAAACCAAGCTCCAATTCATGCATGCGGAGATCAAGCTTCTTCATTTCAAGATCGTTCAAATACTTAAGTTCCTTGTCTTTCAACGCGAGATGCTGCAATTCAACTTCCAATTCTTTAAGTCTTACCGCTTCACCAGTAGTTTGACGTGACTGCTTGGGAGTACTCTGAAGTTGAGGCAAAATGCCTTTTTCCACCAATGCAGCAAGTAACTCTGCCTTAACAGCCTGCTTCTTTATTTGTCTAGAAACAGCTACCTCATAGTGGTCAGCAATCAACAGCAGATTTTCCTTAGTACACCGATTAAACCCCTCTAGAGTAGGACACTCAATAAACTCCACCAATTTAAACTCCATCTTAAAGAGAACCACAAAACTGAGACTACAGAGCAAAAATCAAGCAGCCTCAACACAACTGCAAAACCTCCTGACATTTCACCAAAAAGCCAACTATGTCCACAAAATTACCCAACACACTAAAGGGCAATACATAGTACAAAAGGCTTCAAACTAATCAACACATCTAGATAGGTTTGCTGCCCCAAATCTAGTTCTCAAAACCCTTATTGAAACTTTACCATGTTTACAATTAGTTTGGACGAGCCCCCAAATTATGTTACGACCCCCACCAAAGCTCGTTACAAGAGGGGGTTGAACATAACCAAAGTCCAGGAGTAATGCAAAAACATAAGTTTATTGAAATAAACATGAAATAAGTTCAAAATTTAACTCAAACAAAACAACAAATCTGATGGGCTGGCCAAAACAAACAAAAGAAAGGGAAGCCCTCTAGACCAGCCCACAAAGGGCCATAGGATCTGGAGGCTTCCCCTCTACCCTAAACCAATCCCTAACTAAACAAACAGAAATAAAGCCGCGAAAACTAAACTACCAGTCCCATCAGAAATATAAGAAAAGAACAATAATCAAAGAAATACAAATTAGTCACAGTCTCAGAGGTGTGCAGCTGCCATGGCTGGAAGGTGGACCAGACACAAAGCCAAGCGCCCAACCCCCTCTTATCCGTTTCTCCCCTCGTCACCCAGGGAAAAAAAACAGACACATGAGTCACCATCATCTAGAATTGCACACCATGACCACCAGGAGGGGGCGGGAATGCAACAGGGAGAACGTAACAGTGCGTCACATTAGTTACAGCGACAGAGAGGTGGAGAAGCCGTATACCTGTGTATTGGTAAAACCATAAAAAAAACCTAAACTGAACGTTACGAAGCAAACAGCGCCATGTCTGAGTCTGGTCCCACTAATGTAGTGTTAGCTGGCTGCCCTGCCTGCATCACTATAGGCTAACATTAGTAAAGCCGTTAGCTGTTAGCCGGCGAGCTAACGTGACTTTCTCTGTGTTTCTCCAGCCCTACTAATGCTCACTTTGTTCTTACTTGACATCATCTGAACCTGTTTGGTCTGATGGGCTTCAGCACATAAACCTTTAATGTTGTTTTTTATCCTTATGTAGAGCCTGTGTTTTGCTGTGTGCCAGTTGTTTTATGGTGTTAGTGGACTGCATGTCGTTAGCTGTCGTGTTGTCACTGTAGTACGAGAGAGGCTCGGAGCGTGCACAGGGCTGAATCTGACTTGGAGTCCCCACATTAAAAGCAGAATAGTGGCTGAAAACAGGCGTGTGTCATTTAGTGAGTTTTGAGCCCATTGACAATAAGGCAATGAAAATTTCACCAGCCGCGTATCTCGACTTCTGTAGAGATACCCCTTACTTTTTTTGGTGTGCAAAGGTATTTTCTGAGTTTTTAATGTCCCTATGCTTAATCAAATTATTTTAGCAACCCGTTCTCACCCCCAAGTAGTCACATATGGACACATGGTCAAGACATCTTTGCATCACTTTGTAACGCACTGGGGGTCCCCTTAGTGTCATAGTTCAAGGCACTATGCACAAGGCATTTTTGAACGCTAAAGGTAGGTGTAGGATATATAACACTAAAGTCAGAGTAAGGAAGTGGGTGGGGTTGGTGGGTGTGCCAGAAACCAGACTTTTATGCAGGAGACCATTGTTTCTTTCTTGTGTGTAAAAAATGTTAACATTTAGTGTTTGCGAAAGTTGCACAAGTGACCAAGCATCCATATGTGACTTGAGAGTGAGAATGTGTTGGTTTTTAGTTCAACCTAATTCATACTTTAACCATTGTTTGATTTCCACATCTATGATCTTTTCCTATTCAATAACATTATACACAGCTATCCATATCAACTGTGAAAATAAAAAACGTTTAAAATGTTAGTTTTGAACATTTAAAACATTGTCCAACATATACTGGAACTACAACACCACAACTCCACATCTGTTAACCAGCTTCCACCATAACCACATCGGCCTCTGTTTCTAATCCCTTCCACCTTGCTGCCGCCTTCTTGTTTCCTCGGCCACATCTAATAAAGCATTTTGTTTCCGATCATCCATGGATAAAGTCGATTTGTTGTGTGATTTTAATGTGGAAGATCTGCGTTTTCTCTTTTTTTGCTGACTTGGAGGAGATGGGATGTGTCAGACAGGGGAAAGAGTGATGGTCACTCTGCACAATGTTGAAAGGCTAACACTATCCAGATGTTCCCAGGCAGATGTGCACATAAAACAGGACATTGCCCTTCCCAATTCATGAAAACAATGAACACAGTATGCTTGACAACGCAACCAATTTGGTCTTCTTTTTATCTAAAGAACCTCCATGGTACTGAAACCACCAGGGTGATGGGAAAGACAGAGTCAGGGTGGAAGTGGAGAAGGTAGAGCGCATGAACGTTAAAGGCAGATGAAACCATAGAGTGGAGGATGGAAGGCAAGTGGGCTGGAAGTGTGATGCCTGTGGCATACTATAATGCAATAATGCAAGAGAAGGTTAACCAGCTCTATTCATCATCTTGCTTGGCAATGTGCTCTTGAAATGCTGCTACAAATACAGAAAGCATGGTTCCACTTGGAGAGTAATGCTAATGAGAAAACAAAGTCATGATGTGTAAAATTAATTTCCCATTTTGAACAGGGTATTAAACAATCATCCAAAATACAGCTCTGCTTTTTCCAGATTTCTGACACCCAGCATTGTTTCTATATTGCCTTGGATGTCACTGAACCATCACTAACAGTTTTGCTACTGTTGTTTTTAACTTAACTAAATAACATTCCTTCTTCATGAGCCAAACCATCTCCTTGAGCATATGCACACATACACACCAAAGCAAGGAAAAAGTAAAAACACAAGCACATCTTTCAAGTTATTCACTAAATGTTTTTTCAAGTCTTTGTCAAGCATTCCCTCCATCATGAATGTGGGTCCATATCTTGAATTTGAATTTATTTTTGTTGTTTAACTTTTTAGACATAAAGAAATACAGTCATCATTAGCTTACACCAAAAAACTGTAAGAATTTCTCAATTTATTGTCTTCAAAGTCACTTCAATACAGCTTATGGAAAAACACCTCATTCTTGTTTTTTGTGTTTTTGAGAAAGCGCAGGACAGTGGCCCATATCGCATCCTCCCCATGTAGAGATGTCTCCTTCCCTTTGAAGCCTGTTCTGTGGCCTCATCCCTCTATCTCCTCTCTCTCCCTCCCTCTTTTCCTGGTCTCCAGCTGTGTGCAGCTGCTTTGCAGGGCCTGACGCCATGTTGCAAACTCATACTGCTCCGTTCAGCTACCCCAAAGCCTGCTGTGAGAATGTCATCCTTGTAAGCTCACTTCCTGGATTCAAAGTTCACTGATAAAGGACCAGGATATCATGCGTTAATTATCTTTGTTGCAAACCATGTTTATCTGTCTGCAACAGCAGATTGTAGAAGAATTAAGGCTTTACTGAAGCCCCTCCAGTGTTGTACTGAATGTGCAAGAACACACACCAGGCGAGGCAGTGCTGACACAAAGAGGATCTCATATGTACACATGTACACTGCAGGGAGCACTAAGCTGTCACAATACTGTCTCCGCCACACATATACACATGCACACATACAAAGATAGATGGATGTTGGTTGTTGGCTCTGTAATTCCTGTGCTCTCTATGGAACTGAAACACACACTGACTCTTCAATCAATTTATTACCAAAGTAACATACAGTGTTCACCAAAGTAACATACAGTGTTCATTACAGCACCCACACACACACACACACAGGTCCCAGGACTGCAGTGCTCAGACCCGTTCTGTCACTTTAACAAATACTGCCATCACAAAGGGAAGTGAAGCTATCATCACAGCCGCCTCACCAGTGGTGGTGCAGTGGAGAGACAACCACAACCTATTTGTCTTTTTAAGTGGAAAGTACAGGCAGGTGTGTATTTTGATCAAGCTAGACCCCAGGTAAAATCACTGTCACCAAGGCATCTCAAGTGTGATCATGCAAAGAAAACTGTGTTTGTGTTTGCTACAAGTTCATCAGAAGTTTAAAATCACCCTCAGGATTTTTGCATGTCAACAACAGAATGTTTCTGCATGTCTTGCTGTTTTCTGTCTTAAAACTAGCTATTTTATATGCTGTATTGGGATTTGCCATAGCTCGAGCAATGTTGTAACATGACAACTCAGACTTCTTAGATGCATGAGGGGCTGTAAAGCTAAATGAGGAAGACATCACTTTTAGGAGTCCAATCCCATTCAATTAATTTACTATATTTACAGTATTAACCACAGATTTGTGGTGTTTCAGCTATTGTAAATCTAAAAAAAATCCATGCTGAGCTGTCCAAAGAAATGTCATCAAGGACTTAAACCCACACTATACACTAAGACTAGGTCTCTGAAATCGTAAGTTCACACCTTCAAACTTTGTCCTGTTTTCTATCTGAGGGACAAAATGATATGATCAGATTCAACTTCAGGATGCACTATAAATAAATCTCTCACCACAATATTTCATGTAACTCAAAATTTACTTTTCTCCTTGTGTTGTGTAGCTACTCAATCCTTTGATTGAAGCTTTGGTTGTGGCAAAAATGTTACATCCTACGGTTTTGGAATGAAATGTCACTAAAACCTTTGGATGCACTGCCATGAAAAAGATATGCATGGTTCCCAGACAATGTATCTTAATGACTTTGGTGATCCTCTGCAATTTGACTAGAATTTGCAAATTTGTTTGCATGCTAAACATCAACATGTTAACATTGTTGTTATTGTGAGCAGGTTGGCAGACTAGCATTAGCATTTATTTTGCAACATGTGTTATATTAAAAGAGATCATACATTATTTCTGCCCATACAATTAGATTACAATTAAATTTTTTTTGAGACAACTGATCTCATTTTGTGAGTATATTAAATATCGATCCATTTGATTGCATTTTGTGTTTCCCCCCAAATTTCCACAAAATTACCTATAAAAACATTTCACTACATCGTAAGTTACCACAAACCCTGACAAGCCCACTATGGAGCACAGTCCAGAACCCTACATGAAGAGCACAGTGACTGTAATGATACCTGCGTCGGTGCTATTACTACTCCGTCTGTGTATGGTTGAAGTTAGGCTATAGAGCCTCCTGCTGTTGACACCGTTGTCCATACAAGGGAGAACTGATTTTCCATGAAAGCTGAATGATGTGGAGGGACTGCTGGCCCTCTGATGTCACCACTCTGTCCTCTCTCTGTCTTTTTCTCTCCCTACATCATCTTTGCCACTCTCTATTCTCCTTTCTCTCTAGTCTCTTTCCCTTGCCCCTTCTTTTCTTCCTCAGTTTCTTTTCAGTTCAGTATCTTATCCTTGCTCTTCACCTCACTTTTCAGCTTGATGCCAAATAAGAGCCAATTTCCACTGCTGTCACACTCTTTGCATCATTGAAATGAATGGATTTCACACAGCTAAGCAGGGTAGAGTCTTTATTTGGAACAAGATTGACTCCTCTGCTTATACACATAACCAGGAAATGGCTTGTTCTCAGTGTACTGACACATATACTGATGGCAATTGGAAAAACATATTGCATTTGTTGTTTGACTGAAATGTCAGCCTTTTTGAAATTTAAGGTTTCTTGATAAGCAGATGGTCATGGGACACTACTCTTTTTGTATAATCAGTTTGGTGCATCCACTCACACCACTGCTGGTCACCTCTCATCAAGCCAAACAATATTAACAAGAGTCATTTACTGTTACAATTTACTTTTAAATACATTTTCCTAATAACATTTAGGCAGGTGATACTTCACCTGGCTACACACTCAAAACAAGTTATGTCAAAAGTTTGGACATGCCTATCATTAATGGCATTGACCAATTTTGCGTCGAAAAGCAGGCTATATATCAGTAGCGCCTAGCCTTATTATTGCCTTTCTATATTGTTCTTAAATTATCTTATCCTCAATATCATCCATTTTACCAATACCATATTGGTAAGGCCAGTTCAAACACAGTGTTGACTGACTGTGTAGTTTTGCATATACAGTGCCCCTTGAACTTTTCGACCTTTTGCCACATTTCAGGCTTCAAACATAAAGATATAAAACTGTACTTTTTTGTGAAGAATCAACAACAAGTGGGACACAATTATGAAGTGGAACGAAATTTATTGGATATTTCAAACCTTTTTAACAAATAAAAAACTGAAAAATTGGGCGTGCAAAATTATTCAGCCGCTTTACTTTCAGTGCAGCAAACTCTCTCCAGAAGTTCAGTGAGGATCTCTGAATGATCCAATGTTGACCTAAATGACTAATGATGATAAATAGAATCCACCTGTGTGAAATCAAGTCTCCCTATAAATGCACCTGCTCTGTGATAGTCTCAGAGGTCCGTTTAAAGCGCAGAGAGCATCATGAAGAACAAGGAACACACCAGGCAGGTCCGAGATACTGTTGTGGAGAAGTTTAAAGCCGGATTTGGATACAAAAAGATTTCCCAAGCTTTAAACATCCCAAGGAGCACTGTGCAAGCGATAATATTGAAATGGAAGGAGTATCAGACTGCAAATCTACGAAGACCCGGCCGTCCCTCTAAACTTTCAGCTCATACAAGGAGAAGACTGATCAGAGATGCAGCCAAGAGGCCCATGATCACTCTGGATGAACTGCAGAGATCTACAGCTGAGGTGGGAGACTCTGTCCATAGGACAACAATCGGTCGTATACTTCACAAATCTGGCCTTTATGGAAGAGTGGCAAGAAGAAAGCCATTTCTTAAAGATATCCATAAAAAGTCCCGTTTAAAGTTTGCCACAAGCCACCTGGGAGACACACCAAACATGTGGAAGAAGGTGCTCTGGTCAGATGAAACCAAAATCGAACTTTGCAAACGTTATGTTTGGTGTAAAAGCAACACAGCTCATCACCCTGAACACACCATCCCCACTGTCAAACATGGTGGTGGCAGCATCATGGTTTGCGCCTGCTTTTCTTCAGCAGGGACAGGGAAGATGGTTAAAATTGATGGGAAGATGGATGGAGCCAAATACAGGGCCATTCTGGAAGAAAACCTGATGGAGTCTGCAAAAGACCTGAGACTGGGACGGAGATTTGTCTTCCAACAAGACAATGATCCAAAACATAAAGCAAAATCTACACTGGAATGGTTCACAAATAAACCTATCCAGGTGTTAGAATGGCCAAGTCAAAGTCCAGACCTGAATCCAATCGAGAATCTGTGGAAAGAACTGAAAACTGCTGTTCACAACCGCTCTCCATCCAACCTCACTGAGCTCGAGCTGTTTTGCAAGGAGGAATGGGCAAAAATTTCAGTCTCTCGATGTGCAAAACTGATAGAGACGTACCCCAAGCGACTTACAGCTGTAATCGCAGCAAAAGGTGGCGCTACAAAGTATTAACTTAAGGGGGCTGAATAATTTTGCACGCCCAATTTTTCAGTTTTTTATTTGTTAAAGTTTGAAATATCCAATAAATTTCGTTCCACTTCATAATTGAAAGGACCATAATGTGTGCGCAGCTCGTTACATGTATGTCACATAACGTAACAAGTTACATCAGCAGAGGATGCCAACCTTTGTTTACAACACACCATACAACTAAGAAGTAGCAGACACACTGAATTTGTGCATGACTTGACTGATGATTTGATTTATAATAAAATCTTTTATCACATAATTGTAAAAGCAAACATTTATTTAGAATGTCAGCACAGAAATTATGTTATTGTTATGAATGTTAAGTTTTCTCCTTAGGCACATTCACACAAACTCAAGTCACCCCCTTTGTCCCGTTCTTTTCTCATTTCTCTCTTTCTCTTGTTCTCTTTCTCTTTGTCTGTCTTGCATTTTCTTCATTGCCCCATGTTTCCATCCACATATTAAAGCCATATATCACAAGGATCAAACCCAGTGTGTCAGCCAGCGACAGGCTGATTTACTGGTGGGTTTCCTCTGTGTCTGTGAGTTTTATGATTGGGGTCGAGGGCCAGGGACACAGGGATACATTTCTGACAAGATCTGTCTTTGACTACTGTTTTTTCTAGCACTTTTCATGCCTTCTTGCTCAGCTTGACCTCTGTCAATTGCATGGCCACATGTTAATGCCACTTTTGACTTAAACAGCTGAGTTCCAGAAGATGTTACAGCCAGAGCTGACCAGCTGCTGCAGTGGTTAAGGCCATATTTATTCTTGTGTGGGTTTGCGATATTGTTTTGCACTACAATTTGGCCAGAAGTCACTTGACTTTTAGTGGAATCTTTGACAAATTCGTTGAGTGACTGACAAGTGCTTTTTTAAAAGGAAAAAATCACATATTGAATGGTACTGAGGTGATTGCTTTTTCAAAATCTGAAATGGATTTTGTGCATGGAAAAACAAACTCTAATTTATTTATTTTTTTCCAGAAAGAGCTGTGATACAACCCGTTCTCACTCCCTGACCCGTCACATATGGACCCGTGGTCAAGAACCTTCGGCGTCAGCACTGTGGATCCCTATAGCGTCATAGTTCAATGTAGTGGGGGAAGCCCCGTAGCGTCTAAAGTAAAGCTAGGTTTATGATATCCAACGAAGGTTAAAATCAAGGGCAACTGGACTTGGTTGAAGATACTGGAAGACGTTTTGTCCCTCATCCAAAGGACTTCTTCAGTTCTGACTGACTGGCAGGGAAACTCAGCTATTTAACCTCAGTGGGGTCGTTGGCCAGGGTCATCGATACCGCTGGTTCGTTAGTGTTCCTTGTTGCTGTGACGACAGTCGTTACAGTCGTTAAGACTGTGTTGAGCTATGCATTTGTGTAGTGGTTGTTTAGTCTCCCCAATATAGAGGTCTGTGCATTCCTCACTGCATTGGACCGCATACACTAGATTGCTTTTCTTGTGTTTGGGTGTGCGGTCTTTGGGGTGTACCAGCATCTGTCCTGTTCTGCTCAACACAGAAGGGCCAACTCCTCAGGTCAAGACTCTGCAGTCTACTTACATCTGAAGGACAGAGGACACTCGTTTGAGGACCACCCGGTGCACATTTTAGACAGAGAAGATGGATGGTTTGAAAGAGGTGTCAAGGAAGTCATCTATACCAGGGTCGAGAAGCCAGGAAACTCAACAAACGTAACCTATTGGCCTCAGGTGAAGATACCAACGATGGTCGTTCAGTCCTGGCCACAGGTAGTCTTAACGACTGTAACGACTGTCGTCACAGCAACAAGGAACACTAACGAACCAGCGGTATCGATGACCCTGGCCAACGACCCCACTGAGGTTAAATAGCTGAGTTTCCCTGCCAGTCAGTCAGAACTGAAGAAGTCCTTTGGATGAGGGACAAAACGTCTTCCAGTATCTTCAACCAAGTCCAGTTGCCCTTGATTTTAACCTTCGTTGGATAACTATGACCTGGATGACTGAGAATCTTCATAGACATCTAGGTTTATGATATTTAACATATGAGACTGAGTAAGGAGGTGGTTGGGGTGGATGGAGGGCCAGAACCCTGAGTTTGAAAATGGAGACCAGTGTTCGTGTCCCATGTGTAACAAAAAGTGAACATTAAATATTTTATTTAAGACAAGCAAGTTACGTAAATTGCATAAGTTACGTACGTCAGTTAACTGACCTACATAGTTGTTTTAACCCAAATCAAGTAGTTTTTGTGCCTAAACCTAACGAAACTGCAACATTTCACAAATTTTATAACGTGCCGTTTCAAAATGGCAATGTTTCGCAATGCTAGCGTTTCATTTTGAAAGTCTAACCGCACGTTGCATATTTATTGTTGCTAACTTGACCACAGAGCCTTAGACATCTAGAAATTATACTAAAGTGGTACCCAGGGCGTTAAAAAGTGACCAAGCATCAATTTGTGACGTGTCGGGAGTGAGAATATGTTGGGTGATAAACCCATACCATAAACTGTATAAATATGGACAGAGCCTTTGTGACATCACCCATAGCCTTCTGAAGGGCATTGTGAAGGTCAATGTGGGCCGCTCCAGCCATCGCCACCTTGGCAGTGTCTGACTGGCTAATCCAAAAATGGGCAAAGAGGTGGAGCAGAGGTGGGCCGAGTGAAGCCTGTTTGCTGAAACCACCTAGCGGCTAGCTGCCTCAGAGGGCTCCCACCTGTCACTCATAGTGGTCATGCCCTTAATTATGCATAACTTTAAACCTTAATATTATTTAAACAGATGCGTTATATAAATATTCACCCCCCATAGAGTTGTCCTGAAGGGGAAATTATCTATAAAGACCAAAACAGTTTTTGTACCAGGCTGTAAACATGTTTAGAACATATGTAAAACATGACGGTCTAGGGGGATTGACTCACTTTTGGCCAGCCTCAAGTGGCTATTTGAGGAATTGTAGTATTTGCCACTTCATGTTGCGTTAATATTTCAACCCCGGAGGTTGCCTCTTGTTGACAACCTATAATAAAATATTCATATCATTCCAATAATGCATACTCAACAGGAGAAGCTAAGAAATTTGAGTTGTACTCTTCAGTGTGTTGAACACATTTTAGAAAGTTTTCCCAAACCATATCATGAAAAGCAATAGGAAATTTTAAATCACAACATCACTGGTAAAATTAAAGTGGATCTCTACCGGTTTTATACATCAAAGTCTGTTTACAAGTCTTGGGGAGAACTGCTGTATATGTCAAAAAAAGTTGTGTGAAGCCTTTAGTGTCTGAGAAATGTGTTAGTTAGAGGTGAAGACTAGATTGGACAGTTTACCAGATCACTCTAGCCCACTCCCAATCTCTGCTTGAGACTAGCAACTCAAATTTACATTAGCCTCTACAAACACACCCACACATCCAACCCAACTAAACGATAGTTCTGCTGCATACATTTTATTCCTTTTATTTTTTAAACTGTTCATCCTGAACCGACCCTTTTAGTGCTATGCTAAATCGGCAGGGCACTCTTTTAGAGAGGTCATATTATGCTTTTTGGCTCAAATGTTAGGACATAAAGTTGTCACTGTGATGTAGAGACAGTGCACAGTTTAAATGTTACATATGAAAGGTGAATTTGTTACAAATGAAAAACTTATCACTCAGTAACTCTTGCTCCAGTCTAGGTTGTGAAGCTGGTTCGGGAACATGCACACCCGAACTGAAGCCCTGGTTACAGCTTGTCAAGATCTACTCTGCTTCTGATTGGCTAGTAATCCTAAAAAAAACTAGCATAGACTGTATATAAAAAGTTACTTAGGTAATACTCATGCACAACTCCAAACAAATTGAAGTGTTTTCTGAAAATTAAACCATGTAAACCTATTCTGGTACAACCCTTAAATAAAATTATGACTGTGAGAATGAGCATAATATGACCACTTTAAGACTAATCTCCGCCACTAAATCTTTTTTTTTCAGTAAATTCTACATGAGTTTTTTTTGTCTTGCATCTTCTGAGTAAGTCGTGCTGCAGTGACCTCATTACCTCATAGTACTGAAATTTCAACTGAATGTTAATACAATGCAATAAAATGTGATCTCATCCTGAGTTTGGTTATTTCTTAATTACACATTTGCTTTACAGCTCTAAAGTGACAATTAGCACAGAGAACAGTATGTAAAAAATACTAGTCCTGAATGTTGAGGATGGAGCTGCTGTGTGGGTAGCTCTTCCTAGAACAAATCCATACCCAGTCTAAAAGGACTCAAGCCAGAAACCATGACCTAACCAGTGAACACAACACCATTTGTGCTTGCACACATAAATACAGCACCGGGCAACTGGGACATAACACACTGAAAACAACAAATGACACAAGCAGACACACTACTGAGACCATAACGCATACACGGATGAATGCTTCCACATAGTGCAGAAAGAAAGATTTCTATCTCTCTCACATTCTCTGTCTCTCTTTCACTCTCTCCCCTTTATTCCTATTTCCTCTTGTGTGTTTCCATGTCAGCCGAGGAGACATGACAAGTTCTTTCCGGCCTTTCCCCAAAGTAAGCCAGTTCAGTTTTACCACAGTCCGTCTGTCAGCCAGCCAACCAGTCAGTCAGTCATACCACAGTAGTCCTGCAGGAATGTAAAAGAAGAGTCCAGCCTAGGGTTAGTCCTTTCATCGGTCATTTCATTTGTAATGTGATCATACTGAGGAAGAGAATGTGGAAAAACACATACAAGTGTAATGGGATGGTAAATGTATTCTGTTGAAAAGGCATAAATGTTACACGGTTCACATGTGTGTAATCTGTTTATACAGTCAAAATGTATAATTTGGTGCTTTTTGAGCATGGATCATATTCCCTTTAAGATTAAAATTATACAGAAGACATATTATGGAGCTAGCTGATGACTGACTTGTGTATGGCAAAGGGTTGTCCTGTAATGTTCTCCCTTTCTTCCTGTCATATATACACATAAGGGAAGTAAAGCTATTTATTTTTGTGTTAATTCTGCCTGACATTTACAATTACCGCTGTGTTTGGTTGCAGCAGGGCCTGCTTTAATAGGGCTGTTGACTGTCAAACTTGGTTAGGTCTCCTCAGATCTCAGCCCTCCTTTCATGGGGACCTTATTGTTTGTGAGTGTGTGTGTGTGTGTGTGTGTGTGTGTGCATGCGCGGAGGAGGGAGGTATATATGTGTGGAAATCCTTGCTCACACATGTGCTTTTACTGTACGGTTCTAAATTAATGTGAGCATGTGCAATGATAAGAGTACTAACACTCAATTAGTACACATGGGACATTTTTGTGAGACTTTTTTTTTGTCCATGTGAACATGTGCACCTGTACATATGTAGAAAGACTTTTGCAGGCCCAGTGAGTGCCTTCAGGAACCGGATGGAGCTGATTGCTACAACGAGAAATGATAAAACCGTTCCACTTCCGATGAGTGTCATAAGAGGGAAAATGACATTAACAAGCCAGGCCGTGCCGCCTGTGTTTTTATGCTCTAATTCCGACTTCCTCTCCAGTTACAGCCGTCCAAACAGTTCAGGGAAGTGCATGCCGTAATGCACTAATGACATGAACAGTTAGCAGGGGACAGATAGACAGACAGACAGTCTCGTGGGGACTGTCAGATATGTCGGTATTGATTTGGTAAGATGACACTTTGTCCTAATGGAGGCATTATGTTGTTAATACGGCATTATTGCAGGCCACTGGAGGAACACACCTAACATTTAGGGGCAATAAAAGCCTTTTTGCTTTATTTATTATATGTCTGACTACAAGAATACTTATATCCGCATGTATGGAAATTACTATGAGTTAAAGTCATAATATATATTTACATTTGTATTGCTGTAGTATTGCCAAAGGCAGGTTTTGGCATGCATATACAACAAAATCAATAAGGCGCGAAAGTAAATATGGACATCACGGTAGTTTGAAAAATGTGAAACTATGATCCAGAATCCTGCAAAATGTTTACACTGCTTCCATAGCGGAAATGTACATCCAACACTATGCTGTGATACCTATTGTTATGTCAGAACTTACATTTAATCTTTTCTGTATGTTCTTTTACTATTAAATATTATTACTATTGTTACAACTAGATTTTGTTATGACTTATATGTATTGTGTTTTTATTCTTAACCTTTCCTCTCCTATACTCCTTATGTTAGTCCGTCCACATTTACTAGGGTTTGGGTCAGAGCTGTGAGATTGTTTTGGTGTTTTCCTCTCTTGTTGTTCCTCTCCTCTCCTGGAATGTTCATTCAAGGCCGAGAGAAAACGTAGAAACCTACACTGCGTAAATGATGATGCATCCCTTTGCTCGGGGCCAGACGCTCAAAGCTGCCCTAGGGAGCAAGTCTCTGGACCAGCTGTATACGTGTATTAGTACTTCTCTGTTTATTCTCTTTTGTTAAATAAATTCTTCAAAGACAATGGTTGGTTGTAACTCAATTCTTCGCTCAACCCCTCACCAGGTTTATAATTTCCACCTATCACACTTCTACTATTGGTTGCTGAGCTCCATTGGGTTTGTTCTCAGAAGGATAACACCATGAAAAGGATTCAAAATAGTAACCCCTCTGTAAGCCCATTTTAACTAAGCAACCATTACCACCCCTGCTTTAAGGACACCAATAGATGGAACTGGACAGTGATCATGACATGAGATGATCACATTAAACTAAACTGATCCCTGAAGTTAAAGTAACAAAGGATAAGTTAGGTGACAAAAACACATATCAAAATGTATCACACACATGTTGAGCACATAGGCATAACACTGCAACATGTGCTCATACCTAATCAATAAAATAAGTTGTCCCTAAACAATATATAGCTGTTTCTCTAAACGACATACATGACTGTTAGAAAGTAGTAAAAGTCACATGATGTTAAATGTTGTGAAACGGTCGCAATTTGGTTTGTTTTAGACAACAAGACTTAACTCACGTGATGTAAGTCTGCAATGTTATGTAACTATCTCAACACTGACTTGGTTTCACACAGGACACGAAGGCCAGTCTACTGTGTGAGAAGTCCTGAGTTTGACCCATCCATCAACCCTATCCACATCCTTACTCAGACTTTCTCAATCTTTATACTACATCACCTGACTTACTCCTTGGATACTATCATACGGCCACTAGAGGTCGCAGCCACAGCAAATGTAAATATGGTTGTGGTCATAAACTGTATATAAGAAGTGGACGTAGTCATCGTGACGTCACGTTTGTGGACTGCCTATTTGAAGCCCTGAGTTTGGCCGACAGGCTGCCGCCATGTTGATTTTTTGCACCGGACATGACCATATTTGGACAAGACGATGGAGCTAACGGCTGTGTGTGGAGCTAGCTAGCTTGCTTAGCTAGGTGGATCTGTAATTCACGTTAACTGTCATTTTAACAGGGCTGACATTTTTGTCTAGCGAACAACAGTGTTAAAACTAAATGTACTCACCACAGAATGTGAAATGAAGAAAGTGAAAGCCAAATAAGCCTAATAAGCTTTTTCAACAGCGCTGGTTAAATATACACAGTGCCGCAGGTACGAGTAACTCTAGCCTGATTGACAGGTTGCTATGGTAACGACTTGTCAATCATAGATAATCCCGCCCTGAAGCATACTCTGCTTTATGGTCTATTTTCCTCTAAATGGGACCATAATTTACTAAATGAACGTCATATTGTATTGAAGAAGACATGAAACTACCGATTGAGACCATAAACTCATTAGGAAAGTGTTTACTGAGGTAATTATTCAACTGAGAAGTAGGGTCATTTTACCATTATTTCTAATGGAGCCGGACTTCTTTTTGCAACCAGAAGAGTCGCCCCCTGCTGGCTGTTCAATAGAATGCAGGTTTAAGGGACTTGAACAAATGATACACACGGTCATTTTTTTGGTGAGGACAGGCTGGCAAAATTAGTTTAAATGATATTGAGTTAATATGTCCCCGACTAAGGATAGACATAGTCAAATCAGAATGCCTGCCTATAGTCGACTGATAGTAGAATCATGTGTGTTTTTGTGCAGGGCGATTGCGGGGGGGGGGGGGTTAACACATGGTGGCACTGCTTTAATCTTGAGAAGTTGCAGAGCTGCAGTCTCTATTCATTCTCGCCTGCCATTCACCGGTCTTGTGCAGAGTTGCGTGCATGACATGCTGCCGACAAATGTATGCACGTCGCGGTTCCTCGCTGGTCTATTTCAAGTAGCCAGCTATTTAAAAACAGAAAATATTCATTGTGTGGTTCATCAACGGTGATAAATTAGCCGACCCATCAAAGCATCGAATCTTCGACAATTCAGGTTTGTTTGTTTTTTTTCAATACCGAAACTGTTTGAGTTTCATTTGCAACATTTGTTTCTCCTATAGGCCTACACCTGTGTTCAACCATCTTTGCCATCTACATTGGTTATAAAAATGCCACACTTCTGAAATGTAAAATATGACAAATTATACTTGATTAAGACACATTAAAATTCTACAACAGTATCAGGGTAGAATGACAAGACAGAATTAAATAAGAGCATGAGCAAACCAAATTGAGGTGTTACAAATTTATTCACAACACACAGGATGCAAACAATATGCTTTGGATCATTTCAAAGAGTGACTGCGGAAGAGACAGTTTAATAGAGGAGGGAGAAAGCATAAATTTAATGTTAATGTTAGCTGTTGACATAATCTTATATTTCAGCTTGGAGAGCACCCTGGCAAACTGAAACAGGCCAAACTGTCAGATGAGACACACACACACACACACACACACATATACGCACACACACACACACACACACACACACACACGGGGCACCTTGCCTACTTTCCCTTATAACAGAGGTATAGCTATCAAACCTCTTGTAATGATGTGATGGTCTGCTAGCGCCTCGGCTTCTTTGGATGGAAAATGTGAGGAGAGATCCTAGTAAAGGTCCAGTCTGATCAAATACAATCCACACAAACCCTCCAAATCCTCCCTCCTCCCCATGTCTATCCTCTGAAAAGCAAGGTGGAGAGATTGGGAGGAACATTTTCATTGTATTAAGCAGCTTTATTCGGATGCCCTGGTCCTCATCAAATTTGTAAGCTCTAGGAGCAGAATACCTAAAGGGATGATCACTTCATCCCACATGGAAAGTCCTTCTTCCTCCCACATTTCTGGTCCAGAGAATATGCACTGTTCTTAAACTGACATCATAAGATGGAAGAATACCGTCAGTGTATGAGGAATGTGAAGGAAGGTGGACAGTGTGAGTAAAGGTCATGGATAGTTGCTGCTAATTAAGGCCAGGTCCTGCACTCTGTGAAAGCATGCATTAGATGCAAGGATGATGCAAGGTTTATCCTATACAGTTAAAAAAGGAGGTTCTTTAGTTGGGATTATTATTGGTGTCATTTTAAATAAACTTGTGTGATGACCCACCAAGTTTATTTAAAATGACATTAATGTTAGAGGAAGCTTAAAATATTCAGTTGATGGTTACAGTTAGTTTCAATTTATACCAATTGACTGAACTAATTCAACATTTATCTGATACATTAGTAAACAATTTGATTCATACATGTGTCTTATGTTGAAATGTTCACGCTAAAAAACATATGCAAGAGAAATCCATCCATCCGTCCATCATCAACCGCTTATCCTGCGTACAGGTTTGCGGGGGGCTGGGGCCATTCCCAGCTGACATCGGGCGAAAGGCGGGGTACAACCTGGACAGGTCTGTGCAAGAGAAATATCTAAATAAAAAAAAGAGTGCTACCATCTTGGCATATCTAAAACCTGACAGCGCTGTAGCCAGCAAGTCAAAGGACCCGTTTAACATAAAAGGTAAGAACATAAAATTTAACTCTTTTGCGGTAAAATGTTATTCGATTTGAGAGAATCGCGGGGATCCTTGTTGAATCTTTGTATAAGCAAATTTTTAAGAGTGTAAACTTCTGTATTGATATGGCTTAAGAAGTAAAAAAATTGTGATTTGTTCAGATTTGTCTGTTTTGCTTTAGCAAACTGGACGGTTCTTTAAAGATTTGTTGCTTTATAAAGAGCTACCAACCAACCAAAGACGTATCTTAAACTTTTCTTTTCTATTTTTCCTTTCTGTTTTCCTCCTTTTAATCCACGGTGAATATCTTGAATGTCAATATACATAATATATACATATAGCGGCAAAGATAGTACACAACACATGCACATTACAGTTTGTCACTCCTCTCACAGTTTGATTTTGATTACCTAAATAGAACTTCTCCCAGGAAATCGGACCTAGGCCTTTATTTACACTCCGCATATTTCAAACAGTTTCAGTCGTCTCACCTCGGTAGGGCTTGAAAATCTCACCTGACAGCCTGAATCCGTAGCTGGGTGAGATCAGAAACTAGTCATCAGAGCCGAGACCATCTGTTTACACCAAGACAAGCCACAGAGCTCTGACTCAGGGTTACTGAACACCGCCAGACAAGGCAGCTGACTCCCAGTGAAAAAGCAGACCTTGTGGGGTAGCAGCCGCAGCTCTTTATAAGCCTTCTGATCTGAGATTGTCTAAACAGTAGAAATGAAGTGGAGTGCCATGGAAGTAATAGTTATGAATATTGTTAAGCTGATATATTGAGTGGCCAAATTAATATCTTATTCAACATTTTCCATGTCTTTTCACACCAGCAATATATATAATACATTGGTTTTCTATGAAATGTATCTTTTTTTATTATTATAGTAATATGGGTAGTTATAGTATTGTTGCAGTAGAATGTACTAAAATACTGCCTATCAGCAGTATAATAATATAATAATAATAGTAATATAAGTTGTTTTTTCATAAATTTTATTTGTGCAATGTCACCTATCTGGTTATTTGATTACCATTACCATTTCTGCTTCTTTTTTTCTTTTGTCCTTTAGAAGTAGTCCTTTTGTGTGTGCATATGTGTATCTATGTGTTGTTGTAGGAGGGTGTGAGGAACATCCACTATGATATTATAAGCCAGATTCACCTCAGCTGGAAAAGTCAAACATATGTCTAATAGAAAGAGTTATTTCTTTTATTACTTTGTTGTTTGGTCTCACCCAAAGGTGCTTCAGGGAATTCTGGCAACCAAGTTAAGTCACAAAGAAAGATTTTAGTACACCCTCCCACCTACCCAAAGGTTCTATACAATAACAGAGGTAGGCTTTTTGTTTTAGTTGGCTTATTTTATCCACCATCTGAAATTTTCTTCTAAAGCAGGTCACCAAAACTGGCACTGGATTGGTCTTTAGTTGTGCTTATCTTTAATCAGATCAGATTTTTTTTTCCTACTGAGTGTCCTGCAGCAAAACAATATCATATATATAATTACCAAAACATACCTTCAAAATATATCATCTGTGATTGTTTTTGTTTGTTTTTAAGAAATATAATTATTGATCATTTATGGATCCGGAGTAGATGTGGTGGGGGTGTTGAATTAAAAAAACAAAAAACAAACGTGACACATTCATTTTGATTGCATGTTGCATATTGCTTGGTTTGTAAGGTTGCACATGTCCCTGATGACAAAGGCATAGAAAAAACACCTGCTGTTTTTGTATCCTGGATTTTTTTTTCTGTGTGATGAGTTTGACACCATAAATTTATTGTGTGCAACAGCAGAAGCCCGGTAGTATCACACTTCACTTCCAAGTTTTTGGATTCAAATAAACAGGCTTGCACACAGCCCTTGTGAGTTCCCACTTAATTTCAATTATTCCTTCCCACTGGAGATGTAAACAATGTGTGGAAAATTGTAGATTGCAGTGTTAACTTACTTTGGTAAATGTACTTGGTTACTTTTCACAATTGACTGTACATTTTGATATATGTATCTTTTGCTCAGTCAGTGCTGCCCATGTCTATCATCTCTCATCTGTGTTCTTGCTGTCCAAAAATGCTTAAGACTTAATTAAAAAATGACATCGCGCCACGTCCTGGGCTCTGTACTTACTGTCTAAAAAACACTTATGACCTTCCGTGTCATTAATTGAATATAAAAACATGAAAAAACATTTTCATGAAAATCCATCACATGATTTACTGCAGATGCAGCCTGTCTGAATATAAAACCTTATAATAAACAAATTTCCAGTGGGTCAGCCAACAACAACAGACATTAGCAAGCAATTGTCTCATTCCCAATGCTACATTATTCCCATACACTGGGTAATTCCCCCTTTGGCGTAATTGCATGTAAAAGCCATTATCATCTGGGTCCATGCTAATCATATTTTGAGGCTGGGCTCTGGGGTAAATGTTGAACTTTCTGTCAATGTGTGGAGATAGAAATGCAGTCCTGGCACGGGCATAGCTGCAGCTGCTTCCCTTCTTTGGTCTGAACCCCTAAACCACTACAGATTGCTTTTCACTCTGCCTTATATTAGACTATAGAGCAAAGTTGAGTTCTTTTAGATGACTTGGAGTTTTTGTTACTGTACCTTGAGAGTTGGCACTTCACTCCTCGGTATGAAAGATTGACTCCAGCGTGGCTCAGCCAGAAAAAGAGACAGAGAGAGAGAGAGAGAGAGAGAGAGAGAGAGAGAGAGGTGCCAGCAAGAGTGGGATGGAGAGAAGAGGGAAAGAACAAAGCAAAGTGAGAGCGGGATGGAGAGTTTCATGTTAACAGTGTATGTAGGGACAGCTGTCATAGAATAGCTCTCTCTTTGGAAACACTTACAGATTCATCAGTCAAAAGAGCTGCACCTGTACCAGTGTTTGTGTGTGCAACTGTGTGAGAGAGAGAGCGATGCACATATGCAAGCACATGTCTCTGATAAAGTGTGTGGGCACCTTTGTGTGTGAGATGAATTACATTTTCGGAAACAGTGAGAAGTCTATATTTACATTTCTTTACGCTCAGTTTACATCTGTTGCATGAGGATTATTGCACTTTAAATTTCCTTCCATTTGGCCTAAACTGGCTGTTTCCACAATGCTTTCAGTGGTCCAAAGACTGATGTATTGAAGGCCCATACAAACAATGGAATGTTTGGAGTGATGTTGCCAATAGCTGACTATGTGTGCCAGTGTTATTAAGACTAGAAAATTACTTGGGAATTCAGTGCTTTCTCCAGAACTTAACTCTCCACTCACTAATAATAGTAATGATACATCAAAAAAAAAATATTGTTTCGAAAAATTCCATAATTTTTCTATTGACCTATTGATTACCATTAGTTTGTGTTGGCACCATCCAAGCTACAGCTGTTACCAATGACTGGACAGTAACTCGCATTTAAATGTTTTCAAACAACATCTCAGTGGAACTTTCCATAATTTTAATATGTACATACAAAATGCGAACAAATATATTCATAACCACTAAGTCTCATGAAACATTCATCACAGCGATAGGCGGTAATGATTCTGGCGTCACATTGCTCAGGAAAATATATGGCTACTAATTACTATGCTATCAACTTAGCATATTTGGCCTCCCGGTATATCATACATTATGTGGGCCTGAATCACAATCAGGCAGGTTTTCTCTCTCCTGCTGCCAGATAGATGTTTGTTTGAATCAGACGCTTTAAAATTCCTACTATCTCAGTCTCTTGTAGACTTATTTGACAAAGAGTGACGTTTTGTTTACAGATTAGGAGATGAGTTGTTGCTATTTATTTATTTTCTGGTATAGTTAGTGGTGCATATACCCTCTCTTACCATGTCTCAACCTCATTTATATAAACAAAAAAATAACAACAAGTTGTATTCTCATCTCATATCAAGAAAAGTCAATATTGGCTTTTCAAATTGCTATTCATAATTAAATTTTTTCTCAAAAATTTGTTTACATATACTGTGTACATGCATCAACATACCTGCATAGACAATCCTACCAAATACCAACCAAATTCCAAACGTTTTTTTCTAACAGTGGCGCGTTATTTTCCGCTGCCCGCCAACCAGGAGGCAAGTGATTCACTGTTAATTTGAGTTTGTTACTTTTACGTTACCAATATGCTGGATGTTTGTGGTGCTTTCGGATCCACTAATCGAGGAGACAAGCCGTTTTAGATGAGGGATTCCCTACAAGGTAAACGTAAACATTACAGCATTTGAGCGGCAGCAGGGACCTGACGGTTTTTAACAGTAGAAATGCGGCAGCGGATGCTGTAACGTTATATGGATTGGAATTGCCCAAGACTTGCAGTTTGTTCATTTCTTTCTTTTTCTTAAGTTGAAAGGTGATCCAAATAAAATTTGATTGCTTTTGCGGTGTCTCTGCAGTGGAGTCGCGGTGTTGGTCTGTTGTTTTGCCCTCAAGGTCACCACGCATGTCACGTTACTAAAAACTATGAATAAAATGGGTGGCCACCACAATGCCACCCCTAGTGAGAGGTTACTTTAAGAGGGTAACCTCTGACCCTGAGCTTTGACGGACTGTGATGTTTATTTTAAGAGAGGCCTCCAATTCGTTTATGTAAATGCCTATCATGTTTCCAAAATTGTGATTGGTTAAGGGGTGGGCCTAACAGGCAGAGCCTATTGGTAGTTACTGGTCAGCCTGCTGCTTCCAGTGTGTGTTTTTCTCTGGAAGTAACTTAGCGACAAGCTGCAGAAGACAGAAAAGTGTAATCTAATTAATATACAGACAGTCAGTAGCTTGGCTAGTTTATAATAAGTTTGTCACACTGCTACACAGTTTTGTGTATTGTACTGTGTGTAAGAGCTATACTAGTCTGCAGATAGCAACAGGTTAGCACCATCACTAAGAGCAAACTAACGTCAAATGGACATCTATCCCACTGACAGTGCCGTTGTAGGTAGCAGATGTGCTTGGGTGGTCAGATCTGCTCGGGGTCCTGCGCCCGCTGGTAACGTCACATAACATGATTGGCTGGATGTTTGTAGGATGACGTGGCAGATGGTGACTGGCTGTATGTCGTAGTGTTTACGGATACTAGTTTTCGGTGAATTAATGTTACAACGCTAATGTTAGCTGCCGTGCTAACGTGTGTGTGTACATTATTTCTATATTGACAAAGTAAATGTGAAATAAAAGAATAAATATTTAATAAAGACCCTGAGCAGATCTGATACCTACATTTATAACTGGGGCACTATGTAGTTTGTCCGAGTAGCTAAGTTAGCTACTGTTAGCTTAACTTGAACGGCAACTAACATTATTGTTGGAACATTAATACACAGCTATTGCCAGGCTGTGTTAATAAGTGGAGCTGTATTTCATTGTATAAGTTCTCCCAAAGCCATTAAATAAGATTATTTAACGGCTCTGGGGTTTTCAGAGTTGATCCGAGGACCCGTTAGAAGTATATCCATAAGCACTCCTACGTACAGCCAATCACAATCTGCCACGTCATCACGTTCTGTGACCTTATCGACAGGCGCAGGCCCCCGAGCAGATCTGACCACCCGAGCACATCTGGTACCTACACCGTGCATGACCTGACCTGCACCTTTGGCTTCGAGGGAGACCATCCTGTGACTGTTTTCATCTTCATCTTTCTGAGAGGATTGCAAAACATGAGAACAGCAGGAGTCACCTGGAAGATGCTGAGAACCTGAGCTTATGGTTACTTTAAATGGTAAACTTCACTGCCCAACAGGTGATCCATTGAGCAGCATAACAATCAGGTGGAGGAAAACCGCTGTGAGCTCAGTGACAGTTGGATCGTAACCTGTCCTGCTCCGCAGCCTGGTATAGAGTATGATGAGCTGGATCCCATATTGTGCCAGACAGATTTTACATTAATAAGAGAGTATTAATATACTCCTTTGTCTGTTTTATTTTTTATTTAATTATGTATTGTCACCGGGCTGGACAGGGGGGTATACATGGGGATGGGGTGTAACAGACATTGCACAAACAGACAGCTCAGAGAAAGGACAACACCTGCAAGAGAACGGGGATGGGGACAACAGGAAATAGCAGAGGGAAACACCAATTGCAGAAAGCAACGCCCCCAGTTGGGAGGGGGGCTTGGGGCGGAGAAAACGCAACAACAAACAAACACAAATAAACAAACAAAAAAACAAAAAATTAGACAACCAGTCAAACAGCAGCAATAAACAGCTGACATAGGAAGACAAATAAGAGAGAAATGAAAACAAGAAACAGTCAAGCACAATTATTAAGCAACACAGCACAGCCATGAGAGCTGGAATAATAAGAATTAATTTAAAGAAGTAACTGAAAGAAAAGCATCAAGAATAATTCTACCTAAATTTGTTTGTGTCTGTGTGTGAGACTGTGTGTCGACCCCAGCAACAGGCAGGCAAGAACCCCAGTAGCCAACAGGGGTGGGAGAACTGAATAAATAAATTTAAAAAAAGAATAAAAATGATCCACCGCGACGCGAACACGGAAGACGCCCCAAAAAACGACCATCCAAATGCCAATCGACAACGCAATGCCGACGGAACGCAAAAGGAGGAGCCGGCGGAAGAGCAGCGCCCGGACCGACCACGACGCGCACAAAACAGAGACCACTGCCCTGAACACAAACCCAGAAAACTGCACATCCCGAAAACTACCTTTATAATTCAGTCCGACAACCGGCCGACAGAGAAATGGAGAAGCAGGGATCTGAGGCCAACGAAGCAAAGCAGGGACGCAAACTGGTCCCTCCAAGCCAATGAGGAAATGCCTCCCATGGATTCCAATGCAAAAACTAATGCCCAGCAGCCCCCTAGAGACTCTGCACAGAATAAAAACAATGCATCAAGATGCATTGACAATCAGCCTAAATTTCTATCGCAGCCCCCCACCGAGATCCCCACCCCCAGGAGCCAAGGCACTTCGCAACCCCCCAAAGCGCAAAGGACTACAGACCACATGTCCCAGGGAGAGCTGCCCCTCGCCCCAAGGGAGGACAGCAGAGAGCCATGCCGGGGAGCTCTCTGCCGCCACGGAGCAATAACGCGGGAAAACCAGGGCCGACAGTCCCCCAGCCCAGAGTGCAAGCGAGCCAGCAGCCCCCGAGCTCTGTGAACCCGAGGCCAGTCCCGGCCCCGGACAGGGGCCTAGCCCCCCCAGTCAGCCTCCCCCAAGGAAGAGGGCCAAAACCCACCCCGACAACACCGGCCATGTGCCCCAGAGACTCCTGAATGCCCCCATGTGATGTGCAAATGTGAGCAAGCCGGCAGGTGGAAGCAGGGGGAGCTCCACCCCTGCCGAAGAGGGTCCCGGCGAGGAGAGGAGACAACGGGCCCCCTGACTCCCCGGGCCTCCAGGGGCAGGACACGAGGCCAATGAGATCCCCCCTACTCCTTCAACCCCCCCACCTGCCTCTGTAAATGTATTGTATTGTATTGTGTTGGATGCATGTCATGGATTGTGAAGCATCGTAGAAATTGTTAAACAGCACTGCAGGGCCGCAACTAGTTAGCAAACTCTCTGAAAACTGCAGTCATCCAAAATTTTGCCCAGAGGAAAAACCTTCGTGCCGCCTTTCTCCTCAAGTGAGCCCTCAGCTGTGGTGAGTGAAAGCATCTTTTAACATCCTGACTCTGTGATGCTGCTTCGTGCATGGGCCAAATTGTTGTGCTGGATCGATTGATACTTGGCTATGGCTTGCGGTTGTTGTCATGATGTTGTTGTCATATAGCCGCTTTCATGCTGCTTTATTATTGAGATTATTATGCCAATATGCCGGCTGGCTGCTGTATGAAAGTTATGGAGCTGGGAAGGGGATATATAAACATTCTTTCTGTTTTGATCGCAGGATCTCTGTGGAAAGCACTATAGAAAAGTGTCTGGATCCCTAAAATGTTGTCTGTGCGCATTGTTGTTGACTTTAGTGGTGTTGAGCTCACCGCTGTTTGCTTATGGCCCTGTAGGCTCATTTGTTCTGAGCTTGGTTGTGTTGGCTTAAATATTGCATTCTTAATTGAGGTTTGTGACCGAGGTACTGTAGCTTGGGTAAATGAACTCTTCTCTCTCTCTCTCACAGCCATGCTGTTTGTTGACATGTTAAAAACACAGTAGCAAGAGAGAGTATTGTAGTTTTACTGGCAAAAATGTTTTGAAACCATTTTTATAAAATACTATGATTAATAAATAATTACACAACTCTGTACAGACACATTTTGTATATTTCAATTAAATTATTATATATTCTAATATGAAAGAAAAATATTTATGCTCTGTCTGCAATCTTGAGTAGGCTTGTTCCCAGTAAATGTTTTGTTCTTTGCAGTCAGTGCACTCCTTTTTTTAAGGAAAAGGTCAACTAGTGTATTTAAAGAACAATTGCCTAACACATACAGATACATAACACATTAAAACAGGATTTTTATGGAACTCAAATGTTAACTGAACTGGTTTTAGTCTATGGACATTAGATAATTAGTAACTGTAAAGTAAGAAGCCAAAGTATATAAGTCTGTGATTCCATAAATCATATTTCAACGTAGTTTTCAACTAGTCCATATACTGCATAATAGAATTACAGACATTCAGTTATGGCTTTTGGTTTTAGTGTGCCACCCCAGGTTTTTCAGTGGGCATCATGCTGTTGATACTAACTGTTCTTCTATTTCATTGTGACTCTTTTAACCTTTTCAATTGAATCTTAGTTAGGATTTTTATTTATATTTTTTCTTTTACATGCTATATTTCTTATGATTTGAAGTGACATACAACCTCAACCCTTATAATTTGCATCACTTTTGTTTGTTTGTTTTCTGTCAGTGTAGGTGGATTTTCTCTTTTATTTTTGTATTATCCAGCTAGAATCCAAAGAAATGTTAACCAGCATGTCTGGTTCCTTTCAGAGTGGCTGTGTCTCAAGTTTGACACTGGCCTGGGGGAGTAACAGTGTAAATACTTGCAGTGGCCTTGTTATACACTAGCGTTAATTTGAAAGCATGATGTTGTATTTTAAAAGAATTCGAATTACAAAAGATATATATTGCAGTACTGAATAGGCAGAAGAATGAGCATGAATGAGGAGTCCTTACCCTAAACAAAAGTTAAACAGGTTGTTTGTAAGTGTTTTCTTACACAACAATATGCTCATTACAAAAACAAGTCATACAGTAGAAGCGTTTTCTGATGTGCTACCTCTGTGGTATAAGTGTGGTATTCTTTAGGCAACCAAAGCTACTTGGTCGAGGTTAGGGTGTGTCATGGGGTTAAGAAAACACCACTGTCATGGTTAATAGAAACTGCTGTTGTGGTGTGAGACGAGATGTGAACCACTAGTGTCAGCATAGTGTAAGTCAAAAGCTTGACCCGATCATTAAGCCTGTCCTCCAATCTAAAATATAATGTGACGGGAAAACAACTTCACGCTACTTGTAAACCTTGCTAGCCACTCATAGGTCTCCAAAGACAAAACCTTTAAACATAATTTAAAAGGAAAACTGAAAATGCACTGTGGTAAAAGTCTCAAAAACTGTAACAACATCCAGTACTTTTTTTTTTTGGAAGCATATCAAAGAAAGTTTACATTACATGAACTCTGCAATCTGCTCCTGATAAAGCAGATTATCCAGTTTTCAATTAATACCAGAGTTGAGCAGTGCTGCCTAATTCCTTGCTTTAATCAGGACCAGGCTTTGGACATGTTTGTGTGTGTGGCACTGAGTGTGTGTTTCTGAGGAAAGATTCACAGAAAGTCTTCCTTTTAGTTTTGTCCAGCCAAGTTCGGACTCTGTCACCAGTGTAGAAGTGTAGTATTACACACTCTCTCACTCACACACACACACACACACACACACACACATACGCACAAAGCGTAGACTAATCATCCCCCATCACTTGAAGGCTTCCACAGCAGAGGTTACACGGCAATCATGTTCATTGTCTGCTGAAAAGTGAGGGTAGTGCGCTTCACTGACAAATCCTATGATCTCAGTAGCATTCAGCACCATGAGTTGTGTCATAGGAGCTTGCCAACCAGTCATTTCCAAATACATCACTGAAAGACACTGGATTGGATGGTAAATGATGCAGTTCATGACTTCAAAATGATAAAGTCATCTAATACACCCCTTCTACAGAATGTACTGCAGCCATGACAAATAAATAAAAAGCAAGTGACTATTTGAATGGGGACTGAACATGAACATTTCTCACAAAGTAATTGAGGTACAGTATGTATAGTAGAGTGCTTCCTGTTAGTTTGCGTATTGAATTTTAATCTTTGAACCTTTACATTGCAGCTTGTCAGAAAAGATCACAGTGGTTAAAAAAAAAAGCCTCAAATCCTCCATACTTTCTTCAACCATATCCCCTCTTCCATATGTCCATCCATATGCGCTGTGTGTTGCAAACACTTGCCAGAATATGGCTTTATTCACTACTTCTGCACTTCGGAGCACACCACAGCATGCTCACTGTTAAACTTTCACGTTCCACCTCTAACCACACAAAGGTTAGCCATGTGTTGGTCCTGGTGTCATACATACGTTGTTGTTAACCAAAATGCACTCGACAGGAAGCACATGGCTGAAGTAGCAGACAGTTCAAAGTAACCAGATTCACTTGTGTTGTCATTGAAGCAACATGTGACTGATATAGTCTGTTCAGAAGAAAGCAAGATGTGTGCTGCTTGACTCTCTCTGGGCTGGAGCTACTCTTGGCTCACATGAAGGAATACAGTGCTGGATTACAGGCCTGTATAGACCCAGTGTTAATGTTTAATACGTGCCTTAGGGGTGAGTATGCTTATTACAGATTGGTCAAAGCAACTGTTGCGTTTCAGAAGGTCTGGTGTATGCACGGGGCTGTTTATACTGTACTTCTTAATGTAAGCTGTATAACTATTATGGGCCGTGGTGGCTGATGCGGCTGGCATGTCTGCTGCTCTAATGTGTGAAGAGCTTGCCTGCTGGAGTTTCTTAGGGGATTTGCTGATCTGTTATTGATGTTTAAGGCTGCAGTTGTGTGTGTGTGTAGTTATTGTGTGTGTGTGTGGGGGGGGGGGGCATCATGCAAGAACCTTTTCATATTCTGATCTTAACCAATTCTTACTTGTCATACGGTGGGCTCATACGAGTGGGCTCGTACGAGTGTGCCATACAAACGCTCCTAATGAATGATGAATGAGCGTGCGTTGATGAGAACTGTAAATTAGCCTAATTAAAGACCCAATAAAACCAAATAAGGCTTTGCATCCTGCACTCAATTAGGGCTGCAACTAACGACTATTTTGATAGTCGATTAATCTATCGATTATTGAAACGAATAATTGACTAATCGGATTATGAATTGCAAAATTACACAATGCATCTTATTTAGCTATCTGCTTTTGAATTAAACTTGAGGTTGTTTTAGGCATGTGCTAATTAACAGTCACGACAATAAAATAAATACTGCTTTCAAAAATGCATCTTTTAATGAACGTTTTTGTTGCAGCAACAGAAAGTTCCTCTGAAATCAAGTCCTAATGTCAGCAGCTGATCTGCTGTGTAGTGACTGAGCAGTTTACACGCCAGTACTGCAACACACCGGGACAAACTGAGACCATATACAAAGAAAGGAATAACGTCATGCATTACATTTGCCGAATTTACAGGGGGGTCAATAATTATTATAATAATTCTTAATTAACGATTTTATAGTAGACAGCGTTTCACAACGTATATTATATATTGTCCCATAACTCAACAACTCACAAAACTCAGATTTCTTTAAAGGAGTTTGGGGCGGCCAGTTTAACCGCCGCCTCACGCAACGACAGGAGAACTGTTTTCTCTTCTTTAGAAAGAATGAAATTGTCCGGTGTTGTCTAATCTTGCGCACTCGGCAGCAACACGTTCTCCAGCTGGGAACGTCGCCATGAACGATGCATCGTTTATGATTGTAAATTCAGGGCACATCTGGAATGTGAGCGCGGCCATTGTGTATCATAAATGTGCTACTCTCAGCGCCATTAAAAATCAATCAAATTGTCCAAGGCAAACTGTATAAAAAATGTTCATAGCGTGAAGTAACACGGCTTTGATGGGAAGCTAGCTTGCTAACTAGCTTACCGAGATGAGTCTTCATCATCCACAGAGCAACAACGTTACGCACCTCCTCTTCAAATGCTCCGGTGTTTCCAGGAAAGCTCAGCTTTGCAGATGCTGCAGTTAACAACCTTTTTGGCTGAGTGAAGAGTGAAGTGCTGCCACTCTCTGGAGGTTTTAGGTGGTGAAGGTGTTACTGCAGCGTTGATGTTGTTTTACTAACTTTACTGTTCACATCACTTTAGTTCGTTATGCTGACGTTGTCGTTACGGCCCGATGACGTCTTGAACGAATCGATTATTAAATTTGTTGGCAATGAATTTTATAATTGATCTTTGTTGAGTACGTTGATTAGTTGTTGCACCCCTACACTCAATGTCAGGAAGTTTCATTCATGAAAATAAAAAAAAGGAATTTTATGAGTGTGGTTTTAAGATCCATAAAGGAAAGTGTGTCATTTTTAACAGTGTCAGCAGTGGAATTAAGGGAACAGGGCTAGGTCGGTGTGTCTGTCTGCGAAGTTGCAGCTCTAAAAAGTTTAACATTTGCAGAAGCACAGCCCGTGGTAATCTAAACCGCAACAACAACCATTCATCTCTCTCTGCCAATATATCAGCACACTGTAACTCTCTTCCAGGAGCTTGAAGCACTAAGGCATTTAAGTAGTTTTGATGTTTTGATCTTATACAATAACATCAATAGCTGTTTTAAATGAATGCTGATATTGTTAGACTACATGGATACATTTAGATTTATATCATAGTTTCAATGACAGAGTCAAACAGGATTATGTCAACATCATTATGAAGTGTAATTTATATAGGATTTTTTTAAAATAGCAAAATAATAGAAAAAAAAAAGAAAAAAATAGCTTCAAAGCAATCCATTAGTGCAATAACGTAGGTTGGGCTAACAGCAGAATTATTGCACATGACTCCTATGGCAGGTCTGGACCACTTGTGTATTGTGTTCTGGCCTAAGAGAAAATTCAGAATATGAGAAAACTGATTAATGCAGCTAGTTCTCCAAATCTGTACGAGTAGTTCTTGCATGAGGCCCAATGTCTCACTTTCAGTGTATCACGTTACTGTCCCCATCATTTTTACAATCATAATATTTGTCTTTTTTTTGGTAGATATGCAAACTTTTCTAAGACACAGCATCACAAGAGACAACTGGATATTGCTTTTATAATGTGACAGTAAATGTTGGTGATTAATTAGCTTTAATTGTGTGCAGTATTTCATTTGGTGTCATTTTATGTAAATAGTGTACATCATATTTTGACAGGAACCTCGTAGTGTGAGTGTTTCGTTTTCCCCTCATATGGAACAAGCAAAACATCAGTGAAATAAAATTGATGATGTTTGTTTGAGTAAAGCCCTAAACATGGACACAACTGAAAACATGTCATGTACTCAGCTGTCTGTTTAGTGTGAGCTGTCATTAGCTGATCTGACATTGTTTCTAAACATGTCAGAAATGGCTCATTCTTGTTATGGGACAAATCTGTGTGATTCTTACACTGACTGAATTAATGCCATATGATTAATACAGGCAATAAATGAAGGACCACCATGAGGGAGAGACTGAAGGCAGGGTAGAAGCTCTATAAAGCCTCTTTAATCCCACATTTTCTGGTCGTTTTTGTTGACAGTAAAATTATACAGTAAAGACTTCATCATTATGCCAGAAGAAGTTGGAAAGATTGATTTCATATGAATTCACTGTAAACTGTGTGTTTCAAGGCTTTATAGGATAACTAAAAGTGACCTTGTTCTTTGTCCATTAGTAATGACTAAACTTTTCAAACATGCAGCATGCATGCAACAGTGTATGAAATATTCAAGGAAGAGTTTTTTCATAATATTACATTGCTGTAAACTGAAAATCTGAAGCGTATTTGTGTATTTTATTAAACAAAATTACATCATACTGTACATGTAGAAATAGGCTACATTAAGGACATTATCCTGCATGCCATATATACTGTGCTTAGAATGTATACATGCATACTGTACATAACCACCCACTTCATGTATTTAAAGCAAAAAATTACATTACCTATTCCATATTTCTTCCTTTCATCTATTTGAATTTGTTTGCAAAGCTGTGGAACAAAATACTGTAAAGTAAACATGCTTTCAAAAATTGCTTATAGCTGTTTTACACTGTTGCTAAAGCATGTTCATGAAACGAGTATACAGTATCTCACAAAAGTGAGTACACCCCTCCCGTTTTTGTAAAATGTGACAACACTGAAGAAATGACACTTGCTGCAATGTAAAGTAGTGAATGTACATCTTGTATAACAGTGTAAATTTGACCTCAAAATAACACATCACACAACCATTAATGTCTGAATCGCTGGCAAAAAAGTGAATACACCCCCAAGTGAACCAGGTGAAGTGAAGATAAATCCAAGATTCCTTGAGTCTATGACAACTATGCTCATTACTCTAAGTGCAATAAAACCCACTAATTCATCAGAACTTAATCAATACACCTGTTCAACAAGCATAAACATGTAAACATGTAGAAAGTGTATAAAGAGTTTATTGTACAGAGTCTAAAGTGACTTTGCTGCTGTAATCATTACAGTTACTGCTCTAGAATCAACATTTAGTTATATTTAAAAAGCACTTTAGTAATGATAAGAATATGATATTGACACAAACTGAACCGATAGTATCGATAAAATTCTAATGATACCCATCCCTAAACATAAGCTGAACACTACAGTTAGTCAAAAAACACTTTTTAATGGGGACCCACTTAATTTCCCTGCGACCCACTCAAATGACCACTTGTGGTTCCTGGGGACTCAGTAAATTCAAAACCCACCAGCATCATTGAAGCTGTCGAGAAACTCATCAATACTGATGGTAGTGATTCACTTTCATTTCTTCAAACAACGTTGATCAGGATTATTTGATGATTCATGTGTTTATTGTTTTGCAGATGTGTAGAGTAGAGAGTATCAGGAGAACATGCTTTTTCCTCCTGGGCACCACCTACCAAAGTATGGTTACCCCACTAAAATGTGGTAATTTCCACCACTGGAGAGGACACATGATTCTGCCGACACACAGTGTGTTTAATCTCCTCTGCCAGATAAACAAACACAACCACATTTAAAACTGAAGCTAAAACTCTGATAATGTACAGGAGGTATGCTGAATGTCAGGCTAATCCATGAAGATTAGTTTTTATCTAAATCCACAACTCCCTCTATCTGTTCTCTCGTGTATTAATGTCCACAGGGTTTCTCCATGTACGAGTCCAGCTTGACACAAACTGTAGATAGTTTTGACATATATCCTTACCTCCCTGTACTTTTTCAGTTGTGACTGCAAAAAAAACAATCAAAAGGCATTTAAATATATATACTTCATGTGGTAGATGTGGACATTTGAGAACACTTAAACTACAAGACAAGAGAAATATGCTTTTTGAAATATATCCTCATCTTTGTTATGTTAAATGAAGTAAGTTACATGATCCAAATGTAAAAAGAAGTTAAAATTGTTTTTAGAGAACACTGCATATTGTAATCTGCTACAGTTACAATTGAGAACCGAATTCTTTGTGTATGGTTTACACCAGAGGCATAACAAGTTGGCGCGGGGCCCCGATGCAAGATGGTCATAGTGGGCCCTCCCATCACAATAAAGTAGCACAATGTCAGTTACAAATTGAAGAAGTGAAAGCTTGCAGCTTTAAAACGACCAGCCACAGCGAAATGCATTGCACAGGTGCCACCTAAAGTACATAAAACCAGACAGCATTCTATAAAGAAGATGAGTCATTATAGCAAGCACCATCACACATATGAAAACATATGAACAAATGACCAGTGACAGTGCAAAAAAATTTTTTCCTCTTAATGATGGCACACAATGACACACATATGAAAAAAGATTATGAGCAATGACTCAAGACAAAATGTTTTATGTCTGCTCATAGGCATTATAAACACAAACTACAAGTGCGTGGATTGATTACTAGCCAAATAATTTACAATAATAAATAAGGCGCACTCTTCTGAGCTTTTTGCTGTGCAAAGTCGTTTATTAAACCCTTTAAATCAAGTATGGCAAACTTGCCCAGATTAAAGGGCCTGTCCCAGTATGCTCTTCAGGTAAGATCTGATAAGTTTTAGTTTGGAAAAAGATTGTTCTGGAGAGGCCACACTCACTGGAATTGTTAAGAAAAGCAGTTAACGGTGCAGATTACCTCAAAGATTGCAGTGATGCAGTTAGTGTCCACACACAATATCTTGGTTAGTTGTACTGTTTTGACTTTTCAGAAGCTGTCTATTAAACACCTGTGTAATGACAGAAGTTGGGTGGGAAATGCCAAGGTTAACTCATTTTTGTCAATATGGCATATCTTACTTGCTTGCTCAAAAAAGTCCATCTGTTACGGTGCACAGTGTTTCAGGGTGCAGAAGTTTGAAAGTGCCCGGTGGCACGTCCTTGTCCTCATCCTCATCATCACCGCGGTGGATGCCGTGATGCTATTTTTAGCAGCACGTGTCCCCTTCAGCTCTTTTGTTCGCAACTCGTGCTTGCTGTTATCTGTCTTCCTTTGAATGAAAATTCATATTTGTTACCTGCTTCTTTCATTTTCACTTCTGAGTCACACTTTTGTGTTTTGTAATGTTATTCAATATCGTGTTCATTTCACAGTTACTGTCACCTCACAAGCAAGCTACTCTTCTGTGGGGATTTTGCTATGCAGCAATGTGCAAGTCAATAGTACCCAGAATTCTGTGTGGGCCTATGTTATACATCTTCAAAAGAAATCCTGTGAATTCATCCTTATTTACTTATTTAAACTTAATTTAGAATTTAATTTAGTACCTGGTGTAGAGTTATGTGGCAATAGAGTATTTGTATGTAAAAGTATTTTATGTCATTGTATTGTTATGAATACGAATGACATCAAGTGTGAGACTAGACACCATGAAGTAAGAGGCTAAACTTACTGTCTACTACCTACTGCGACATAAGGTTAAGCAGTTGGCAGTATATGTTATCAGTTTACATAGTCAGTTTACTTTACTTTAATTATACTAACATGAGAGATAACTTCCCCTTCAACGACTGCAGGCCCCATGCAACTGCATTTCCTGCATATATGTTAGTTATGCCGCTGGTTTACACAGAATACATTATTCCCTTCTTCTTATCTCTCTTAACATTTAGTTTAATTTTGGCCTGCCAAACTATAAACTGAGGGAATCTCTGGGCCATTACTTCCAAGATATCTCATTGAAATTTTCAGCATTTCTCCTTACATAAAAACATTTTATGTTTCTCAACAAGCTGCTGTCTAAGGCAAATATATGGGTGCCTGACATGTACAACTTTACGTTCTCTGAGATGGACCTGAACAATTTCCACCTCCAGTGGTGCTGCTTTGTAGTTCACCCTGACCTCTGACCTATGTGTAAAAGGGGTCAAGAGAGAAATTATTTCTCTGAAGGGACCAATAAAGTATCATGTTAACATTATGGCCTCCTTCTTTATTTTTCAACCTTTGCCTTTAGAAAAATAAATAAATAAATAAATAGACTGTAGATGAGATTCATAAAATCTACATACATAATGGAAAGTTATAAGGGATACTGTATATAATGCTTATTTCTATCTTGTACGTGGAAAAAAAAAAATTTAAATGCAGAGAGCAAATGTTTTACAGAGGTGGTATATACTTCTTGGCTTTCCCCCTCTCCTTTATAGAGTTATATATCTTTTTTGTGCATGTAACAGGTTTGCAAAGTGAAAAAGCCAAAAGTCCAGCCCAAAGGGAGTTCCCATCTCCACAGAAAGCTCTGCTCTGAAGCGTTTGAAAACAGCTCGTTTGTAGTCCAGCCCTTCACTTCCTTTACTTGTGACGTCACAATGAAAAAGCGTCATAAAGCAAACCAAGCTTGTCTGAGCGGAGGCCCTTTGGCTCGACTCACCTTGTTTGGTTTTCCATTGTAGAAATGCTGTACCTGTACCTGCTTCCAGGTACTTTTTTTCGTATCACCTCACCTCCGTCGAGGTTCCAAGCGAGCTCTATTCATTGCATCATCATTGCGTGCACCAGACAGAGGCCAGCAACAGAAAGTTTTATATTTTACAGTTTTCGTATGTAATTTCATCACTAAATCCACTTCTGAGAAGTTTTGAGGTGTGAAATCAGCTGTGTAGATTTCGAATATTGACAGTTTTACAAGAAGTGATGGCGGAACAAAAATGTGCTTGAATATTTTTGGAGTTGAGGAGCTCCGCAAGAGGCTACGGGGGAAGCCTGCGCGTGTGAGGCGTGTGAGGCCGGCCAGCCGCGCGCTCACAGAGCCCTCTGTTCCCGCCGTCACACAGACCGCTGCAGCAACAACGGCAGAGGAAAACACAGCTGGAAGGTTTTCATACCGCTTATCTGTCTTTACATTCTGAGGAATGTTGAAACGTTTTAACTGTAGATATATTTTAAGAGCTGGTGTGTGTGTCGCGTTGAGCATTACATCGCGGCAGTTGTGTGTGGCGTCGCTATGACGACAAGCCACGTACTATCTCTGGGTACTATCTGCAATGGAAAACGGAGCAGGGCCGAGTAGAGTTGAGTCTATCGATTTGCGCTATGGTAGCATTGTTCGGCAAGACAGCATAGATCGTCAGAACACTGGCAACAGTTCTAAGTTTAGTCCTAAAAGAAGATGCAACTCCGACTCTGGGCCTGGAAATTCAGAATCACAACCTGTAAGTATGCTTTATTGGTTTTGAATTATATTTAAAATAAACACGGCAATGTAACGTCACAGACTGTTCAAGTGCGGAATTGTTTTAAACGTTGGCTAACACAGCTAAAGTTATAGCTATAATGCTAATGTTACACCTGATGTGAAAGCTACTGAGCAAACGTTCAAATTGTTTGGCCAATTTTTATGTAAAATTGAGTTGAAATATGATGATTTTTGTAGTGGTTTATGGTAAGATGTGGAACAATGATGTTGTGTGGTTGTGGACTTGAGTAACTTATACCATCTGCTAGGTTACGGTCTGAAGCGGCTTTGATTTGGATCACACTACCTTGTTTCTTACGACCCGCCCTTCTCTGCTTCTGATTGGCTAGTAGTCCTTACCTGGGAACTGCTCATGTGCAACTCCCAACAAAGATTTTGTACAAGTAAGATGCATCACTCTGCGGCTCAAGAGCGGAGCGTATAACACAGGGTGAAAAGAGGAGCAACAGCAATGTGCAGTATGACAAAAATATGGTGTTTTTTGAAAATTAAACCATGTAAACTTGTTCTGGTAGAACCCCTAAATAAGATTTTGAACCTGAAAATGAGCATAATGCCACCTCTTTAATTTAGTGAAAAAAATATACTGATTTCAAATATCAAAACTCCACCACAACCAGAAGTCACTGGCACTGTTGGAAGATGGAGAAATCTACATTCTTCTCTGCTCACATTGCTTTTGCGTTGGCTCTACCAACAACAGTAAACCCTCTCAAATGACCAGACCGAATATATAAATATATATTTGAATACCACAAGACTGAGAACCTTCAACTAACTTTACCAGAAGCCATTCCCCTCACATCCCCTGCCTGTCTAAGATGATGTAGCTCCAAACAGAAATATAACTCCATTGCAACACACTTCTCAGATTTCTACATGTCTCCCACATGTCCTCTGACATTGCACTTTAGTTCCAGAACACCCTATTACTAAATCACCACTAACACAAAGTACAGACCTAGTTCGTGGGATAGTAAAGCAATGCGAGCCCCTGCTGACCTCTCTGGAGCTCTACCATCCTGTAGATCGGTAAATCAGTCCGCTGACGCTTTCCCAAGGCTGCTCTGACTCTGAAGGTCAGGGACAGGGAGGATGTGACCCGAGAGGTCATAGGTCATAGGAAAAGTACTTTAGGGGCCTGAATCCCACTGAGAGAGGGAGAGTAAGAGGCAGACAGGGAGAGAAAAAGAGATGAGGTACAAAAACAGAAGATCAAGGATTGAGCGCTTAATGGATAGAGAAATGAACTTGTGAAAATTACATCCTACTGTGGTTTGCTATGTAGGGAGGGAAATGCACACACAGCCGACATACAGCCTCTCGCCTAAGGTTGAAAGTTATGACTTATTCGGTTTAAACAACCCGCTCTCATTAAATCAAACACACTTGCTTTGTCACGCCCACCAGTGTCTCACACAGACCCACAAGATGAGACCGGGCTGGTTTACTGACTGACTGAGCACAAAAACAACTTTAAAAAGCTTCCATGTTTGAAACCAGCTATTTCAAACCAGTTATTATATTTAATAGATGTCACCCAAACTTTAATATGATGCTACGTACTGAGTGCTTTTACATATATAGATTACCCAGCTTTCGCACACATTTGGTGTTATCCAAATTTAGCTGTTTAACTGAGTCATACAATCAGATTGAGTCTCCCTGCTGCCATGAATAAACTCCGGATGGGTCCCCTACACTGATAGAACAGCTCTCCAGGTTCAGCCATAAGTTTCTTCTTTCTTTTTGAAACAGTTATTTTAATTTCTCATGTTATTTCATTTGAATAATTTTCAGACAAATAAGAAAATAAAGTGTTCAGCATTTTAGCAGTTCATTATATAAAAGTAAAGATTGGGAAGAAATCTGAAAAATGTACTTTTTTTGTATAGCAGAATGATTGCGGGCTCTACGGATGTTGGTCTGTCTCATGGTCAGTCGGTCCACCACTTTGGTCGAGAAATATCTCAAGAACTGTTGGATGGATTGCTATGAAATTTTCGACAGCCATTCATGGTCCCCAGAGGATAAATCCTATTGACTTTGATCATCCCGTGACTTTTCCTCTTGTGCTACCAGCAGGCTAACATTTTTGTTTGCCATGAAATATTGTACATATATTGATAACTCTGGAAATCTCCTGATGTTTCCTTTTAGTGCCACCATGAGGTTTACATTAGTTTGGAGTGAAGTGTGTCATCAGCTATTGCATAGATTGCAAAGAAATTTGGTAAACAGCCATCTCCTTAATATTTTTTCTTCATTTGTGTACATATTGGTGATCAAAAAATAGAAACTCTGATCATTTTTTTTGGCAGAATTGAACTGCATTAGATAAGACCGGTACATTAGATAGTACAGGTATACCTAATAAATTGGTAACTCAGGAATTACTGTAGATGGTCTTGGTTGTATGAAAGCAATTTCTGACTGAACACACACACACACACACACACACACACACACAGCTCACAGTGAAGCCACTTCTGGCCCAGGAGTGAGGTGAAAATAGTATTTTCTTCTCATCATTCAAGGTTAGCCAAGTGAGAAAGAGCTTACCACACAATGTGTTATAGCTCAGCCTCACAGTTATGCGTCTCACAGAAAGGTGGTATAATTGACTCTTCTACCTCCATTTGTTTCGCTGGGGAGTTTTGATAGCGTACAGTGGGAGATACCTGTTTTTTGAGTTACTATGAATTCAGTTTGTGTGAGCAGCGTTAGTGTAGTGTGATAATTAAATAAATTCCTCGGGGATACACAGCCTCAAGGCTGGCAGTTTCTGAAAACTTCAGACGTGGGTGGAACACTTTTGAGATAAATGTTACAGTTGATGTTTTATATCCATGTGCAGATTTACAAAAGCAGTTTATAAATCACATTTTGTAAGCCGTGAATCAAAGTGATCAAAATCCAAACACATTGTAAACATGAACTGTCTGAAGTGCATCTTAGTGGGAACTACTACTCCCAACAGCAATGGGAGGAAAGATGGTAAGCATTATTAAAAGGTCATGAACCACTGTGTGTTGATTGAAAGATATGAGAATAACATGATTTGGTGAAAATTGATGGCCTTCATTATATCTAAAGCGATTAGCAAAATCACACAACTGATTGTGCAGTAATCAATTATGAATTGAAGGAGTTTTATTAAACGTGGTTTGGCAGTTGGGTAATTGGGTTGGATTTACATAATAATACTGACACTTTTAAAAACTCAAATTGAAATGATTGTTCAGATAGACAATGAATATGATTTAGTTTGATTGTTAACGTGTAATTAATAAATATCTCTATGTCTTAATAGTAAAGTTAATCCGAAGTGCTTATGTAGTCTTAGGTTTTTAAGTTTTAATTTGAAAATATTGGCCTTAATAGTATGATCTAATGGTTTTTAAGAACATTTTATTTTCTCTGCCTTCCCTGTTCTCTTTCTCTTCCTTTCACCTTTTATCACTGTGTTAGTTCTGTAGTCAGTAGAGCAATATGTCCAAACAGACATGACATGAGTGATCCCATCAATATACATGTTCCCTCATCAGCGGTTTTATAGTGACTTTCTATGGCAGTGTATATGTGAGTGCGTCTTCTGCACAACAGATGGGCCTCAGTAGGGAGCAAGGTGTGTATGTGCCCATCTCCTGTTGTCCCCCCAGGACCCATAAAGCATGTAGAACAAACAGGCTAATTAGTCCTACACACACACACACACACACACACACACACACACACACACACATAGTCTTGCTCCTTAATGGTTCAGATTCATATAAATCAGTGTAGTCATATGAAACCCTCACATCTATAGTGTATACTTCCCATTGGTTGGAACCTTTCAAAAACCATTGTATTAACTCAGTAATACAAGACAAAACACAAGGCAGTTTTTAGTAGATTCTGAGAAGTTGCTATTCATATTTGTTTCCTAAAAAGTAATATCCGTACATATGAAATGTCCTCTTTGGTGTCTCCAATCAGACAAGGCAAATCATGACAAACACATTTTGCTGTTTAGAAGGGCAGAGGTGGCCCATTTACACATTATATATCTCCTATAAATAACAGTGGTAGGTGAAGCATTAGACATGATCTAAGTAACAATAGCTATTGTGTCTGTTTTCTACTTTTCTTGTGAGAATCGCTCAAGCCAACAGATATGATCCATCAGATTCGTGGGAGGCTGATAGGAGCTGTGCTCATTCAAGCACAACCCGGATTATTCAAACATGTCAGACTGAGACACCAAGGCCAGGCTGCTGACAAATAAGGAGCTGGCCAACACTAGTTGTTTGTTGACTGTATGTCACATAAGCTGCATTTTGTGTCTCTGCGTCAACGTTACACATCATGTACAGCACGTCTGCATATTTCAGTATTTGTGTGGATGGATGAAATTGAATCCCGTCCACATCAATAAAAGTAACAAGCACATTTCTTTGAAGATTATGAAGATTATATGAAGATTATGTTAGTGCTGTTTGTAAGAGAAAGAACCTTTATAAGCCTTCTTGGATCTACACAAGGTCAATGAAAAAGATGGTGTGTCTTTACGTTTGTGTGTGTGTGTGTGTGTGTGTGTGTGTGGGTGTTGGTTGGTGGGTGTGTGTCTGTGTCTGTGTTTAGTTCTCCCTTAGGGGCCCTTTTGTTAAGCCACTGTCATGCACCTCCCGTCATCAGATAGAAACTAATCTGTGTAGAGCTGGTGGCTTCCTCTGCTTCTCTCTGACTTTTCTGTCTTGTATGTGGTATCTGTGTGGTGTGTTTGTGTGTGCGTGTGTACATAAGCACGGATTCATGTGTCTGTGTGAGTCCTTTCCACAGGGTAAGGCTGAGACAAATGTGTACTTGTCAGTGATGAATCTCCTAAATCTATGAAACACTGGTGTCCTTGAACTTCAAGGTCTGCCATATGCTGCCCAGGACAGAGCTGGGGGAAATGTGTGTGTGTGTGTGTGTGTGTGTGTGTGTGTGGTGGTTAGGATAATACCTTCAGGCAGTACTCTCAGACCAGCACGAGGTCCGTTAGATGCATTCTGTTTCACAGAGGTCATTAGGTCACTCTGGGAAGTCTGTAATGTTACAGTGACAAGTTTGATTGGTAGTGTTGATTTATCACCCTATTTGGCACATTTCTCATGATTTGTGGAGTATGTCGCTAATATTACCTTTCCCAGTAAGACTGTCGCAAAAGAGTGTGAGTAATAAGTAAGTGAATAACAAAATATTACACTAAAATTGTACAAATATGTGACTTTTGCATCCAATTTACTAAACAAAAATGTGATGTTTGGTATATCAAACATACAACATTTAGAGCATAACATTACTGAAATTATTTTCCTTTATTTGATCTCCTGTTCTCTAAAGAATTCTGGATGACCTTGGATTTAATTTCTCTCATTAACTGAAAAATAAGCAATGTATGGTCAACTCACTGTAAGAAGATATGAACAAGAGTATAGATACAAAAGTAAACCTCTGAAAAAAAGTCTATTAGATTAAGGCTGCCTATAATCTTTCCTAATAATGTTGAATCACATTTTCAATTTTCTTCCTGGCTTGACCAAACTAAAAATGAATGTACCCTTAGGCATGATAAGACGGTCTTACCGGCTCCTATTTCCCCTCAGCCTGCTCTGTCTGAAGTGTTTACAATTTCTAAATGTGCAAAAGAAACAATGTCCCTCTTTGCCCTCTTAACTTTCTCCAACTAAGTCCTTTAGTTATGGGAAGCAAGAAATAACCTTTGGAGAGGTATCCATATCGAGTGTCATCTGTTTCCTCAGGAGATGGATGATGATGTAAGTTATCATCCAAACACTACATGGATTTTAGAGGGCTAGGGAGACATTGTTTAGGTAAAAAGTGAGAGAGATATATACAGTCAATGTTTTTAAGAAAAAAAAGCTCTGTTCAGACACCTCACTATAGAAGTAACAAGGATCTGATCCCCCTCTGCCTTCCCACCGGCATGTGCTTGCTTATTTTAGGTATGTTGGTATAATGTTTACCATGTTCTCTATTTTAGTATAGCATGTTAGCATGCTAACGTTTGCTAATTAGCACTAAACTGAAAGGTTGTCACTGAATGTTATTAATTTTGTGTATAATGTATATATGCAAATTCTATTTTGACATGATAATGGCGCAAAATGAAAAGGGGCTTCGTTACATCTAAGCTACTTTTAATTTTTTAACATTTTATAGTTAGGTCTAAATATATACAATATATAATAAAAAAACATTCTAAACATTCATGGCAATGAAAGAGAGAGAGAGCGAGAGAGAGAGAGAGAGAGAGAGAGAGATCTCATCTCATGGAAACAAGTTTCTGCCACTACATATCAAAGTTTCCTCCTCACTAAAGGAAGAGCTGTCCAGGCCGGGCCCTGATCTTTCTCACAAGGTGTTACAATTAAGGGTGCTCTGATCAATCGGCCACCGAGCGTAGTCGGCCGATAATGGCCTTAACTAGTTTGATTGGTTATTGCTAAAAAGGCTGATAAGAAAAGCCGATCAGATGATGCCATACTCGCCAGACAAATTTTCAACGGCAGCTAAAATTTTCACTATGCGGTTTTCAAAGCTAGCTAGCACCAAAGTCTTTTTCAGACAGGAAGGGATTAATGCGCCCACTTGATCATTTACAATTAGAGTTGAGCAGCCTAGTCCGCATATTTTTGGATGGTGGGAGGAAGCCGGAGCACCCGGAGAGAACCCACGCAGACACGGGGAGTACATGCAAACTCCACACAGAAAGGCCGGGGCAACTGGGGTTTGAACCGAAGACCTTCTTGCTGTGAGGCAACAGTGCATACATATCCAAAATAAATCAGTAATATCTCCTCAACCATTAGGCCTAGATGCATAATTCTGGTCTCCTTTGAAAGGTCAGAAGCTAAGGAATATAAATCCATTGTAGATTAACATATTTATTTTACCATTATAGACTACATGGATATGAAATACAGAAAAAATATAATATTTTCATCCTCGCCTGGTAACAAAAGCTTTATTTTGATGCAATAAACCATCAAAACCATCCTAAGGTAGATTATAATGCACCTGAATATCTTCTAATACACCTAGAATATAACTGTAACTGTAAATTTGATGAAAAGAAACTGATATACAACAGTTATTACACAATCTTTCAAAAATATACCAGACGAATGTCCATGTTTTGGCCATATTTACTGTTTATATGTTTACTTTCATTGGTAGTTATCTTCAAAACATTATTTCGCTCCATACAACCACATTCCAAATAACATAAAGCTTCCAAAACATTGAAATATTGATAAAAACAGTCAATATAAATGACCAAAAGCACTCCCCTGCTTGAGAACAGAACATCCTACAGGGCTGTGGGCTCATTTTGTTCGTCTCGACAAGACGATTTCAGGCGTATCCTGCATGTCTGTGTAGCTCCTACTGGTCGCCAGCAGAGACCGAAAAAGATCGCCTCCGCCAAATTACACTCTTCTTCGGCTCTCATACCTCGTGACACAAACGAAACTTAAGACCGCAGCCGACCTCACCAAGATGGCGGCCTGCCAGACGATCTCTGTGGACACAAAGCGCTCCCAGTGCAACAGTTAGCCTAGCCTACTGTGTATGTAGCTGTGTTTACTTTGCGACAACTCCCAGTCGCCGCCGTCCCTCTGTATACTCTCCTGTTACTTTCAGTAACAGTTCCACTTCGTTGTCGGTCAATGCAAAAAAAAAAAATGCCCGGAGTGGTTCTTCGTCTGTATTACTTTCTTCTTTCGCTAAATTGTCTGCTGCAGAGTAGACCGTCTGCTTCATGTGTTTTCAGTCGTTTTAATATGGACGGAGATCAACTCTGTAAACGCTGCTCTGGACGGAGAAGATCGTTTTCGTTATAAAACTGTTTTAAAAACATAGCAGTGTGGATGTAGCCTCACATTACCCTACTCCTCTCATGTCAGCCCTCCCCTTAAATGTTTCCCTGTAAATCTTTTAAAGTGTTTGCTACTTTCGCCTCTGGTAAAGTCGGTGGCAATAGGGTATGTAAAATATGTAGACTGTGCTTGGTGCAAAAGGAGAAAAAATTAAAACAATCCAGTGAAATGATATAAGGCCTATAGTCTACTAGTGGTAAACCATATGAAATTATAATGAATATAGTAGTGGTAATATTAACAATATATACTAACAGTATAATATGAAATTTACATTGTACTTTTATTTATTTAAATTTTCTTTATTTTCAAATCTCATTGAAGGCAGTTTTGACTCCTCTCTGTAGCCCACTCTCCCTCTCTCTGCTCCTCTCTCTCCTCTCTAAACCCACAGAACCTGCCTGAGCTTTCCAGAACAAAAAGCAGCGACTTCAGAGTTTATCATTAGCTGTGTTTCCATCAACATTTTTTAATATGCATTTTGAAGTATCGCATTAGAAAAGGTTGATGGAAACGGCAAAATTTGAAAAGAAATCCTTAATTTGTTTGCTTGAGGTGGTTTTTGCCTTTGTTGAAAAAGAGTAAATGCACTAAATGGGAGATGGAAATACTTTTTCTGAATAGGTTCTGACGTAGTGAACTTGTAACTCACGTCTGATCAGCAGTTTCTGCTGTCGGCGTCTTGCCCGGTTGTGCGGAGTAACAACACTTGCCGTAACCTGGTTTATTCGCTCCAAACCAGCTGATGGAAACGCACATATTTCGCAATTACATTTTTTTGTCTTTTTTGCACATTTCAAAAGTATGCTTAAAATTCGCATGATAATTGGATGGAAACATGGCTATTGACTCATGATGCCTGCTCCTTTATCTCCTAAATATTTTGGCTACACCCTTTTTTGTTGCAGTTTTTATGGTTGTAGTAAATTTATAAAGATGCTGTTTATTCTGTTTTTGTAGTTTAAACACAGTAAAGCTATATTTGTTAAGCTATAAGATGTTCACAGTAACCAGGCAAAGGCTGCTATGGTTTAAGTCTCTAAGACAGATTGAGCGGAATTTGTTGCCCATGTTTCCTGGCAGTAAAATAAACAGTTGTCATTTCATGATACTTTATCATCTGTTAACATTAACACTTAATACATTGTTTTTAGGACCAATTAAATAAATATACAGTATACTGTATAATGCTACATGATAAATAAAAGGCTCCAAATAGACCCGGTGATCGGTGATCGGTATCGGCCGATACTGCTTTCAGCAATCGGTGAGTGGCCCAAAAAATCCTGATCGTATCACCTCTAGTTACAATAACTATCACAATAGAAAGTACACTCAATTGCGCGTGTCTTTATTCCCCTGCAGCAAAGTCGCAGACATCAGCCCAAGGATTAGTACATGATGACACTATCACACGGAAGCGCTTCCGCCAGCTACACATATAGGTTGGTGTGTGGTGGTGGCGTCACTTACTGATCCTTCAGAAATGCTTGGGAAAATGTAGCGTGTGTGGACATTACCGTGCTACTCGATCAATAAAAGAGCTTTGTTACTAGTTTTGTAACTAGTCTACACATTCTCATCTCAGGTCATCCCAGACGTCCCTCGGCGTCTCATACACGACGCACATGGTACCCTTCATCATCTGACGCCTTTTAACACATGGTTAAAAGTGTTAAATGGCCACATGGTTGGGTGTAGGCAAAAAACAACTTCATTAGGATTAGGAAAATATCATAGATTGGGTTCAAATAAGTTACGTGACATAAGTAACTTAAAACTTTAAATAAATCAACACTGACTTTTGGTTTCACATGGGACATAAAATAAGACTCGTGGGTAAAAGTCATGTGTTTGTTTGATTGATCCATTAATCCAACCCAGCCATCTCCTGAAGCAGACTGTGATATTCTGTATTCTACGTTACCTGACGCAAATGTGTTACAGTGGAGTTGGTTAAAAGCCCGGTACATCTCACACTTTTGCTAAAGGGTACCTTGTGCATCTGTATGAGATGCCTAGGGGCATGACAAAACGTTATGTTATTTGACGACCTGGGAATGAGACCATTCAGACGGTATCAGTGTGTGTGCGCGTGAGTGCGTGGGTGGGTGTGTGTGTGTGTGTGTGTGTGTGTGTTACATGCAGGCCACTTGCCAAGAGGCTAGATGCAAAGCGGGAGTACGGAAACAGCAGGTTTATTTCTCCTGAGTTTATTGTTTATATGGAACATAATTCAATTACTTTTCTTCTCCTGTTTCAAGTCATGAATAATTGCTCTGTGCACATGTGTGTATGTGTTTGTGTGTGCAGTGTAGGTCTGGAAATTAATTACTAACAGTCTGTATGAGCTAATGGACTGCAGCCACTAAACATGGTGTTTAAGATGTCCACAAGCTGCAGCCATGTGCTAAATAAAATAATGGAATTGTCTTTCTTTCTTGCTTGCTTTCTTTGTCTTATGTTCCCCTGTCTCAGCCTGCCTCTGTTACTTATGGAGAGAAAATAACACCCAGACTTCTTTGTGCTGCCAACTTCATTCCCCAAGACTGCATTGTGGTTGCTGGATAATTGTTGAGCCTTTTCAAAAGGCAAAGTCAGATCCTTGGGGAGCGTGTGTGAACAACTGCATGTGGGTCTGTGTGTGTGTGTGTGTGTGTGTGTGTGTGTGTGTGTGTGTGTGTGAGTGTGTGAACATACTGATTCAGCAACCTGTGTGATGGAAAAGTATTATCATGATGATTTGAGTTGACTAGCTTTGGAATTTCATATGTGAAATTATTTATTCTTTTTATTCTTACATTACATCGCATTACATTTACTCATTTGGCAGATGCTTTTATCCAAAGCAACATACATTTCAGGAACAACATACAAGCATCAACAAAGCATCAATACAACAAGAGATCTACAAGTGACAATACATACTAGTAAGAGCAGAAATAAATACTAGTAAGAGCTAATAGCACGTATGGCATCAATGGGGTAAATACCTTGGGAAAGAAGTAAGGAAAAACGAGCAATCAATACAAGAGAATTGTAAGGGGATATAAGAAGAAGAGCACAGGAAGTGCATGCTAGAGGTGTTATAAGAGAAAATGTTCTTGGAAGAGATGAGAAGAAGAGTTCTTGAAGCTATAGAGGGACACCCCTTCTCTGATGGCATATAGTAGCTTATTCCACCATTGTGGTGTTACAGATGAGAACAGCCGGGACTGAGATTGCTTTGTGTGTAGGGATGGCAGAGCTAGGTGGCGTTTGTTGGAGGAGTAAGAAGGCAGTGCTTGTATTACGGAGTTTAGGTAGATTGGTGTAGTCACTCAATCTGTATGCAAGCATTAGTGACTTGAATTGAATGGTAACCAGCGGAGGTCGTTGAGTACAGGAGCGACATGAGTCCTTTTGTTCTCATCAAAAACCAGACGCGCTGCTGCATTCTGAACCATTTGTAGGGGTTTCACCGCACAAGCTGGAAGACCCAATAGGAGGACATTGCAGTAGTCAAGGCGAGAGATCACTATGGCCTGTACCAGAAGCTGGGTGGCATACTGAGTAAGGTAGGGTCTGATTTTTCTTAGGTTGTATAGAGCAAAGTGGCACGACCAAGATTTTGTAGAATTTGTAGTTTGATGTTATGGTGGATAGATTGCTTGGCTGGAATGACCAAGAGTTCAGTCTTAGGGGGGTTCAGTTGAAGGTGGCAAGCCTTCATCCATGCAGACATGTCTGAGAGACAGTCTGAGAGACAGTCCGTGATCCGCGTCGAGACAGTGGGGTCGTCTGGCAGGAAGGACAGGTAGAGTTGCTTATCGTCTGCATGGCAGTAGTAAGAGAAGCTGTGCGAGCAAATAATTGGGTGAGCACTGAGGTGGTGTAAATTAAGAAGAGAAGTGGCCATAGAACCGAACCTTGGGGCACCCCTGTGGTGAGGCAGTGAGTGGAGGACGATTGGACTTGCCATGACACATTCGAATCACAGGAGTGCTTTGCCTGAGATGCCCATTATCGGCCGATAGATCTCAACTTGAGTAGGGTTGAGGGAGGGCTTTCTGAGCAAGGTTGTAACACGAGCCCAAGACAATACATTGAATAGAGTAGATGGAGTAGATGTATGTTTTAATATGCATTTCCCTCTCTTCTTTAATATTTGGGATCAGAATTGCAGTTTCACCCTGAAATACTTGGTACTTCCCTCAGAAAAGTTATGCTAGCAGTGATTACAAAGGATGTTTGGATAAAATCATAATTGACAGCTTTTAATTTACAATTATCGTATATGCAAAGAGACATTAGAATTTACAGTATAAGTGAGGGAAATCATTGTCTCTTTAATGGTGGTAGCAGTTCAGAATCACTAATGGAAGAGATGAAGTTGAATGAGGTTTTGCTAATTAAACAGTATCTCTGCCTCCCTCTTTCTCTCTCCCTGTTTTGCTTTCTATTTCTCACACACACAATGGCACAGTGCTGCGTGTGCAGCAGAGCAGGAGGTCTCGGAGGCCTAATCTCAAAGCTAGCAAGGTACAGCCATAAAACTGACAGGCCAACTAATTATCCCAAAAATTACAACATCTTAATGTTCACGCTCACAGCAATGTTCACTAGGAACTGAGGATGCGTGTGCGTGTGTGTGTGTGAGCGTGCACCTGCAGGTTTGCATATTTGCTTGTTTTTAGTGAGTATTTGTATGTGTGTGTGTTAGAGAGAGTGTTTATTATGCAGACAGCTGGAGGTGGTCTCCTGCATGCAGAGTAGAGAGGACAGATTGTTGCAGCTCTTTGTTCAGGTTGTGCAGTGCTTACCCTACACAGACTCTTAAAAACAACAAAGAAGCAATGGAGTTTAGCGCTTATCGAATATTGAATTTTTGTTTATTTTCGCATGGAATACCTCTCTTAATTGAATTCTTCCCCTATGACTTGCTTTGTATCCCTCTCAGTTTACGTCTTACCCCTCCTCTCCTTTTGTATCTTGGTCTTTGCAGCATGTTGTGAGCCCCATGTAATCCTTTGGCTCTGTTGTCTGATGTCCCGTAACGTTGACATCCATACCTAATCTTGCGGTTCTGTGATCAGATGACTGAACAGAAACTTTCATCAGTTTATTCTGTCAGGATAAATTTAAGGTGAGAGGAAGAGAAAACACATTGTCCTAATATGTGGGACCCAAAAAAGATCCTCTGATGACAATAAATCTTTATTATATTATTTTATTTATTATGTAATATTATTGTATGTAATCTTGTAATGAAAGAAAGAAACAAAACAAAAACATAGTAGCCAACCCGTCCTTCCATTGCTGTCAGTGGTAAGCCGGAGGTGAATGTAATCCCTGGGTTTCTATGACAGTAGATAGGCAGCGTGATAAGAACTGTGCAAATACCATCATCGATTCACATCTCTGCTAAGGCTCCAATACCCCGTCAAAAATCAGATACAGGATTACAAAAGGAACAAGGGATTTACCCCGATCTCATTCTGCTTCTGACAAAATACCACAATGACATGTCAAGCTTCCATATTACTGGAAGTATGGTTATAATAATAAAAGTCTTACTAAAACTTGGGACAGACTCATATTGAGATGCTGTTATACAGTATATGATCAGTGAAGGCCTTGTATAAAATCTAATAAAAAAAATTAAAAACAAGATTTCTACTCTTGTCTAGGTTCCTGGAAAAATCTGGATTCAAGTTTAACACTTATCATGTGAAAGGCAATGTCAGCCAAATCAATGACACTGTCCAATAGTGAGTTTTTTATGTTGCATAATTATTCTAAAGGTGTGTTCAAAAAAGCAAAGCACTGACCGTACAGACATTAACTGTAAGCTTACAGATGCTAGCTGTAAGGTAGTTAGAAACATGCAGCTAATATGTTTGTTTGGGAGTGTGTCTGTAGTACAGTTTCCATTAAAACATGTGTGCAAATTTTAATTGAATTTCCAGAAAACTGATAAAAGAAAATGCAAATTAATGCACGAGTCCATCCCCTACTGTTATGTGAATATTTGTAGTTGGGTGCATGGAAATAATTCTCCAGTCGGGTGCCATTATACTTCTGCAACAATATGATGTAATTAACACAACACAAATCAAATCTCAAACAAACAAAAATGTTGTGGAAAACTGAAAGTAAAAATTTAATTTGTTTGTTTCATGTATTAATTTGAGGAGCAATGTAGTCTCCTTATTGGTCCACATAGATCTGGTGTTTTTTGTCTCTTCAGTGGAGCAGAAGCTTCAGTAGACATTAATGTCATGCTTCATGTGCGTCATAATTAATCTATTTCCATTCCATGTTTTACTTTTATTGATACACCAACCTTTCCACCTCAGCCACCTTGTGATTTTTATCAGTTTTTTTTATGTGCAAACTGAAAATGTGCATAAAACTATGCAGATGTTTGTGTTCAGCTCAGCATTTGACTAAACTCAGAATTCACCAGAAGCACCATTTTTTCTGTTATTTCCTTCCAATCTAAATATTTATAAAGAAGATTCATAAAGTCAGGGGATAAGCATACTTTTTTTGCTATCGGCTAAACATTTTCAGTTTGCGTAGATGAGTCCAATTGCGCAGATCCAGGCGAAATTGCCTGTAATCGCATCTTTCCATTGATTGATTGGACACCTTAATGAGAGAAACATAATTCCATTTACTTAATTTTAAGTTTTTCCATCAAAAGGTAAGGCTGGCATTGTTCTACGTTTTTCTTACCGCTAACAAAACTTCTCTAACCAGTCTTTGCCTCTCAGCTCCAATCCCATTGGTTCCTACTAAAGATATACTGTACATCTGTAAAAACAGGTTGCAAATACATGTTTTCATTTTCAAAAAAGTGATTTCTGACAGCTGGGTTACTGTAGGTTTTAGCAAATATTACAGGAATGTTCTAGACCCAGACAGAATGTGCCAAAGTAAAGCTTTTCAGGATTTCTTGACAATATGATACACAGAGAAATAGAATATCACCAGCTTTATCCTTTAAAGGGTTCACATGTTTTAAGAAAAAAGTAGGGGTGTCACGATACTCTAAATTCACAATTCAATTTGGCTTTTCGATTTTTTATTTTAGATTTCGATTTCTTTTCAACACTGATAGCTATGCCATTGTTAGACTATTAAGTCTTTATTTATAAAGATCAACACATCATTGTTTTTTTGTCCTGACAACTGTCATTTAAATTTTACATTTCAGGGCCATATGGTCAAATTTAAATAATTGTTCATTTTGGAACCAATTGTGCAACACAAAAACTAAAAAAAGAGTCATTAGATGGAAGAAGGGTACTTTACAGCTTGAGCTTCCTTACCTACAAAAAGTCACCAGTAATTTTGAGTCCTTATTTGCTGTATTTGTTGTCTTGCCTGAAGTGGCGGATGGTACCGCAAACTGTAGTTTTTCAAACGAGAAACGCAAAATGTTGCCACACCGGTGACTTTAAGGAAGCAGGAAGATTTTCCAGTTCTATTGTTTCTGGGTCATCTCCATCTCCAAGTGGCCATGATGTCTCAAAAAGTGCAGCTGCAGGCTACTGGTCATCTTTGAAGTGTTGTTTGTCTGGATGCACGCTTCAGATGCATGTAAGTGGGCAGAGGTGGAGAGAAACATATAAATACTGGGAGACTTGCCAATGCTGTTTTTGATTTCGAAGGTTAAAATCAAAACCTTATTTGCATCGATTTTGGATTAAGAATCGAAATCGTGGCACCCCTAATAGAAACTGACAAATGTATGGGTAGTCACAGATTAGAATTCAAAGAAAAGAATAGGCCCTATATCTGTCTAACTGCAGCTTTTACAGTTTTTGAAAATGCATTGCAAAAGAGGAACAAAAAGAAAAATAACTTTCCATTTCCCCTTCCTACGCACACATGCACTCAGCAAAGAAGCGGCAGGTGTGAGTCACACTATTTTGCTAATGCCTCAAGGTCATTAACTCTGTCCCTGAGTTAGTTAGGGAAAAAATGAAAGCAAAGCCAGGGAGAGTTCATTGTGAATATGAATACTGCATGAGAGCCACGGAACAAAAGGTTTCAGGGCAAACTTCTTCTGAAAGTCCAATTCAGTCTCATCTATTCCTTTCTTCACTAAAGTACCGCGCACAAAGACAAACTTTTTCTCACTGTCAAGAAAGTCTGACTTTAGAAATTTTGGAAGAAAAGATGAGAGGAGAGAATGGAGATAGAAAGACTGATGAATGGAGATTGGCAAGAGATAGGGAGGGAGATAGAGACAGGGAAGAAGGATGGACATCTGGGTCACAGTGATGGAACGGTAGATTGATTTGGAATGAGTTTGAGGAGTCTGTACAGGTCAAAGCCACCATCTATATTACTGTCCCAGACTATTCATCTCATCTAATGATGAACTATCCTGTCTGTTCATTGGAGGAAAGAAGAACAGAAGAGAAGGAAAGACAAAAAAAAGATGTACAAAGTACAGGTAGCAGAAAAAATTAAAAGGTGATATGGATGAAGAACATCGTAGACAACTGTAGATGACTAATGGGTCAACTGTTTAACTTGACTGTGTGGTTCTGAAATTATATACCACAGGTATTGCACCAATCTAATTACCAGTACTAACTGTGAGTCAGAACCAAAAATGCACGCTCTCTGAAGAACAGTAATGTAGGGGTATTGTTACTAGAAGAGTAAGATAAAGATAAAAAAAAATTTGGACTAAATAACTACACATCTAAACAAACACCCAAGATACTGATTTCTTAGCGAAAATTAAATTACATTTATGTTCAGATTTAATAAATGCAAATGTGTAGACGTTTGTCTGCACGTAATCATACAGATGACCCAAACCAGCTTAGTGGTTAAACAAGTAGCAAGCATAGTCAAATGCAAGTCCCTGCCATGTAGCCGTTGTAAGTTGCTAAATATCTGCTTGCCAGGTTATTACCCACCAACACCAACTGGACTGGTTCAGATGCCTTGCCACACTATACAGTACATTTGACATTTCCTCCACATCTCATGAATACCATAAGAAGGACTTTTACATCCCTTTGTTTACTCTGTAACACCTTACCTGGATATGCTCATTGATTGGGGTTAATAGACCTGACTTTAGCTCTACAGCACCCCCTGCTGATCATCTGTCTCACAATTCAGACCCAAAGCAATAAGGTGCTAATTTATTGCTGTCATTGCAGCACAATGAATATATTTTATGTCGCTCCTAATGTTTTTGCGTCAGTGGTCCTTAAGAAGTAAGTACTGCTGTAAATCAAGTAAAGTGAAAAAGAAATAGCTATACTGGCAATACCAACTTGTATGTACTCTGCAAAACGTCAGCTATAGGAAATATGTGTCTTATCTTGCCTTCCGGCACCTCCCTGCCTTTTCTCCCTGTAAGGTCAGAGATTGAAGTTATCCACTGAACAGATACCCTGTAAGGTAAGGATACTGTAGCTTACACAAGGACTCTTCAGCAAGAGGTTTGTCTGTTATAATTCATACTGAAATTTTGTTATCCATCTCTTTATGCTAATGAATAAAAACAAAAATCCAAAATGCAGTAGACTGAAAACATATTACGCAGTGACATTTGTAGTAACTGCTTAACAGTGAGTCACTGGATGACAAAAAGAAGAATAGACAAAAAGAAGAAGAAAATGCCTCTGCTGGCTGCATCTGTACCACCAGCAAACAAACTCACAGATACATAGAAACACAAATGGATGGATCTGTGCCATGGGAGATAGAAGCAAAAACATGGAGAGGGATCAAAGTTCGACATCAAATGCACGCTGATGGAGATACACAGAGATGGCAAGAGTGGCTGTACTGAAAAGACATTGAGATATTAGTGAACAAACACAACATCAACAGGTGTATCTGAAGCGTCTCCAGTAGCTCCTGTACAATTCTCAGATATAGAGCACAGATGAAAAGAAGGCCATCCCACAGATAGAACAGAAAGACTGGAGGGCAGAAGAGGGCAGGTGGAAAAGTATAAGATCATGTGAAAAGAGAAAGTTGACTGGCTGTTGTTGATCAAATGCTCTTGCTTTAAAAGGGCTCTGAGACAAAATCTCATGTACGAGCTTGTGTCTTACGCCATCTGGTCATCGTTTTACCTATTTTTTTACCTTTGCTTTTTAACTAATCTCCTGTGCAAAAGTAGCCATTATCCACACCAGGGCAGACTCCCTGCGGCAATTACAACATCTGCCCCAAGCCACATGTGAACATCTCCTCTCACCTTTACTCATCCACTGACAGAGGTTTATATGAGTTTCTGTGTGTGTGAATTGTGGGTGGTGGCAAGGGGAACGTGTGGAGTAAATTAGTGTGAGAGCAGGTGGTCAGATGGCAAGCTGAGAATGATGTGTCATGTAACTGCATGATGTGCTGTCATCATCATCGCGTCTGTGAGATGATATGGCACCGTCTTCTGACACATCCTATGTCCATAAAAGTGGCCACTGGAAGGGAAAATGGAAGGAAGTGTTTGAAAATGTCACTTTACTTCTCATTGGTATCACAGAGTGAACTAAACATGGAAAGTGAAGGAGCCACAGGTGGACTTAGTTGTAAAGTGGTTTGTTCTTAACAGTGATCATCGATTTGGCATTGTATGTAATGCTTGAATTGTCTGAGTTTCTTGCTCCCTCAGTGTTGCAACACATTCTCACTCCCAACTCGTCACATATTGACCCTTGGTCAAGGCCCTTTTGCGTCGCTTTGGAACGCCCTGGGTACCCCATTAGCATCACTTTTAGACGTTTAGATGTTAGTTAAATTTAGGCAACAAAACTACTTGATTAAGGTTAGGAAAAGATCATGGTTTGGGTTAAGATAACTATGTATTTCAGTTAACGCGCAAGTTAACGTAGCGTAGCTTACGCAATTTACAAAAGTCTTTTCTGTTAAATATCATACCCAAAAACTGATGCTACATTGCTTTCACCACTGCGTTGAACTATGATGCTAAAGGTATCCCCAGTGCGTTACAATCTGATGCCGATGGATTTACTTTTGCTTACTTTTTTCAGTCCATTATTTGCAGTGACAACTTTTGGCAATGAACATGACTGTAAGCTTTTCTCTCTGTGTGTGACCACCTATAGTTGAATATGATAGAGAACATGCATGTCTAAGGTAGTGTGTACACCAAAGCCCTCTCAATGTGATTTACTCAAAGGAATAACTAGAATGGAAGCCAATTAATGACACTCTGCTAATGAGAAAATAAATTATAACTGTTGATCAGGTTTTTCAGGTCACTGTCATCCACAAGTAATTTAAAGCTGATCTAATCAACATTTCTGCATTAACTGGATCAAATTGTAATGAACTCACCAAGAATTATCACCTGACTCTGCACTTCCCCTCTACAGAGTATTTTAGCATCTCTCAAATCATTGCTTTGTTTTTACTGCCCTTGTTTGGTTTAGTTTCACCGCTTTCATCAGCCTCGTTTTCAGCCTCAGGCAGCTGTTGTCAGTGATAAACCTACTCTACTCAAGTGGCCAAAACAAATGAATGCTGCTTCAATCACCATCCATCTGAAACCAGTTCAGGTTGAATGACATTTAGCCCCAAAAATTCTGTGAAAGCTGTCACATAAGAGGTTTGTCTTTTTAGACACGAAACTTGAAGTTATATAATGTTAAAAACAGAACTTAAGTGCAGAGTTTGCATGAGTATGGATGTGGATTGGATTGTCTTGTTGGGGGGGGGGGGGGGGCATTTTCATCAAACCAAACAGTCTCTGCAATTAAGGCAACAATGTACTGACTTGGCATTGGCTAAAAACAATTGCATCCCCTGCTGGTGTATTGTGTCCACTTTGTGCAAAAAGGCAGTAAATTTGTTCTTTTAAGTTAGATGTGAAACATCTTGTGCTGGCCATGACCTGAATGGGAAGTTGTTGCTGGGAGAGGAGAGTTAATTCAATTAAACATGCTGGACATAAACATGACATTGCTCAGCAAGACTGGTGCAGATTTCAGAGTCTAAAACATGAACGTTATATTTAACCTATTTAGAATTATCTTCTATCTTTGAGATGTATTCACAGATACAGGTATGCCGTATTATTGTGCATTCAACACTGAACACTAAATTCCTCACATAACCTTTCATACGCACCAAAACACATTAATTTGGATCTGTTCCCAGGTCAAGACTACAAATATGGTTTTTGAATGGCTTATCTAACTCATCAGTGACTATGGGTTCGCATCTGTGCATGCAGGCCTATTAACGTGGCCTTACAAAGACATAGGGATTGAAAGCTGATTTTGTAAGGCACAGGCAAATGATGCAGAGTCTGCTAATGGGGATCAGATGAGATCAGAAAACACTTCTTTGTGTCATCGTAGAAGGCATGGATAAATTATTTATTTAATTGATTCATTTGGTGGACTTGTTGGGCTTGATGAGAGGAAAGAAATCCCAGGTTTGTAGCTTATCCCTCTTTGGAGTTAAGCATCCGTTTTTTTGTGAGAAATATTAACTGCCGGTTCTTGAAAAAACCCAGAGGTCGTTTGCACAACACTTCCTGCTTTTCTGAAGTCATTTCCAGCATACTCAAAGACTCATCTAACCATGTGGATGATTACAAAAAATCCCCTCAGCTGCACACTCAAAAACAATTTTTTTTAACCAGTTTCCCAACAGCTGTAAGTGTTGTTAAACAACCTTCAAGATGTTCAGAGATCACCAGGTATTTATATTTTTGAAAAGCTCCATGACTTAAAGGTAATAATAATACATCAGCAGCAGAAACTGCGGCTAGGCTGGAGTCTCTTTCATTTTCTGTTAGGAATTGTGGGAGGGACTGTTTAGGTGACACAGCTAATATACCACATTGGTGGTGTTATCCAACCACCACTATGATGCTAGCTATGTTGCTCGTGCACACCATTTAGGTTCCATCCACATTAAAATGTGGATATTTGAAAATTGCTATGTATTACTAGGGGAAAAAGGTTACCAACTATTTGTAGAGCAAAATCAAACATTTATGTTTTTTTAATCTAAAAAGCATATGGTGTATTTTACTTAATTTCAGCTCTTTGCTACAGAGCAATAAGCATATTAGAATACATAGGGGATTGAGTTCTACATGCCTCATACCAAAACATCAGACACCTAAGCACACACAAACACAAGCCCATTTGGACCAGTTCCCAGTAGCAGAGTGGATTAATAGCTTTTGGCTGACTTTGTGTGTCTGTGCGAATGTGTGTGTTTCCTTAGTCCTACCTATTTCCACGTGGCTTTGCATGTGGGCAAAATGTAAATAACTCTATGTGATATATGGATCAGGGATGATAATCCTGGGTTACGAATGAGGAGAGTAATTTATTGTGTTTTCTTTGTGTGCCCAAAGTACATTTTCTCTCCAGCACGATCCAAACCAGACAGATGACAGAGTATCCCTTTCTGTCCCTCTTCCTCTCTCCTATCCTCTCACTTCTCACTCTCCCTTCGCTAAAGACTATTTGTCATATCAATTTGGGATAATGGATCATGCTGTGCTGGAATGACAGATGATTCAACACTGGAGGTATGAAGTAGTTGGCATGTCGAAACTATTGCAGTTATTTTTTCATAAAAATGTCATACGTGGATTGTACAGTGTGGGTCATAGGATCATGCTGGTAACGAGGACCTTGGAGAGTGTGATCGTTACACATGAGTTTGATTGAGAGGTAGACAAGAACATGGAACATAAATGACCAATATATCAAACTTCTCCTATCATATATAACTTTTTATGACACTTTCCCATGAACTTCTCCAAAGGAAACAATTGTGTCATTATTTAAGACCTATCTTTGTCAAAGAGATCTGCCCTATAAGAATGAAGTGATTGAAAAAACAGCATATAGATTTTAGCATTGAATTGGATTAAATACTATATATTATTAAATTTAAATAAAAATAATATTTAAATATACAATGTATACTGTAGCATACAAACACGTGACATAATGCCCTTCTAAAGTACAACATGCAAAGAATTTGCATCAAATTAATAATCACACAATTTAAATCCCATTTGTTTTAGGTCCCACTACAATTATTGTAATAAAAATTCACAGTATACTGTTTCTCTTGTATCTAAAGTGTAAAATCTGCACTTTATAAGATCGACTTACAATATATCATGGGTGGTGCAGATACCCCATATTTAATTTAAGGCTGATATTCCACTCAAACCATAATTCTCGATTTATTTTTCCACCCATCTTACCAACCACCAGCACATTGTTGAAAGCTGTGGAAAGGGGCTGCACCTGCCGCGGGTTTGTGAGCCTTATGAAACACGTTCGGCTGTCTTTGACTCAAATTGATTTGCCGTGACATCTGGACGCAATATGAGATTCCAAACACATGCTAGTCAATGCACTTGGATGGTCATGCATGGACAAGCACGCACAAATGCATACACACGGACTGTTATCGTTCACACGGCTACGCTATACCTCACACACACACACACACACACACACACGTGTTTCCTTACTTGTGAGGACCCTCTATTATCTACACTGTAATTCCTCAGTCCTATGTAAACCCCTAACTCTTTTAACAAAAATGATCTCACATCACAAAGATGTTTCCACTCTTAATGTCTAAATGTTATTGGTTCTCACAAAGATAGAAGTATAAACACACACACACACACACAGAAACTTGTGCTATTCAATCCTTGCCGTCCTGTTTTAATTTATGGCAAAGGAGGCTGCTCCAGACATTGCTTCCAATTCCCCGTCCCCGCCTCGCTGCTCGGCTCCCACTGGTGTCTCATCATCCATCAGCGGGGGCTGAAGTTGAAGACGACACCCAACTGGGGCATAGCATGACACCACGGCTGTGTTTCCTGTCAAACACACCTCTGAGATCTCTTTCTTGATCCACCAGATTTCTGTGCATCAATGCTTTGCTCTTAGTATTGTTCTCTTGTACCTCTTTGTCTTTTGGCCCTTCTTTCTTTTGCAACTTCCCTTATGTTATCTCACACCTCCATCTTTTATCCTCCTGATCCCAACTAGTCTGATTTTCATGAAAAAAATACGTAGCACATTTTGGCACATGTACATGTTCCATGTAAAATCTAAATCAACTTATCTGATCAGACACGTTGAGAAGACATGAAGCAGTGATGTGTTATGGCTATTTAAAATATTTTAAGTTAAACCTCAGCAGATGGCATGTACTTGAAGGGGTATAATGATATCAACAAGACATGCTCCAATCAGAATACAACCAACCCCTATGTTACTGACTCCATGGTCTACATGAAACAGGCCTCCCATACTTTCTTTTTGGTGGTAAAGGGATACTTTACACCAGTATCTGCTTCAAACCACAGCCAGATTTTCTGTACACCTACCTGCAACTTAGGATTTTACAGCACACACAATTTAGAGAACCACTTTAGACATTTTCACAAGTAATCAGTGATGTAGGGTAGATTTAGCCAAGCTGATCATTCGCAGAATAGAGTTTACCACATTTCTGAAGACATGATACATCCATTGAAAAATGTGCATTTAAGTAAAAAATTAAAATGACTGTAGACTTTTGAAGATGAATCTGAAACTGAATCAGAAAACCATGATTTTTCAACGAGGTATGTTCGAATTGGTGATTGGTTCATATTGTTGATCGCTTCATTAAGTTAAAGTTAACCCTCTATTTGATTTCACTCTACTAATGTGTTAATTCGATGGAAGCAAAAGTTTCATTTGATTGTGGCCACAAGTGAAAAATATTTCTTTCTATAAAACTCTCAGATGTTTCCTCCTGCCTGCTGGGACTCTCCTGCATCCTGTTATCCTCTTAGTACGTGTGTGTGTGTGTGGAGGGGTGCTATGTGTCTGGATGATGATGATGATGAATTACGATGTGAGTGCTTCAGTTTTCCGTGTGGCAGATGACAGACACGCTACACAGCACTTGTTCCGGGTTTCCTGCATTCTCAGCTGTTCAATACTCAAAAGCCGAATGTAAACCATCTTTTCTTACCCAGGACACACACTCACAGATGTGCAAACGCGCACACACACTTAAATCACACACACATATACACACACACACACACACAAATCCTGCGTGATTACCTCCTACTTTTTCCTTTGAATGTAGGCCAAATGTTAAATGAAAGCTGTGATAAGAGAATCTCAGATGTAGGTGTGTATGAATGTGTGTTAAGACGCCTCCAGCGTTTAGTAACACGCGGACAGAGGCGCATCACCATTCATTTATTTTAATTGCTCTCCACCTGCTATGATAATCAGGACTTAAATAGAGAAATTTCCATTTTCAATTAAAACTCTGCCGCATACGTATGGGAATGAGGCCCACCTTATAATGAAACAGAATAAAATATATTACTCCCTCACTTCTGTGTATGTTGCTGCATAATATCATGTCAAAACTCCAAATTTTGCAGATAGTAATATTTAAATATGTTAATTAAAAACAAAACAAATAAACATTGATAAAATCATATTGCTGAATTTACTGTAAAGCCCTCTTCATATTGATGCCAGTCCATAAAATGTTTTTTGAGGAAATGGCTATTCCCTGTTATCTTGTTGGCTGTTTCCCGTTATCCTTTATCCTTTTTTTTGTCATCTAATGGTAACTGAAGCCTAATGCTTTTCACATCTGTGGACAATTAATCACATGGGTGTCTTTAATATGCGTATCTTGCCTTTAATTATAATCCAGAATGAAAGCTGAAAAGGAAATCCATTTTCAGCTCCATGACAACAATGTCTTCAGCAAGTTACTGATTTTAAAACAATCCATGCAAATTCAGTCAATTTCTGCATTATTTGTGAGAGCTTGCAATATTGTCCTGCCAACACAATATCTTTCCAAAAAAGTGGACTTGAAATAATTACAATTTTCTGTTTATCTCAAGAATGCCAGATTCCATTATATTTGAAGATCTGTTTTTCATTTCCTTACAATTTTTAAACATTGCTACAACTGCAAAAATAACTTAAGAATTGAAAGTTGTGACACTAGTCCCCTAATTACGACGATGTGACTGAGAAAACCCAATCAAATTAACAAAATATATCCTGAAAAATTGAAAAAAACAAATCATCTGTGTGCTTTCCATGTTTGGTTCTTTGTTTTAGTTCCATGTTTGGCATAGGACCAACTCCAGCACTACCAGATAGCTCTCCTTGCTCAGCTTCGCAACCTTTGTTTGATGCATGTAGTTGAGATTTTTGGGGTGCACACCAGCTCCTCTGAGAACTAGTGTAACCCCTTCTCTGCTTCCCTAAATATGGTCATTCACATTGATTTTTGCAGAAGCTTGGGACAGCCTTAAAGGGCGCAGTGATATTTTTGCTGGAGACAGTGGACCTGATATATATGATATATATTGCAGAGTTTTTTAGATCAATCATCAGTTTTTGCTACTCTAAGACCTGTGTGTCTGTGTGTGTGTGTGTATGTGTGTGTGTGTGTGGCGTCTGTCTCCCTATAGAGATCATTAGCAGTGGAGCGCCTCTTGGCCAAAACTACTCCTCAATGCACTGTCTACTAGGCCCCTCACCCTCTCTTTGTAATTGAGAGGAAACTAATTCACAGGACTCCCAAATGTGTTAGAGAATAAATGTACCACAACACCCAGGAAACTGTGAGATCACTTGAAGGCCTCTAGGGAGTGAATTGAGGTGGTTTTACACCTTCTGATGTGGTATTCCTGCTCGCTGTGGTGTGAAAGTTCAAACAGCACTTCTGCTGTAGGCTACGAGGCAGACAATCTACAGATACACAAGGGCTGTGAATGAAATGGGAAAGCTGACCAACACTTACAAAATAGTAATGATTCCATTTTATCCTAAACAGCATAAAAAATACTTATAAATAGAGTTTAGGTTACTGGATAGAGGGCATGCAATCAGTGGTGATGATCTACATTTTTCTTTTTGCCATGACATATAAACAAGCCACGCCATTGCACTGGGTAACATGTTTCTTGATTAAAATGTCTAGTAATCTACAGCTGAAAACAGTCCCCAATGAATGCACTCTAAACTACTGTTAACATAACATTTGTTAAAATCTGCAGTGCCCAGTTGCTTTGGGGGAAAAAAACGATTTTGTTGTTGTTTTTAAATAAAACGATGAAAGACGTACGTCTTCAGTTAGAAATTAAATATTAGAATAAAAAAATATTGAGAGATGGACTAATAAATCATTTTATATGGGATTTGTTGACAAGAAAAATAAAGAATAATGCCAGCCATATAATTTGTAGAACAGAATGTTTATGTAATTAACTTGAACCATGTCAATTTAAAAGCAATATATGTAAACATGAATTTATATTACAAAATGCAAAATAATATATATTTTCTAAATACATATTTAAATATTCAATCAACAATGTTTTTAAAAAATGCATTTTAGTAACTTTAAAAATAATGCAGATGTACAGCAACTCTCTCTCCTTCTCTTATATGATCACACGTTCACATTAGTTCAAAGCCTGTAAACACACAGACAATAGATTCATGTATTCCTGCAATCATTGTCACGCCACCTGAGCCAGACTTCATACCTGCTTTTGTTTGTGACACAGAGGAAGTTTGGAGGAAGTGGAAGTACAACAAGCCACAGAACAGAAGGACAGATATACAGACAAGGGAGGGGGGGTGGTAATGACTATATCCATCACTGTGACACACACCGGCACTCTTCATGGATCAGAGGCTTTAAGTGCCGAGCTATGGTGAGTTCGACAATAATACACAATACAATACCAACCAGTGAGCTGATTTATTATGGAGCTGACCTGCCCCCACACTGCTTGTAGGAACATAACCTTGAATGTGTTTACAGTATGTGTGTGAGTGATCTTCTTTGAACAGGAGTGGTAATGAAATGTAATGTCATTTCCTTACAAAATGATAGAGAATAGGAGCATACAGAGGTGTGACTGTACCAGCTTCACTTTCTCCTGTCAATTGCATTTCACTGTAAACACAAACCCATGTGTCTTCTTCACATCGTTCTTAAACAAGTTATCAATTTATTAAGTAGCTCAAAGTCAAACAAGGTGGATGCATTTTCTCTGTAAAAAAGAAGAATTTAAACTTAAAAAACAGAATTCACATGATTTATTTTCAGTGACGCACTTGTACCCGTGTCTCTGTCTGTTTTAGGAAAAAAAGAAAGAAGTCAGGAAAGGACTTTTCCCAAGGACAGCATTTTTGTTTGCCATTCCAATTATTGCAGCATAAAAGATCATGCAAACCAGCGCCACCATTTCAAAGGCTTTCTGTGTCATAAAGAAGTCACATAATGTTTCCCTGCTGCTCAGACACAAAACACCATCATTATCTGTGAGGAGTAAATTATTTCCATGGGAAATATGCACTTAGAGTGGATTTAAAAAAGATTTGGTTTGTTGTGGAAGGAACTTAAATCTTGGAATTAAAGATGCTAACTAGAGATGCTATTTTATGGCATTTTTAAGAATAAAATCAATTGAAACAGTGACAAATTTACTGTAGGTCACAGTCTTCTTTCTGATTTCATGTTGGGAGTGGGAGTACAGTGATCCCTGGCGTGATTCTGGTTTTGTTATTTTTTGTACTCTCTGGAGTACATTTTTGGAGTTAGTTTTTGCACTAACTGATTTAAATCTTATAATATCTGTGCCATTAAAACTGTAACATAATACATACATTTTATTTGACAGTTTATATAACCATTTAGACATTTGCATTGTTTTTGTTTTACACTAGGACCTTCAATTAAAAGTAAAACATAACACTGCACAGACTGTCAGCACACAAAGAGTGTCGACCTGAGTGCCTGAACTGTTTGAGAGAGTCTAGACCCTCCCCCTAGCGTATGGACTTCAGCTCTGTGACTTGTATATTTACATTGAGCCAATCAAAAATATTTTTTGTACTGACTGAGCAACAAGCTAGACTTTGTTAAGCTCTTACATGACAATTACTGTAAAAACTTAATTTCACCAAGCGCATAATAGTCCTCGTAATATAATATTATGAGAACTATAATTCACTGGGTCCTGGATACTTGAATAAAACAGAGCCATGTTGTTAGTAACACCTGTTCTTTTCCTATTATGACAACTAAAGAAGACCTATTGAGTCTCAAAACAGTTACAGCCAACTGAGAGGAACTCTTGGGACATGGTTTCACTATGGGATGATAAAATAAATGTTCACTTAAAACATATATAAAAAAGTATAATTACATGATAACTGTCATGATTTAAATAAAACTATAACTATGTTTATGTTTGTGCTAATTTTACACATTGAAAACTAATTATTTCATGCAAAAGTAGCATTGCAGCGTTAAAAGAAACATTTACAAACACAAATTCAATCAATGAATAATCAGATAAAACTGTAAGTGTACATTGAGCAACACACTGCAATGCCTACCTGCTCATTCATATGTCCTACTGAATACACAATACAGTGGGATGCAATTTAAGAATACACGCACTATACCATTTTAACCCTTTATCTGCCTGGATGGTGAAGCATCCATATGAAACTCTTCCATTATTTTTAGCTGCATTTCCTCTTTCTGTGTCTCTGTCTGTTGCCCCTTTGCTAATCTCGTCCTTTGACCCTCACTGTCTGTCTTTTCTCTCTCTTTCTCTTCTGTCTCTATCCACCTTTCTCTCTCTGTCAAAGTGTGCCACGGTCTCCAGTTTTGCCTTACGTGACTGGAGCTCATATCAGGGAGAATAATTTATGGCTACCATGAATAAGAGATGCTGTGGAGTTTCCAATGATTCAGTTCTGATATGGAAACAGTCTGAAATATTTGGACAGCGGAGGATTGAGTGATCAGTGTTTGCCGGCCTGTTGTTGGCAAACACATGTCAGTGAAACCGAAGACCCATGAGGCTGGAGGAGAGGAGTGGAGAGGAAAGAAGAGGCGAGGAAGGAAAAGGACACAGTAAATTAGCAAAATAAAAAAATGAGGAGGAGTAAAAGGGGACAGAAATAAAGGAATGTAAAATGTGTTTTTCATTCATTGCAGTCAACATCACAGGTAGTTTCAATCAAACCCAGGTCACCACATGCTGCATCGTGACACATTGGGTAAGTATTGTATAGGTGTTCCTGTGAAAAGCTGATATTGGAATGATTAATAGAAGTGTTAACACAATTATCACATGCACACATCAGGTGTCTATCATCTGTCTTTCTCCCTACAAATGCTTGGTGATGAAAGATGAGAAGCAGGGGTTAATGCATCAGGAGTTACATTTAGGCCTATCTCACTTAGCATACACACAAATACCTCTACTAGAATCTCTAATAATAAATGTGCTCCTGCTCTGTTAACCTATGTCATTTTAAGTGTCTTCCTACCAATTGCGTCTTGTTCAAAATATAGCGATGCTCATCTGTAAATTGACACCCACAGAGAACATAACGGGTAAGTGGAGTTCATCCTATAATTATACTACAGCATTACTCATGGAAGACAAGATGATAAGATAAGACCAAATTAAATTGAATGTTCGAATCCAGTAGTTCAAGCTATACTAGATGTATAGCTTTATATATAGCATTGTTGGTTAGTCCACTGCTTTGTTTCAGACTGAAATGTCTCAACAACTATTTGATGGATTGTCAGGAAATGTTGCTTTAGCTTGCTTTGTGATGCCCACACAATGCATTCTACTAACATCATCTAGTGCCACAAATAAAAGTTTTTACTTATCCACTGAACAGCTACTTTATGGAATGGCACAGAATTGTGTACAGACATTCATGGTTCCCTCACAGCATTTTCGATTCACTCTAGTGATCCCCTGACTTTTCCTCTAGTGCCACCATGAGGTTTATAAATCGGGTTTTGAGTGAAATGTCTCACCACTTTTTAGATGGGTTGTCATGAAATTTTGTTACGTTCCCCTTGACATGAATTGTAATGGTGACCACCTGACATTTCATCAAGCGAGATTATCAGGTCATTTTTATTTGTCTTATGATTTGGTTTATGAGCAAACGCCTGTGAAAATAATAATAATGATCCCATAAACCTGAGCTGTACTTTGTGCTTTGTGCTATTGGGTAAATGTTAGCATGCTAACATGCAAAACTATGAATATGGTAGATATTACACTTGCTAAACATCAGCATGTCATTGTGAACATGATAACATGTCAGTATTTTAGCATTTAGCCCAAAGCACCACTTTGCCTAAGTACAGCCCCACAGAGCTGCTTGTGTGGCTGTAGACTCTTAGTCTTGTTAAATTATCTGTAGCCAAATATTTATTTTAGAAGGAACCTTATTGACTGCTAATGAGGTCAAAAAGAATGAATCAGTCAGTAATGTGCTGCAAAATATTTGTCAGTGCCTTCTAAAACTGTTTCAAATGGCTGTTGAATAAATTATTAATATGAGCGTTATCAGATCTGCAACCTCTGTGTTCTATATCGGTTGAGTTTAGAGAAAGATTGAGGTCCATATCATTGATTCACATTCCATCTAAAAGTTGGACACTTGCCAAACCATAAAAGTACACAAGAAATGACCACTGGCAGCTTTGCTGTGGGTCAGTATAAACTCTGAACATCAGAACTATATATGTGAACTATACAGACTGCTATCCAGTTCAAAAGTGTCCAACAGTAATTGTTGACTCACAATCACAAGCACAATTTAATAGCAATGATAAATGTTCTCTCTTAGAACGTTTTTCCCTTCACTGCGGGATTCCTGACAAGATAGATTAGACCACTACCTGGTTCCTGATGTCCACTGTGAAGAAAAGCAACTCCTAAAGCCCTTAAAAACATTATCTGAAGAATGTTGCTGCATTTGAAAACCAGCTGTCCAAAAGTCAAAATGTCTAGTGAGTATATATGAGTGCTATCCAGATAGGAAATTTAAGAAGCACAACTGTGTCATTTTGATGTCATGGGCTGATGTCTGCATACATTTTCTTTCATGGAATCCATAGGTATTGGTTTCATCCGGCATGAGTGGAACCTGGATAGACACATGACAGCCTCATTGGGGAGGGGCCGTGTGGTGCGCTGGCTGAGACATCCAGAGGAAGAGGAAGGGCAGAACAATAAGTACAGTGTAGCACAGAATGACAGGCTGTATCCAGATGCACTATAACTCACATCATGAACTTTAACGACCGATTTTACAATATATTTGGCTTGTTATTCCAGAAAGGCTACATGCTACATGTCGAATACACCATTGCCCATGAAAACTTGTGATTAACAGTTTGAGCAACATTTTAAACTGCAAGTAACCATGGCGACAGTATGTGGCAGGAACTGCTGATTTTTGATGCTTTTGTTTATGCAAAAGTCTGAATGTTTTCTTTTAATTATCATTTGTGTTACATACTGGAGACTTTATTACAACTTCATTTTACTTCAGTTTGGTATCGCAAAAGGCTCAAAATGATACATACGACCTCAGCCATACCCGTGTTATTGGTTACATTTTTCTCTAAAAATGTAGACAATGAAATAAACATTCATGACATTTATTTACATTACGGTGTCATGCGGCATCATTGTGCTATAGATACCATTAACGGTCTCGACCTCTTGCTTTACAGTAGAATAGTAAACATATTGAACGATTTGATACCTTCTAAAATGTTTAATGCTAGAGACGAATTGTCGCCTGTGACACTGAATTCAGAAATCCACTCTGACTTTTCAAGTCTTGCAGTCCTTCTTGAAATCTAATGGGGTGTCATAGACGGTGCTGTCAGCACTTGGCAGGTCCCCTGTGGATGCGCCCTGAAGCCCGTGGCCCTTCAGATCTCACATACGGTTGATCCCTCGCTCTCTCTTGCTGTCTCTCACTGTCTCTCACTCACCTCTTACTCACGCTGGGTCTCTTGCTCGCAGAGTCTGTAGAGCCTACAGAAACCTTGATGTCCTCTCAGGCTCATCACTATTCATTCCTCTCGTGGTCTCCGTCAGCTGAGAGAGAGGTCAAATAGGGGTACATGTGTGTGTGTCTTCTTGTACTCTAAACTTTATGGAGACTAAACGTCTTCTCATGGATAGGAAGATGAGAATATCCATGTTGCTGCTTCTCACTTTAAAGTGGTTAGTTCAGGCTTAAGGTTTGGGATTAGTGTTAAAAGTAAAGAATGAATCAGTCACAGTCAGCGTAAAGTGATGGTGAATGTTATTTTATAGTGGTGTTTTCATTAAATATACCGCTTTGGGGTTAGCTCATGTTCATTATCATTGCACAACATACAGTACATTACAAATGTACAGTGTGCAGACAGTTTATGACTTGATATTCCCTGTAATATCCTCTATGCCATATGAAAGGAATAACAGAGACATGTAAGGATTGAAAGAAAATAGTAAGACAGATTCATTTTTTAGATTTGTAATTGTTTACAACATTTAGCTTATGTCATTGCTTTTGATTATTCTTTTTTTTTTCTAAATACATGTTAGACAAAGTTTGAGTTTGAGAGGATTTTCAGTTAGCTTGTCCCACTTTGCCTAAGCGATCGCTATTTTTTTAAAACTATTTCAATTTGATGAACATTAAATTGAATATTCTATTTACTAAATACACGCACAAACGTGAACATGAACAAAAAGATATATGTTATATTGTTATATTGTGTGGCAGGAGGTTTTTGTTCTCATTTAATTTTTTATCGGTTTGACTGGAGGAATCAAAGTTAAAAGGATTCAAATTGATTCTTTAGGTTTATGTGACAGAATGATTGAAAACACTAGGATACTCACTCTTGAATACAGCTCTTCATCTCCTTTAATATTGGGCCCTTTCATGTTCCACACCACACCTTCGCCAGATTAAAAGTTTCAGACCCTCAAACAGTCCTCACCAGCGCCTGCCGCTTATTGCATTTCCCAGAACCGCTCTGTTCACTGAACGCAGCGGATCCGGTAATAGCTTCTCTGTCATCTGGTGGAATCCCTCCCTTTTCCAGTGCCATGCCTCCAGACTGAATAGCAATTTAAATGCCGTTCACTTCACATTTATTTGAAATCTCATTAACTGGATATAAAGACCCAAAGAAATGTGTTGTAAATAGAATATCATGGCCACGTGGATGACGGATAGGGAAAATTTATTCATGATTAGTCTTTTTTTTCCCCCCACTTCCATTCCCAGCGCAGAGTTTAATGAATGTCTGTAAAGTGTCAGCAGTCATTTTCAGGATGAAGCCCAGTATCTCCTCTAAATACACTCTATTTAAACAGGCACAAGAGGCTGTTCACAGACAGAGAAAAATGGAAGGCATTATGAAAAGTGAATGACATTGCTTCTCAACTGACATCCACTCTGACAAGCACGGAGGAGAAATAGTTTAGCCATAAATTCTCATAAATCTGCCGAATTAATAGGATATGTACAATATAAAAATTTACACAGATGATTTCTTTTCGTAGGCATTTGCACATTTTTGTTCAAAGCAGGATCAGACAATTGCAGCTTCAAACGGCAAACATTTTATTTCTCTTTTTTTGGCTGAAAATTCAGAAATTATGTAAGGTTGCCAGCCTGGTCAGTGTATGAAAGGCAAAATACCTATATAGCTTTCCATGGAAGTATAGCACTTGTTTGCAGCTTTTTAGTAGAACCTCCTGGGGAGGTAACGTTTTGGAAATGGAATAATTTATAAAGTCTTAAGTGGAAGAACAGGAGAAGCTACATTATTTTGATTTCTGTCGCAGCCCCACCTGTAGATTTGTAGGCTGAAATGATGGATATATTTTTATCTGTTTTAGTGCAATGTAAAGAGCAGTCTGCAATATTTTTGATCATATACTTTTGAGCTATTTCTTCCTACATAATTAAATAGATCATAGCACAGTACAGTAGTAAAGATAATGAATTTGTATTCAGTTTGTCAACTAGCCTTAGAAATAATCTAACAACATATATCTTACTGATGTAAACAAACCTTTAACAGCAATGTCAATAACTTATTTTTAATATATGTCAGTCAGTTTAAGAGTGACATTAGGTTAAACTACTGTGGTTTAAATTTTGATGGTGGGGTTTGTGCATTCAAAAAATAAATTGGGAAGAATAACTGTAAAAACTATAATAATCAACTTGTACTGTGGAAGAAACGTCTGTTTCTGTGTCTGGGAAAATAATCAGAAGGCGCCTAGGTCTTTAGCCCTTTCTGTCTCTCATCTCATTGTTTCACCATACTGTTTATATCCTGTTTTCCCAGGAGTCTCATTGCCCTAACGAGCAATGGTGATAAATACATAATTGGCAGAATTCGGGATTATGCTTCTGAACTGACATGTTTCACACAGAGACTGTCCTCACTACTGTAAATCATCCCAGGCACCGCTCTATGTCTCAATGTGTGCGTTTGTGTCGTCATCACTGAGCTGCGATGCACATGGTTTGGCCTTTTGAATTTAGACATTCTACACACACACACACACACATTTAACACGACACTTGCCAAAGGCTGTCAGATACAGGGCAAAGGGATGTGTGGGCTTAATGAGAGCCTGGCCAGGAGTCAGGAGCTTTATGAAGTCCCTGAGGTGAGTCTGGGACTGGGGCGAAACCACTGCAATCTATAACCCAGTGACACTTATGATTGTTGGCCGCTCAGCTCTCTCACTGGAGCTGCAGTGCATACCTCATCAGAGGGAGAAAAACAACTTCTATTAATATTATACTATTATCGTATTAATCATGTTTTGTATAGAGGGTGCTTCATGGTTTGTCTTTAAGCTGTTGCCAATTCATCCCTTTTAATTTGAGTCACAATTTTGCGGACGAGTTTTAGTGTTCTCTCATTATCTTTTACTGGCCAGTGGAAAAGCTTTGCTGCGTCCCCTCAGGTGCAGTGTATAAAGTCAGATTGATGTCATGGAGAACTGGGATGATATCAGTGAGACAGAGGAAGTATTGGCTTGATGGATGAAGAGACAGATGGAGGGTAAGAACCAGGTCTTGTCTCTATACTGTATACATGCACACACAAGCATGAGTGCACACATTCAGCAAATGGAGGGCTTTTTATGAATAATTTGGCTAAGGGGGGTTATTTATTTTTACACAGCGCAATGTTGTGTTGTATTGCAATAATATTATTAAACACATCTTGTTGCTGTATTGTCATTTTATCCAGGAAAGTGCTCCAGTTGCCTTTTCTCTTGTGATAATGTGAAAGATGAAATTCAAAAACTACACAACACATCCTGTCTGTGAAGGGGATTGATGGTATGAGCAGATACGACAGATGCAGAAATTACTGAAAACACAGATGTTTTCTTTACCCAGTTCAACAGAGGAACGTGACTCTGAATGCAGATATGGTGACGTCCTGTGACATTTATTGTTGTTCACTTCAAATGAAATCCCACATGTTACTTCCTTTTATAAAATGACGCTATATCAGTCTGCCTGTTCGGCAATAGAGATGCTTTTTGATCATTTAGACTTTTCAGTGACCTTGAGTGATCAAGCGTACTTGATATAAAGGCAATTCAATTCAATTCAATTTCAATTCAATTTTATTTATATAGTGCCAAATCACAACAACAGTTACCTCACAGTGCTTTTCATAAAAGAGCCGGTCTAGACCGTACTCTGTGATGTTATTTACAGAAGCCCAACAGTTCCCACCAAGAGCAAGCACTAGGCGACAGAGGCAAGGAAAAACTTCCTTTTAAGAGGCAGAAACCTCGAGCAGAACCATGGCTCAGGGTGGGCGGCCATCTGCCTCGACCGGTTGAGGCAGATGGCCGCTGTAGAATTCCTAGTTATCCCAAAAATGGACTATATTAAAAACATTAGAATATATTTTCCAAATCCAAGGTTGTCATAGACCTACTTTAGCCTGAGAGCCACTCTTTGATCAACACTGTTCTAAAAACAAAGTTACGTTACAATCTATAATCATTTGTATATCACAAAGACATTGTCATTTTTGTCGCTGTCTAGACTCAATACACAGATGTGCATGCACACAGTTTACTATAGCAGAGTCTGGCTTGTAGACTACACACAACTTTCCACTTTTGATTATGATAGCAGAAATTGTGCTGAATGCACTTACCGCTTCTGCACTGGACCGCACAACTGTTTCCCCACACAGTTATCCAATAAAGTAAATAACATTATGAAGCTTAGGGAGCCATCTAATCAATTTCTGCCGAGTTTGATGACAAGGTAGAGTAGAGCATGGAGTCAGGATCATATTACTTGTTACTGGACTGGATCAAGACAACATCAGCTCAATTGGTCTTAATAGCTTATGTGCTACGTCACAAGGTCAAAAGAATGTCCTGCAAAGAGTTGTTGAAATACTGTACATGCTTAGACTTCTGCTTTAGTAGAGCTAGCAGACTGGTAACATGTTTAAACCTGCAATAATTGAATTGTTAGCTAACAATAGGACAGTAGTAAAATGTATGAGGAAATGGTTTTGTTCTTGTACCGCATACACAAAACGGAAGCCCAAAGTTAGGATTGTGGGTACAGCTGTACCACATTGTGACCATTCTTGTGTGTATGTCGAGTGTTTGCTTATGACTACGTTGTGTGTGTGTGTGTGTGTGTGTGTGTGTGTGTGTGTGTGTGTGTGTATGCCTAAGTGTGTGCACCTGTGAGGCTCAACTTGTTTCCTCTCTCATTACTGAGAGGATTAAGCATCAGGGAGCCTCACAGTCCCCTCTGAGGCCAGAGAGTGGTAAAACAAAGCAACGTCCCCAGAGACATGTTTTATTCACCCACGTCTCAGTTCATTTTCACCTCTCCTTTGTCCTAATGTGTGTGTCAGCTGTGCTCTGGATGGCCCTCCCACTGTTCACCTTTTATTATTGAGCACTTTAATCAATACTCAACATTAAAGAACTGAAAGTGATGCTATTGAGGTTCAGGTAATAGTACATTGATGGGGTACAGAATACAGGTACTGTTTGCGTTTGAAGTGAAAAGGATGGGGATGACCGTTTTATTACTTTGTAGAAAAGTCATGGGCAGGAAAGCACACCAACAAGGACTGAATTTGAGGTCTTATAATTCTTGGATATCAGCTCCCTCTGCTGGCCATTTCCCACATCCCTGAGGGTCTAACAGGAAACAAATGAATAGTTTAGTCATTAAAATTGCACTCTCATGCAGAGCAATTGCAGTGAAAATAAGAGTGGAATAGAACATTTAATCCATAAGCATGAAGAAGTCACATGCAATGGAGAAAAAAGAGAATTACCTACATTCCATTCAAATATATTGCATGTTGTTGTTGTATGTTACAGTGAAGCTAAGATGTGGCAACTTATCTTTTCACAATCTCAAGAGGATGATCTGAAAAATTAAAGTCTTATTTTTAATCCCCAGAACTAAAAAGCACAGTAGTAGCAGATCATTCGCTCTGTTCATTGGTTCTGATTGTCAGGATGATTGTAGGTTCTATTCACAGCTGCAGCTGTGGCAGCATGCATCATCTCCGCTGAAAGTGTTCCCACATCTTCTCATGTCGTGTTTTACATCCGTCAATATCACAACATCATTTGGCAAAGAAATTCTGAAGGAAGCAGCTTGTCTGAAGCTGAGCCAAGTGGAGAGTCTAAGTGCGTTGTCTAGAGTGGAGGGTGAGTTACAATAGTTTTGTACAAATAATATACGTTTCTACTTTTAATTTGCACTATCTAGTCATGCTAATGCTAATATCTTAACATGTGTTCAATATTTTGTGCCATAAATATACTGGTGCCTCATGGACCTATTCTGAATGAAGTCAGCCTATTAATGTATAAATTATATAATTGTAAATTATATAACCCTAAGGTCACTAGCTTGTCAACACATTTAAAGTGAATTGCACTGTATTTGCAGTTCAATTTACAACTGAGTCGAGTATATGAGAGATGAGTTATGTGTGTGTGAGTGAGACTGAGTCAAGTAAAATCACAGTGTGGTCCAACTAAATGGCAACACATTTTAGCACTATTTAGTTGTACATATTTTCCAGAATAATGTTATGATGGTCAATCTGAAAATTCATTCTAATTGTAGTTGCATCTCTGTCTGTGTGTCTTTGTAAATTGATGTCTCATGTAGGTTTTATTATTGGGGTTAAGGCAAATTATTAGGTAAATAAACAAAAGAATCTGTTACTTTTTTTCTATCTTATCCAAAAAGACTGCACAACATGAGCCGACGCATCAAGCACACAACACTCTGTGTGACGCAGGACATAAGGCACCGCCCCCGTGTGAAGTACCAAGAATTTAGGGACTCCAAAACAGAGCAGTGGCCATAACAATGTGTGACAGTGAGCTGACATACACATACAAAACTTAAAATGCTCTCCTTTGTTTTACCAGTTTCACATGTGCTGAGCATTAAACCCAGTGTTCATCCATCCACCCACCTGTCAAAAGAAAATGAAAACATCTTCTGAGTCAGTGTAGCAGCTATACGCATATGTGTCCGTTACCATTCACTCTATCTGCATGGGATCTACACAGATGGCACACTCACAGATATCAAGCACCGACCTTCCCAGAGCTCTTATTACTGAGCCTCGTACATCACTCTGACAGAATATTTTAGCTTGAACGTTTATCCTTCGCTAGGTAATAAATAACAGTCAATTTTTGTCATTAGCTGGTTAACAAAACAGAGGCTACAATAGTTTACCTTTACGTCTCAAGCGGGCTGCCATTGAGTGCTACTTGAAATGAATAACGCAGTCAGAGGTGCAAGAAGTGTTAAAGTTAGTTAGCCAGTTGGCATATAATTTCTATAATCTCTTACTGAGTTACGTGATAGTATTTATTTATTTTCCTTTGCTGTCCTTGTTCAGCTGAAGGTGTCATTGGAACTGTGTGTAAGTGCAATAAGAGCCAAATTCCTTGGATGCGTAAACATAATTAGCCAAAAAAAAAAAAGTATTCTGATTTTGATGCAATTGATATTGATATAAGCAGCTGAAATACTTTATTCATATGTATATGTATAGTTTGTACCAAGGTTTGAGCATTACTTAAGATCGTTTTGGGAAATGTTTGCAAAAAGAAAAACACCCTCTCACATAGTTCAATTTCTTCGAACAACTGAACAACATTGCCCATCTGGAATCAAAAACACCAAACCGCAACTTTATATGACTCACGAGGCCACCCCATATGTCCAATTTCTTCATTGATTCATTTGATCCAACTTAATTTTACTATGAAAAAAGTTTTAGCCTCACAAGCAACAGCACCATCCTCCAACAGTGGGAATGCTAGTCTTAGAGGTCTGTCAATTTTAACAAAAACTGGGTATCAGAATCAAAGATCATCTGTAACAAACTGAGGTAAGTTCGCCAATAATAGACAATTTCTGTTTCAACTTTTCAAAGCTGTTCTTTCAGCTTGGTAATAATATTTACATCTTTCATTTTCAAGACTCTTAATCAGTGTAGCCATGTATCGTTGCTGGTATTCTAGCTGCTTCTGCTGCTGCCAGACTCACTGTACACTTTCTTTGTGATTTATTGCTTTCCGAGGGTCCTGATATCTCTCTGTTCAGATTTTGATGGGAGTGATAAAACCAGGCAGTAAAGTAATGTCAGCTCTCTATAACCACAGCTGGTGTTACTCACAGGAGAACTGCTTTGATGTTGTTCAGACATTTGGAGAGAGTCTTTGGGATCCACGCTGTGACTGACAGGAAAGACAGAAGAAATACCTATAGTACATAGCCAGATATAGACGTCACTGTATCTCTGTCAGCCATGATAAGCGTCGTAAACTCTCATGTGTCTCAGATGTTCACATTATCATTAAGTCAGAAGTGATTGACGGGCTTTATCTGGAAAGTGGGCAGAAGCACGCACAATGAATATGTGGTTGGTGTGTTGAATGTGGAGCACACAGTACATAAGTTACTTATCTAATAAAAAGCCATAATTCAACAGCACATTACAGTAGTCTCTCCTTATTACCTATCACTCCCGCATCAGCAAAAGGTAACATAGTCTATTATGATCTTCTAATCTAAAAGCCTGTAATATCTATGTACCATTTGCCAAGTCAAGAAAGAAAATAAAAACTTTCTCAGAAAAACAACAATGCTGCTTAGTAGTCAAAATGTTATACAAAACTTGTGAAAAATAGATAGGGAAGTAGATAGGAATGCCTGGTTGCCTTCAGGTCATCACGTCTGGGAACAGGTGTTTGTATGTGCAGAGTTGTTAGTGCAGCTAGACAAAACACAATGATGGTCTGAGAGTCGGGAGGTTAAATCTGATTCGGCTAGGAAGAGGAACAAACTCCTGATTGGCCCAAGGCTAGGTGGTTTCAGATGAAATACTGGATAACAATTTCGGAGCTGTGGGTAAACAAGATGAATCCACAGTGGAACCTATAAACATTAGAAAGCTGTTATTGTACAGGGCAGCTCCCAGAGTGTGTAACTGTTTGAATGTGAAGCAGGCTGTTGCTGGGAAAAGAGCAGTCCACACACCCTGCCGTAGAGAGAGAGAGAGACGGAGAGAGCCGGTGACTCTGGCTGACCTGCCTAGGGGTCAGATGTCCAGAGGTTTCTGAACTGACCACTATGCAGTCTCCCATGGCCTGGTGTTCTCAAGGACGGCTGATATAAAACCCCGGAAGCCTTCTCTCCGGTCTGCAGACAACTCCGAAATACTTTCTGTTCTGTGTATTTGGAGAAATTATACTTAATTTCATGTTATAGATTTTCCATTTCCATTTATCTCCACTTTTCTTTGAGATGACTGCTATGAATATTGTGCATATTCCAGTGTTATGACAGCTCAGCCTGTAAAACATTTGTTTGTGTGGCCCCTAGGCATGATCAAGAGAAAAGAGTATAACCTGTCCCTTTATTTTCCTAATGAGATGACAAGATATTCATGTAACACACATATAAAAGGGAAAAGCAGCAGGCGTTATGGTTATTCAGAGGGATTTTGAGAGTAAAAGATGTTTTCTTTTTTGTTTGATATTGTTTTTCCTGCTAATTTTGTGGAGCATATGTGGCAGATGTATCTCCATTGTCTATGGAGCAGGTAGAACCACTGTACAGTACATACTGTGTAACAGATCTAAGTAAAAATGAACTCTACTTTTCTTTCTTTGCTTAGAACTCTTTAGGTTGACAAGTACTCCTCTCTATATTCGGACATTGGTAAGTACTGTTCTCTTGTTTAATAAGTAATGACCTCCGTGAGCTGTTTATAATGGCTCACCAACGCAACAACAATATCATCAATTTTCATTCTAAGAACGTTTGGAAGTAAAAATAATGCCATATTGTTGTGTTTTCCAAGTATGATACTTACATAATTAAATATTTATGTGGTAATTTGGCCTTTGACAGTTTAAACATTAAGTGATAACCTATTTTTAACAGGCAATTATCTCAGTGAACACTGGATGGCATTGTTGCTGTTCAAGAACCCAACAATTTGTAGCAGTACTTTATCTTTCCTCACTTTGTCTGGAAGGAGGCATAAGATATGCTGTGCTGCATTATAATTCATAGTTATTTGATTTGCATTTTCAAATTTACATATTTGATGTATTTATGGCTTTGTTTTAAAATGTCATTCTAATCAGATTGACACTGATATACAACACAGAAGGTTAGATTCAGGAAAATACTTTTCCAGTCAGATAGCAGAAGTCATCAAACACCTCACATCACACGTTACATCTGGTTCCTCACCTAGACCGGAGGTAAATAATAGTTAACCAAAATAAAGCACTGCGTAGACAGGTATTTTTTCTTTAGGTGTCATGAGAGTTATTAATCCCAGAAGAGGTGACTAAAGTGATTTACAAAAGGTTATTATTTTGACACTTTTTGATTTGTCTGTCAGCCATTTTACTCTTTATGTCAAAGCTAAAGTTAAAATGCTCATTTGCTTCTTTTTTGTGAGCCTGGCTTTCATTTTATTTTAAAAGAAGACTATTTAACTGAGATAGGTCCTCTCACAGTCTGTTGGAAGTTAACGGTTATGTTTACACGTTGTCCTTTAAGGAACATGCAATACTGTAGCTAGTTGGAAGCTTTGTTGTAGTAGGAGACAAACCGGATTTTCCAGTCTGGCTCTGGCACACCCAGTTCACCTGTATTTTGTCCCATACCCCAGACACCATAGGTATGAGTGGCTTTCTGCCACTAACTGATATCAAGTATGTAGTGTATATCACCTGAAATTAATTACTGATTTATTATATTTGAGTTATGATCCCAGCAGGGAAAAGCAGTATCAGGAGATGATTCCCTATCCACATGTATGAATGTGTTTATCAGTTATACAGTATATTCCCTGTATTTGTGTTCATACTGCTGTTACTTCCTCAGAAAGTAGTTTTCCATCCGGTTTTGAGAAACTGCTCATAATATTTTATATTATAAATTTAATAATAATGATACATATAGATGCCAACGTTTTTCATCCAAACAATACAACAGTTCCAACATACAATAAAAACCATCTAAAGACATTAAATATTACCTGAAATGTAGGACTTCACATCCTCCAACTTATTTTTTTAACAAATGACTTAAATGATTCTCCTCAGTTTTGTCACTATGACAGAAATATTTTGATCAAGGCTCGTTATTCAGTGTTACTTGAATCCCTGCCTCTGTAAAAACCGAATAAAGGAATATTTTTCTTCACTGAAAATGATCATACTTTGAAATGCAAATGAGACTAATGACTAATTGTACAGCACATTCTTTTTTTCATCAGCATGTGGACTAAAAATGAAAGGAATATGTAAGGCCAAAATCTCTCAGAAAGAGAATCTTTCTCCACTATGCTAAATTCTAGTTTGTGTTGAAAAGAAAAGAAAAAGAACACAGAAAAGTCTTAAAGTGCAGATACTATTTCAAAAAATAAATGGTCATTAACTAGAGCTCCTGTGGCAGGAAAAAGATCAGAGGCTCTATTGAACAAAAAGGTGAAATATCAGTCTTGCTGATCTTGCAGTGGCAGAGGCAGTGGTCTACCCTTGTTTGTGACCTCTGTCAGATGACAGTGAAGGTCTCCAATAAGCAGCAGTGTTGGTGAGTAGCACTCACTGAACTGTCTCTTCCAATAGCAGTTGCCTCACATCCTCTTGAAAGAAACAAGTGCCTCAAATACCAATTCTGGCCTTTTCCCCTAATTGTTTTCTCTGCTCTGCTGAATCTGTCTTCACCGGCGCTCTGTTCAACAACAAAAACTACAGTACCATAACCTTCACTTTAATGGTACTTGAATCCAACATTGCTTACTCCAAAAAGGTGACTGAGGTTTTTGAGATAAAATATTACTTGGAATGACCGTTGAGGTTAAAATACATATGTTTTATAAGCAGCATCTCCAGGGAGGGCAGCAGCAGCAGCACAGCTGTCGCAGTGGGTTCTTCTTCTTGTACCTGGCAGCCAACTTGAACTTCTCATTAGATGCAGCCACATAATCCTGGGTCTTCTCTACATTGGTCTGGATGTGTTCAATGCAGGCCCCTTGCTCCTCTACTAGCATGAAAATGTCCATGAACAGGTCCCTCAGCTCCTTCATATTGTTCTCCAGGCTCAACAACTCCTTTTCGTGTGGAAACATAATGGGATTAATACTGTAGATATGAAGAACATTAGTCAGAGGTTGGAGGTGGTGGGAGAGAGAACCAGGGGAATTAAAGGGTAATTTCGGTATTTTATAAACCTGGGCCCTATTCTCACAGATGTTGGGGTCAAAATGACTAGTAGGTCCAAAATGTTTTGGAATCTGCGCAGTAGACGGATTCAGCCGACAGCCGGCTGAGGTGGCTTCAACCTATTCCTTTGGGGCAATTGCTGCTGTCAAAATTACATTCACTTTTTGCCAATGACTGGCTCAGACTGTTGTACGAGGTGTTTAACAACATCATGGAAATGATCCCTATGAGTAACACCCGATAACACCCCTTGTTTTTAACCAGAAAAAGAAGCCTCACAGAAGGAAAATTCATGCTGTGAAAGGCGAGTTGTTGCGGAAACGCCAGTAGAAACGAGAGCGAAGAGTTTGTTGTGTACATAGAGGAACTGCTAGCAACACTTTATTTCCTAACGTTACTCCAACACAACAGACTACTCTCCGACTCTAATTCTCATTTCAACCCCAAAATATGTGAGAAAAGGGCCCAGGTTTAAATATACCACAATGACCCTTTAGGTTTGCAATGTGGGAACAGATTCAGCTCTTCATTCAACATCTTTTTATACTTGGATATGCTGGTTCACTTGGATATCTAAATCTATCTTGAAGATATATGAATCATGCATTTTAGCTGATTTGTGGCACTGAAAGTTGTTATTATTATTTAGCACCTATTTCGATATATTGGAGCTTTCCGACATGCAATTCCCAGCTATTGCTACCACTATAATGCTGACGTTACAAAAAAGGGATAATAATACACAAACCTATATATGATAGTAACACAGCATAACCTATCCGTTTGGTAAGTAAAATTCAAGACACAATCCCCAGAAATATGTTTGGAAGTCCAAACATATACAAAGGACAAATCAATTATTCCCTTATATACCATGCACAAATGTAAAAAATACATTGTATTACCAAACTATCAACAACTTTATCATAGCCTTGGGTTTAATAACTTGTTCGCCACTATCCTCACCTTGTGTCGCTGTTCAATCTCAGATAGTTGTGACCGTGTGATTTTGGCATCATTCAGCAGGTTCTCATTGAAGACCTCCCATTTTCCTGTGGCCACCATCTCATTCACCTCCTCCTCCGTCACATCCCTACCCGATACCTCCAGCTGCCGGATAATGAAGTGCTTACAGCGCTCCTGCTTGGTCAGCAGACCTTCATTATACTGCAGCATTACCTGGACATAATTATTGCAAACAGACAAAAAAAGAAGTAGAGTGGACCCATATTTTGGGGGTTTAAAAGTGATTTATGTTTGGTTCCTTGAAATTAACTGATCAAACAATTATGTGCTTTCGCTTTGCTGGTTCTGACAATGCTATCCTAAAGCTATGCTATTTTACATAAGTTTATCTACTGGTGTTATTATTTTTTCTGCCTACCAACAGTCCTTGTTCGCCACTATATTGTCCAAAATTATAAATGCACAGTGACAATGAAAAATGTGTCTCACAAATTTTTTTTTTAGTTGAGACTTTCAACTGTCTCTCAAGCTAAAGTTAGCTTAATGTTAATGTTTCAAACCTCAATGGGGGAAAAAAATCACTTCCTGTGGTATGTAAAGTTTCCATAGCAGAGTGGTAAATTCATGCCCCCAACCTGTTGGAATTTGCGGTACAGCGCTGCATACTGGGAGCGTTGTATTCTGGTTGCAACAGCAATAGGTCCCTGCTGGTCCTCAGTCCTTTGGGCCTGTTTTGAAAGGGCATCTAACCGTCGGTGGAGGCTTTCAGCCTTGATCTTGATATCCCGGGTTATACTGCTCTCTTTCTTCATCACACTGAAACGACGCATGGTCGCCACCAGGGTCTTTTGCTGCTGGCTGAAGTTAAGGACCTGTTTGTATTAGATGTGAAACTGCGTCACCATACAGTCTTAATGTTTCAGTCAAATCTGGAGTTATATAAGGATTAAAATAAGAAAGAGAACAAGAAAAAATTACTAAAGACAAACAAAAACAATTTAATGTTTTGTTGGTGCAATATGGCACTTCAAAAGTGCTTTTAAAAACAAACTTTGAAAAATTATAAAGAAAAATAAATACACACGACCTACAGAAAAAAAAAAATATTACCTCTGTCTCCAGCACTGTGATATCATCTCGGATTTGCTGAGCCTCAGACAGGAAATTCTCAATGATTGGCTCCTCCTCAAACACCACAGCCTGTGGCGTTATGACCTCAACCACCACAGACTCGTCATTATTCCCCTCCACTGAAAAAGGGTTAGTATTTTCTCTTGCTGCCTCACGAAGGTCTTGAGCCCTCTGCTGCAGCTCCTCCAAGCGGTCTCTCATTGTGGAAGAGCCCACACCAAAGCTCACTCCTCAGGGCACAAAGTTATTATTGTTATTAAAGTTCTTGCCAATGCTGACGAGAGGATGCTGAAAAATAAATAACATGGAACTTTAATGATTCCAGTCGCCGAACTGGATTGTTGCACAAGATTACAACAGTAAGTATAAAGCAGGGAAACCAGAACACATTAACATTAAAGTAGAGGATAAAAATAAATATATCAACACATGCTGCTAAACTGAAAATGTAAAGTAGGGATGTATGGATGACAGTATTGTAGTATGTAAATTGTAAACAAGGGCAACAGGGTAAAACACAGCTGCCTCTTTTTGAAGCTTAAAGGTATGCAAATGGTGAGATTTGCTTTGTTTAGGTAATAAGTGACTTTATAAATATGTAAACCACATTTGTGTCAAGTTGATAATTTCACCATTAACAAATAAATAATTCAATAAATGTTCACATCAAATTGTTCACATTTTGTATGTATTGGTGAACAGTATTGGGAAGTCCCTCATTTTATAGTAACAATTAGTTTCACAGATTACAATTTGACATCAAATTATTAATCTCTATAATGTGCCATTATGCACTGGTAAGTCTATATTCTGGAATAGCCAGGGTCTAGACATTTTTTAAGCAAACCCCGAGTCTTGACTATAAGGATGGGACTAGCAAGTGATTCGTTTTGCTTTGAGTAATTAATATCATTACTTTATCAATGTTTACTAAGAGTAACTGATTATCAACAATTCCGGTGAAAACGTAACAACTAATACTGGCGAATGAATCCACAGATTTGCAAAATGTCTTTCGGGACTTTTTGAATTGAGATACCTTGAAGTATGTCATTCCCATTATCCAATATGCATTCAAACTGCATATGGACTGAATAAAGGCATTTGTGAATGTGTCAGTATAGTAGCAAAGTGAGAGTAAGAAATAAATATAGTAGTTAAAATTTTCCCCCAAAACAAATAACTCTATTTAGCACGTAAAGCCATGTCACTAAACTCCCCATCCACCCTGTAGACACAATCGCTTGACTAAATGCAGCTCCTGTAGTTCAAGCAAATGCACCTGCAGCTAACTGTGTACCCTAGTGTCCAGTGGGAGTCAAACCCTGATCAGTGTTCGTTTACATCATTATAAGATCATCTGTCCCAATATGAGCATAACTGATGAGCCATATCTGCACTCTGCTGAACACTGAGATATATTTTTAACTGGATGAAAAATAACACGAGATGAACGAGCAGAAAGTTTATCTGTGACATCAGTCAAATTGACTCGACTTCGTTTTCCCATGAGAAGTGAGTGGGTTGTTTGTGCTCAACAACACACTCAGCGAAAAAGAAGAGAAGAAAAAATGCTTTAGGAAGTTTAGAAAAAGTGATCTTGATAAAGACATTAATTAAAACCACATAATACAAGCATGCACACAATATGTCAGATAAAACTGTTGTTTTCCAAGTGCATGTTGTTTTGAAATAAAAAAAACAATCTTCACAGAAGCTGCCAAATATTAAACACATTTCACTTTCAAGTCTGTAACTCAGGGTGCCAGTTAGCTCACTGCTAGAGCTTTCGCCCCATGTGCAAAGGCTGAGTCTCTCTCCCCCTGTCTTTTCCTGTCTATCTGAACCCCACCTTACCCCAAAAGTCTATACCTCCAGCATGCTGATATTTGCTAAAGTTGAAGTACTGTAAACAAGTAAAGTGCATTCATCCACAAATTCCTATACATTACAGACATATACTAACATTTTGAAAGTGCCTAAATATAATCTTTTGGAAGTGTGGGGATAACAGAGTGTTTGGCTGCTGAGAAATGGAACATTTCAAATCATAGACTATCCCATTTCTGCAGAGATTTCAAACAGGAAAGAGCCTATTATGTGTGTGTGAGCGTGTGTGAGAGAAAGAGTGTTGCAACTATTACAAACTTCTCATAGCGCAAAGAAGGTAAAAGTATCCTCTGTTTTCTTGGCCGAACTCTCTCCGTATCCCTTTCCTCTCTCTCTCTCTCTCTCTCTCTCTCTCCCTACCTGCCCGAGCCAGAAGAGCCGATTAAAAAAATTGCTCAAAGGATTTGGGAGCACATTCTCCTGTGTTTAGCCTAAAAACCTGAAAGAAGTGGAGCAGGGTTCGCCAAGGAGTCTAGCCTCTCTCTCTGTGACTGAATGTTTTGTTTTGTAAAGTGAGCCAATATTTTCTTCCTGCACGTCTGCTCTTTTGTCTGTGTTTCTGAAAGAAATGTTATGTTGACGTTCTCTCATCTCCATGCAGGTTGAACAGTAGGAGTCCTCAGGTGTTGTTTTAAATCATCGGTCAAACAAATACACTGTGTGTGCTGGTCTTTTAACTTTACCAAAAGGAATGGATTCTGATTGAAATATTCCAAAGGTTTTGGATAGTTTAGTACACGGTCCTACTTTACTCACTTTTTATGTCCAAGCTAGACTTTCTATTAGTATACAAATGAATAGAAAGACAGACAACAGAGAAAAGATTTATTTCGTCATAATTGCTCTACAATTTTAAATCACAGCATACCTTTACACACATTTACAATCTGAGGCTGTAGCAAACATTCAGTCTAAAACGAGGATTTTACCTTAATGTTGTCAGTATTCCATCAAGAGCTGTCTGCTGAGTATTCCCTTTCAGAGTCGACCAGAAATAAAATCCAAGACAAGCTCACTCATTATTTGATAACATCATGTTATCTTCGGATCTCCTCACACACCTGACGCGCACCAGCTATTAGTTACAGATTTGAGAGCATTATTACACTCACAAGCTGGGAAAAGTTTTGAAGTAGTCTGGTTGAGTCAGTCCCAAGCACCTCCCCTCCCTATTGAAGTCAGGCCTGTGTATGGCCAATAGAAAAGGAGCAGGCTGGGGGCCTATTTGCTTATCTGAAGAAATGAGAGGTGACGTGATTAAGTAAATGAGGAGGGAGAGCATCGAGAGCACAGGGAGCTCATAAACCCTGCCCTCAGGCTTATTCCTGAACAGGAAAATAGAGTCGAGCAAATAGAAGTGTATTGTGTGCATTGCTATGGCCAAACAATGAGGACTACGGTAAGGGTGTCAACCAGGGCACTGGGTTTCTGATCCACAAGGTGAATTTCTATATGAAGTGTCTGGGTTCACGGGGTAAACCCTCTAAGTCCGGGGGTATTGTACTCCTTAGGCCCCAGTAACTCCACTGAGTACTTTTGACAGATGTCTACTGACAGCCTCTCTGAAACGCAGGCGCCTTTTCAACACGGGAAGGGACACAGTCACTCTTTGCTATGCAGCATAACACATGCTGTGAAAAGCTGTTTGAAGTATGGTGTCAGAGTGAGAGAGGAGAGACAAGTTTTGAGGATGAGAGGAGTTTGGAGGGGACAAGAGTTCAGGCTGCGTCACTTGAAACTTTGGATGCTGGTAGCAGCCATGTTGTTAGTGTAGTGGCCAGTGATGCATAGGAGGAGATTTTTAATGACCTTTATGATTTTTAATGACCTTTGAGCATAATTAGGAGTATATGATAATTTTCAGTCTCTCTCCAAGGTGTATTTTTGAGTTCATCAGTTTAAAACAGTTTGATGGCCGGAGGGTCTGTTTTTTCCAACCCAAAGAGGACAGTTTAATCCATTAACTAATATTTGGAAATCACCAAAAACCAGAATGATGAAGTTTCTTTATTACAACAACAATGTCACTAGCAACAAATAATTTCCAGTGGGTGGTGGTGTCTTGCTTCAATAACAAAATGAAAAGCACATTAACCATATGATGACTATGCAGAATGCTGTCGGTAAAGTTTTATCTCTGTAGTACCAGATGCTACTCTATGTCTGTAATAATGCCACAGCAGTGTGTTAACTGTGAGTCATCTATCCCTAATGGCAAGATATAATGACAACAAAGCAAAACCGGTTTTCTGAGTGTCAGAATTCACCTTCATCAGCATCACAGGAACAGACTTATTGTACTGTATATGCCCCTGTTAACTGTAGCTGAACAGTCATCTATCCTTCCTTGATTCTCTGCTCAGCATCACTGATTAAGGAGAACAGGTTGAATGGGATTTGCGCTTTCTCACGCACACTCATACTCACTCACAACCTCCCCAGACCTTGCGGCAAAGTGGATCTCATCTCAACATTTCTTAATTGTTGCTACTGCATCTGTAGAATTTTGATAGGCTTTGATAAATAAACAACACTGGAAAAGAAATATCAACTAAGAGTCTTTATTCGCCAAGGTCAGCAGTTCTTGTACCAAAACAAACATGGATGGTAACCAGAAGCTTCCATATATACAGTGCAATTTGTGCTGTAAAGGACTAAAATTGAGGCAGAAAAGCACAGTTTAGGTGAGATCCTTGATGGAGAGGCGTAGGGAATGTGGACCATATAGCCCACAGAGGGAAGTGGAAGTGAGTGAACTTTGTACAACAAAGCTAACTTCAAGTAAAGCTGTTAATTTACCTGCATGTCTACCTTGGGCGACACATGTACTGTATGATTTTATCTGCTGCCTGTCAACACCAACAGACCCATACTGGAACAGAACCTGTCCAACTTGGTCCAATCAGTCATCATGCCCAAATCATATTCACAATCGGCACAACAGTCATAATGTGTGTCCCCACCTGTAGGTTACAGATTGTTCGCATTGTCTCTACCTATTTTTGTGATGGAGGTAGGATTTGTAAGCAGCTTAACAGAGTGCTGCCTAAGAGGCTCAACTCTGGGAACAAAGTCTCCTTTGCCAAAAAAAGACAAAAAAGGGTGGAATGTAACCATGTCACGAAATATTAAAGCTGTACTAATTCACATTTTATATTAACAATTGATATAATTACTATATTTAATGTCAAAGGGGCTTGTAGTGATTAACCTGCAAAGAATTATGGTCTGACTGTGTGGTTCCCCTCACATCAACGCAAAAGTGTTGTCCCAAAGTATTAGACATTGTGGTTTAATGCTGATTATGCTGCAGAGGCATACTGTAAAGAGTAGGAAAATTATTGGCGAAGGGCTACTTTAGTATGAAAGAAAGCAAAGAGCACAAAGAGCAGACAGTACTTCATCATAAACAAAGAGAAGTTTAAGAAAGTAAGTGTTTAAAAATGATACGTGCCGTTTTACCTCAGATACAGGTTTTCTTGGTCATTGTATCAAGTAGAGTTTGTCTCACAATAAAGCTGGAGCTCTCTGGGTAATACTGTAATTGAAGGGATGTCAGAAGCAGTGCTTTGATATTCTTCACTGTAGGATCCAGAGAGAGAGAGAGAGACAGACCAAACAGCCTCAACCTTGAAAGTGATGTGTAAACATTGCCAGAGAAGATATGCAGTGTTTTCTCTCCAAGGGGGAGAAAAGGAAGCATTAGATGAAACTGATTGGACATTGAAAACAAATACTAACATACTACTGGCATAGTGATACTGTTAGACTTAACAGTATGTTCAGTATATTTGAAGTTCACCATTTTCACGGCTTAGTTCAAAGCCCAAAGGCAAAAAAAAAGTAAAAGGGTTGCCACCAGTACTCTTTGTCAGTGTGGAAAGCCCCTGGAAACACCAGATATATCACCATAGGCTAAAGTTAAAAGCTAAACGTTCACTGACAGCCAGAATAATAATATTTCATTGCAGGGACACCCCTGAAGCAGCTGAGCAAAATGATTCAAAAAACACTTGAAATACTAAACATATGATATGAATGATTATAAAATACATCTCAACGCATCCAGAATGAGACGAATTACTGTTAGAGTTATCCACAGTATAAATTTCAACTAGCTGCAGTCACAGAGGAACCTCCATCACACCATACGAGAATGACATGACAGGGCAATATCCGACTTTTAACAGCCTGATATACAGGTCTTACACTGGGGGAAAGAAAGAAAGGAGAAAGGGGAGATTAATGTGTGAGGGGAGAGAGACGGTCAGAGGGGCAAGGATAATGAGGTCAAAACCATCGTCATTAAGCCAATCAGAAAGATTGATGCGAAGGTCAGTGGCCTTGCCTACTAAAATGAGGCAATCAGAGATCTGGATATTAAATTTTCCTTTTGGGCACTGTATGATATTGTGCCCTGGGTCATTTAGGTTTTAATTTACAGTTGAGCAGCATAGACTTTAATTGCTAACCCTGCCAAAATTCCCCATTACACAAGCATTTTAAGTCTAAGGCTGTTCACCTTTTTACCTACAGTACTGAATCTAACAGGCCAGACTTGTACAGAGGTATACATGTGGGAGCAAACATTTGGTCAACCGTGTTTTAAACCTATGCAAAGAATTATGAAATAGGGGCAGCCAACCACTAGCTTAATTCAAACAGGTAATTTCAACAGTGCTATTGTCAACAAAGTCCTGCTCCCAACAGCAATATTAGTTAAAATGAGTGTAAACTGGACAAATGCCAGAACAGTCAAGTACAAATATTTGTAAAGATAAACATTATGCTCTTCCAGGGAAAAAACTTTATTTAACAATCATCACAGGAATGGTGGTGAAAGAGGATGACGGGATACAGGTGGCTATGTGTGGTCTTAGAGCAGGGGCTGCCGCTGCCTGTCACCACCAAACACTGTCAACTAGTTGTCTTCAGATGTGCGTTCTAGTCACAAAGTGTCTCTACTGGGGAGTTATTTTCTCTAAAAAAAGAAAAAACTTTATTAGAAATTTGACTAAAAATGTTATCCCAGATATTGGCTTCATTGGAAATAAATTTATAGTATTATTACCATTATGGACTTCGGCCTTGGGAGCCAAAGGACTGCTAGTTTACAATCCCTGCAGCTAATTATTTGCATTCCCCTTGTATCCCACATTTAAGTCTGTCCCTACTTTTGTTAAATGGCTGGAATGAAAGGCAGCAGGCCTTTATTGATTCCTGAGAGCCAGGATAGAGATCCGCTGTGTCACAGAATCAACAGTGTGTAGCTTTGGACACCCCTCCTCTTTTTAAGCAAGCACTTCAAACATGGGTCATTTCACCCCCTAGTGGCATGCGGCTGTTATATCACACTCTGGGTAACAAAAAGGGAGAGTACATTACTAGAAGCAACACTATAATATAAGCACAGTTATCCTGTGTACAGCAGATTGGAACCATAACACATAACGCACTTAACTTACTTTCTCTGATGTTGGTGTTTGTTTCTGCCACGCTCCAGAGTGTAGCAAAACCCACAGACTGTTATTTTTTGTAAAACTTCTTTCTGACCAAAGCACGACCCCAGGAATACATGGTGTCACTACAGTAACCCTACCACTTGTACTAGAGGGTCTGCAGTATAAACAGTGTTAAAATGACATTGCCACCTATGCTCAATATTATTTTATTCTCTGTAATAGCGTTATGCAATTAAATTATGTTTCATGCAAGGTTACAAAGATTAAAAACTTGTCAAATCAGCCAAACCGTCACCACACACACACATGCAAACACACGCGCACTCTTCCAAACTAGAACCTCGATACTGTAGTGCAGCCGGTGCATTCCGAAGGACACCAATATGACAGTAAACTAGGTGTTGATTGATCTGGGATAGACTGGTGTGCTTTGTGTCCACCTGAAGAGAGGAGCAAACACATTTAGTCTGGACAAACAGACAGTGGAGGGCAGCTCAGAGTGTGTCTGTGGTCCCCTGTAATACTCTGTCTCTCCCTGTTTGCTCCAACTGGGATTTAACAGAATGAATTAAGCAAACATTAGCTACTGAAACAGACTCATTTCAGTAAATAAACATTTATCCACTTGGATGAGGGAGACCTGAGCCTTGATAAAACACAGTTAAGTTGAATGTATCTGCAAAGTTATGTAGAGTCTCTATTCTGATGATTGTAGCTTGTGTATCGTTTGCATTATGTATGTATGCTAATGTGTACGCAAGGGTTTACTTAATATGTTCATTACTGAATTATTTCAAATGATGATGGACATCAAATATCTACTGCGATAGACCGGCGACCTGTCCAGGGTGTACCCCGCCTTTCGCCCGATGCCAGCTGGGATTGGCTCCAGCCCCCCGCGACCCTGTACGCAGGATAAGCGGTTGACGATGGATGGATGGATCAAATATCTATTTGTTCCGCCTAATGGTAGCCTTTTCAGCTTTTCACCAGCAATTAACGCATTACTTTAATATTTCACTTATTAAGCTAAATCCACATAATAGTTCACTTTAACAGTACACAGCTGTAGAGATTTTTGATCTTCTTGTAAATGAAGAACTTTTACAAATGTGAATGGCTGGATTCATTTTGTACATTTAAACACTAAGAAATAGTGGAACAGTATGGAACAAACTGTGATACAGTGTAGTAAATGAAATATAAGTAAATGGAGTGAATCAGAGGAAAGGTGTATGGTATATTTTTAACTGATTTCAGGGAAAGACAAAGACAATGGAGACGTGCTTTTGGTGGTAGAAGCTTAGGATGGACTGTGGTTGCTTTAGCATAAGATGACATGCAGACAAAAGACATGAAGGAACATGTAAACAATGACCATGAGATTTAAAATGAATCCAATTACCACCACAGATGCTACATTTGAGATACCAAATTACCATACAATAAAAACATCAGTTGACATGAAATGTTTGATTTGGCCTCATTTCTACATCAGAGATGAGTATGATTTGGTTTGGAGGTGGACAATATTGACAAATGGGTATTGTGGGTGGGGCGGGGTGCACATACTCTATTCATTTCTTGCATTCATCTTCATCTATTTAAAAAAATGACTCACACCACTTTATCAATTATCAGTAATGCCAGATCTGAGATTGGCTTCTGTTAGCTGCCATTTCCCATCTCCCGGGGATAGTAATTGTCATTTTGGAGGTAAAGTGGTGATGTTCTTCAGATCCTCACCATGACAATAGCTCTGGCTTTGACAGGTGGATGACAAGGAGGAAGAAAAGGGGGATAAGGCTAGTTCATCCTTAGACCACCCGTCCCCTCTCCCCTCTCCCCTCTCCCCCAACACACACACACACAGACTTGTCTCCCGCCAGCAAGCCACCCCTAATCGAGATGGAAGAGCGCTGTGGCAGATCGAAATGCCTGCAGATGACAAGGTGGGAATGGATTGGCTCCTGTGCCCTTGTCATGTTGCTCCATCTGCACTGAACAGAGAGGAAGACAGATGGATTCCATGGCAGAAGGCTGGGTGGTACAGGCAGACAGGTAGGAGAAGACAGACAGCGATGAATTGAAATGACATTGAAATTTTAATTTTTTAAATAAATAAATAAATAATGTGTCTGTTTAGTGGATTATACAATAGCATATTCCCTTTGCTTGGATACTCTGTTCTTGCTATTGAAAAACCTAGCAACATCCCATTGTTGAGGGTATGCACTGATGTCAGGTTTTCCTATCATGCTACCTGCCTCACTACCACTGAGTGGCACAACAAATGCAAGGTAGCTGCCATGAAGAGCCGCAATACAGAGAGGACTACTCAGGATTGTCGGCATCAGTTACAGCAAATAGTGTGGAATGTTTGACTTCACTTCATCAGAACTGACCATGATTAATCAGAAGTTTGTCATACCCTATCAGTGTGAAACACAGGGGCTGTGCACTGCTCTTTATTGGAGGTGGGTATTTTAACCAGATGTACATTTGCCATAGTAACCTGCTAGTCATCCTTGAAGCCTTCTGTCTTATAAAACCAAATCACAATGTTTGCATAATTCGCACTTCTTTGTGGCTAGTTCAAGTTTTTTTTGACTGAGGAAAGGACTAATGGCTGCCCTTCGTTGCAAAATAGGGAAAAAAACACCCACTACAACTGTGGTTCACACCAACTGTAGATGCAGAGAGTGTTTTCTGAGAGTGTTATGTCTTTGCAAACCAGAAGGAAGCAAAGAAAATGACGCTTTCCAGAGGTGTCTCAAAGATGAGATCCATGCTTTATCATAATTTTTTTCTGACAGAATGTTGAAGTTTTACAAAGTAGAAGGCTTCAAGGATGATGACTAACTGGTTGGTTAGACAAATGTAAGTCTCCTTAACTGCCCCACCTCCAATAAAGACCAGCTTATCAATGGGAAGCATTGGGACTGTCCCCACACACTGGATGAGAAAGTGCCAAATGGGGCTGCCTTACAATGAGCTGGTGAGGACATTTGATTATGATTTTCATTAGGCGTGCGTATGAATCATCACCTTTAAGGGCTTGAAGGTTATTTCACACATAATAACTACATTTGTCATTGATTAGCTTATAAGCATCTTATTTTCTTTATTTCAGTTGTGTTTTTTCTTCTTTGTTTGTTTGTTTTTCTGGAAATGATTAGTTAGCGATGCGTCACCTGGTATTCCTGCAAGAGAATTAACATTGAGCATATCACTGCAAAGGCTATTCCTATCTAAAGTGCTGTAGGTGCTGGAAGGGATACTTACTGTGGAGGTTACCCTATATCTACTTACACAGACTGCACTGGTGAGCCCTTTCTATCCCTGGCAGTCTTTTACAGGTCAGTGATCTCCTATTACTGTTAGGAGATCTGGACCACTTTCCTAACAATCTTTTTCATTCTTTAGCAGGGCTCAAGTGCAGCATAAAGCCATAGTATAAGACATTCCCATGAGAGGAATAGTACTGCACTGTATTACACTGCCAGGATGGATAATTCATAGTCAGACGTTTGCTTTCAGGCCAAACGATACACTGATCATAAATACATAAATTACTTTTTTGGCACTGGCATTTCCAAATCATGCGCTGAGTGAGTGCAACAAAAGCAGGTTTATCTTAAAATTTTTATTTAATGAATTCCAATTAAACTGCATGACCCAAGTGTTGAGGAATATGGGAGTTGTCACTCACTCATGCTAGTCGCATCATCACTGGCAGCAGAGTGAAAGTAGAGGGCTAATGTTTTAATTAGTTTAAGGATTCTGAGGAAAATGCTACTCTGAAGAGCCAACCTTTACAGGATAATATATTGTGGGCTGTTGGACTAGTGTTGTGGTGACAAATGCTGAGAGGCAGGTTAATGTTGTTTCCCCTCCCCGGGGGATTAATCACCTGGTTTCATAACTACAGTACCTGCCAAAATAATCATCCCAGAGAGATAGGAAGACTGCCAACAGCAAACCTGGGAGACATCAGGGGAAACACAGAGAGATTGGAGGAAACAAAAATTAGCCACATGCATTTTGTCCTACTACCACTACATATTTTTGTCACTGTCTGCCACTTGGATTGTCTGTCTGTGTGTCTGTCTCTATCTCTTTTTTCTTGTCTCAGTAAAGGTTGACCACGTATGTGTTTTTTTTCACATTTAACTGAGTAAACAGAACATACTGATATACTGATGTGCTGTATTTTTTGTGTATTGTTGAAATACATAGGAAATTATACTTTGAATTATTTGAATTTTTGTACAATTTTGAGCATTGCAATACAGATTTGAGACCTCAACATGTTTTATCTTATTAAGAGATTGTCCAAAGAAATCAAATGGGGAATTGTTTTTATTGCACACTATATTTTCCATCTGTCTTGTTACCTGTCAGTGAGACAGGCTGGTGGGTTTGTTCAATATTGTACATATGGAATGGATGTCAAAGAGAGAGAAAGAAAGAGTGAATGCAAAATGGAGAAAGGCTATCTACAACAACATGTCAAATTGAGATAGAAGCAATCCCATTTGTTCCTGTTAGCTGGGCGTCTCTCATCGACATCTGCTGATGAGAGTTTGTCTTGGACGATGTCCTTCATTTCACCTCCCAAGGTCTCTCCCAGTTCTCCCTCCCCTCTCCCTTTAAACTCCTTTCCCAGTGTTGAGATCATAAATTGCTGAATATAAAGCCTTGTTTCCAGTCCGTTAGACACGCCATCCAATGCCAAGGGCCTTCACATCCCCTTTTGCACCTCTGAAGGCACTTAGGTGGAAAAATCTGCGTCCCTCTTCATACACTCGTGATATGTACATGCATCATTCAAGAAGCAACCCACACACCCCACCTTAAACCGCATCCCCCCACAAGGCCACGTCGCAGTGTCCCCATTTATTGTAAGGGGACAGTTAGTTCGAAAACCATAGATTTACAAATGGCTTCTTCAAAGGACAATATATATCTTTCCTGACAATTTATCCTGAAATAGCCCAGTGTTCAGGAAGTTTCCTTACTGATGCACATGCAGAATGTGTTGAACTGACCAAATATAATAAATGGAAACTATGAAGCAAAAGTCACTTCATAAATTAAGTAACAATTCCATTTTGACAGTTTATTGCATAATATTTTTTTCAGATTTTGTTCTGTTTTAACTGTAAATTTGTTAACACTTGTGTACTAGTGTGCTTCTCTGAGGCCGCATGTAGGCGAACATGCACGGGGGTCAGACTGAGATGTTTATTTGACTGATTCGTATACAGTTGTTCATACAACGTGTGCAACTATTGTTTTCTTTGATTTTTACCTGTCTCCTTACAAGAGTTGGATCAACCAATCAGCTTATGTGAAGCTCATGTCTCACACTGTATATATATATCCAATCCATTTACCATAACACCCTTCTCTGCATAGGTTCACATAGACGTTCATTCTTCACAGAAGCAAAGTTTCAGACGTCCTCTAATGTTAGGAGTACTTATTGCAGCCCTCACCCTCTTCTCAGGACTGTGTAGGTCTGGGCAGACCTTGCTAGATTGACAGCTCTCTGACTCTCCTTTTAGTTTTGTTCACATTTGCTGGCGGATTTTGTTCATTCTGTAAGTATGGAATAAAGTGAACACGACAAACTACTAGCAAAGCTCACAAAAAGACACCAACAACTGATCCATGCTAACATGACTTGTTTGGTACTCGTGCTGGTCATAAAACATTTGGTTTTATTGAGGCAGTTTACCTCAGTGGGCGAGTCATTTGTTAAGGTTAATGCAGAAACTGTAAACCCGTATCACTACATACTCTTTGCAGTCCAATCAAGATTATTACTGTTATGGACAAACCTGACATTAACTGGTCCAATAATCTGCCCCTACATTTCAACCAGCCTTAAATGACACACAATTGATGGGTGCCTGTTTTCTGATGTGGGCCCACTTACCACTAGCAATGTGTTTTCCGTCAGAGCTCCACGGTGAGACATATATTCTGTCATTTGAGTCTCAGGCTAATCTCCATGCACAGAGAGGTGTAGATAAAACGGAGAAGGACAGTGGATTTATTTACTGGGAATTGTCACAACTCGGTGATCATGGCACAACACTGATGTGGCGTGACCTCTACAAACGAATCACTGCACACATTGCATACACACAACAGACTGACCCTTAATGAGTATACACACTGGTGTGTACAGATGCCTGTTTACATTATAGTTCTTACAGGTCTGTGACAAACAGGTGCCACACCACTGTTACTCACTGAATACACAAAAAACTGAACTGTTGTCAGGCTGTCACTGTGAGACAGTTTTAGTGATGAATAAACAGTTATGAATCTCACCTTGCAAAGGCAATTGAGGTGTTCCAGCTTTTGTCTGTGCAAAGAGAAGCCAAAAGCTTAAGTGGTATTTTTCATTAGTGTTCAACCATACCATGCGAAGTACATAATAGATTTTTCTATTCATTCCTCTTTAGTATTATCTTTCTACGGAATATCAATGTTGAGATAGAGATAGAAATGAGATGATATTTAAAAGGTTAGAAGCTAAAATTGACCTTATGACATTCATGTCATCTATTCATTTTTCATGAGAAGGCCAGTAAATGATATAAAAAATGTCATCTATTTCTTTCTCACTTTATTTAAGTGTCTACCTTAGCAGGCTATCTACCTCAAATACATTTGCTTCTCTGGATGGCGCCATCATTCTCAGGTGGCCTCAGATTTTTCACATCTTCTCCACCACATTAGGCATTTAGTTGAGTCTCTTTATTACTGTTGTAGTGTTGTACTGAAGAATAGACTACTTGGGCAAGACACTGGGTGTAGGGTGTAGTCTGGCTCATGCTGTTGTTCACAGAGGTTGTCAGGTGACATTTGCATGGTTGTTTCTTCTCCGCACTTTTCTGCACCCACCACCGGACTGAAGTTGAATCAACCAATCAGCTTGCTTGGAACGAAGGTTACAATATGGTAACCCTAGTTCTATAAGCACAGGCTCCGACTGACAGCATCCGACTGCCTCTCAGCACACGGCGTCAGCAGCAGGGCACATCAGTAGAGGGCTCCGCCTGTGCTTATAGAACTAGGGTTACCATATCGTAACCTTACACAGGCTCCACCCTCTACTGGACTCTATGGGTACTACCTCCTCCAATCACATGCACGCACTTGCCCACTGAAATTTTATCGTGCACGTAGCCGACCAATAGGACGTTGCTACCGATACGTGCGTGATGTATAAATAGCAGTGTCCCTACTGCCTCAGCATCCGACTGCCTCTCAGCACACGGCGTCAGAGCATGCCCATGTCTATAGGATTGCAGTGCGATGCATCTGCTGAGTGTGTGGGGGGCTAGCGAGTAGCTAACGGGGAGCCTAATGTATTTGTAGGCTAGCCCCTGAGAGGAATTCCCTGTTACTGTGTCACCTCGACATGAAATAGGCTTCTTTCAGGTCGATGGTGGTGAACCAGTTGCCGGGCTGCACTGGCTCCAGCATTTTCCTGATCATCAGCATGTGGAAACGCCCTCTTGTCCATTATGCTGGTTCAGGTGGCCGAGATCCAGAATGGCTCAGAAGCCTCTTATCTTTTTGGGGACCAAAAAGTACATGGTGCAAGACCTCTGTGCATGTCATACGCAGAGATGCCCTAAGACATCCTGCTTCAGCAGAAGTTGCTGGATCTCGGTGGCCAGGAAGTCCACTTCCTCTTGTGAGGATAGACTTGCCTCCATTATGTCCAGGAAAACTGTTGGTATGCAGCAGAACTGGAGAGTAGCCTCTTCTCAGAATGCTGTCCACCCAGCTTGTCAGCATGCAGCGGTGTCGCCATTCTGCTTGAAAATGTGCTATAGTGTCCCTGAACGCACCAGGGCTGGTTGCTCCCTGGTGTCTTTGAATGCACCACAGCTCGCTGCTCCAATGACGGCTTAAGTGCCACAGGCCGCACCGCTGGAAGAGACGTGTTGTCTGGTTGTGTCTCTCCGGCTATATCTGACCTAGATTGGCGTTAGCTCGACTCATGCCATCGCAGCTAGTCAGCTAAACGCTGCGCTGGTTCGGTCAATGTCGACAATGTGGTTGTGTGTTTTAAGAACACACACACACACTGTCAGTGAGCTAGCAGTGTTCCCGTGGATACTGTCGTGAGTGCATGGGGAACGCAGAGTTAGCTCGCATTGCTGCATTGTGTCACTGCCATGGCAGCAGCCCTTCATTCGGCTGCCAAGCGATGTAGGCGACCCGTAGCGAGAGCTGGACAGCCGGCTAGCAAGGTGGAAGCCCAGGTCCTACTACCATCTCGCTCGGATGCCACCAGGAGAGCGACGTGGGACGTGGGCTTTTGTCCCAGTGGTTTGAATAGCGCAGCAAAGACCCGGGCCCTCCCACTGTCTCTCTCAAGCTTAGCAAGGAGAGCAGTGTGGGCCGTAGGTCGGATCATTAGCTTAGCATTGGTGAACGTGCATTTTTGTGGAGGCTGAAGCGCATTACGCAGGCTAGTGAAGTGGACGCCCACCCCTCACCCACCGTCTCACTCGGTTCTGACCGGGAGAGCGGCGAGGGCCACGGGGCGAACTTCCACTTCTGAGAATGTATTTCTAATAAACAGTTTAACATTCACAGGCATCACCACAGTGTACACACAAGCAGCACATGTTAGAACAGTGGCTTCGTGAACACAAGGCCGCAGGGTGAACATTTAGCCTCACCCAAGGAGTTAACGTTAGCTCTTTGATGAGAGAAGTTAACTAGCTCTTTGAGGAATGTAATTAACATGTTTTACTCAAAACTGTTTCCACATTCTCAAAAGCCTTACCATAGTTTTACACAAGCAGCACATGTAAAACAATGGCGTCTTGAACACCAGACGGGGGATTGTGGCAGCGTCAGCAGGCCTCTCTCCCTCCATAACGGTCACTTGGCCAGTCGCTCCCTTCCCCAGCCGCAGGTCAGCTGGCGGGGGGGCCTGGACTCGTCTGGGCAGGACATGGGTCACCTCACCCGGGTGCAAAGATAATCTTCTAGAAGTGGCGACTCCATCCGTGGAGGTGGTGAATTCAGTGAGCAGTTTGCTGAAGAAAAAAGGATGCTGAGGCAGTAGGGACACTGTTATTTATATGTCACGAACGTATCGGTAGCGACGTCCTAATGGTTGGCTATGTGCACGATAAAATTTCAGTGGGCAAGTGCGTGCGTGTGATTGGAGGAGGTAGTACCCATAGAGTCTAGTAGAGGGCGGAGCCTGTGTGAGATTCACTCTTTGCTTCAATGTCATAGCAATACAGATTTCACTTCTCCACTTTGTCCAACTCCAGGACATACTGTAACTACCTAGAAATACCTGTCTATAAGTGCAGTATGTAATTATAAGTACACTTGCATTACTGTACTGATCCATCCCAAAACTCATTGAATCATTCTCTTTACCAAAATTTTGGTTGATTATGTATACAATATGTCTATAAATCATATACATTCTCAAAGTTTGTCTTTTTGTGTCATTTGCTACTGCTTTGAATATTTTATACCACCACTATCAATGCTTTTGGGGAATGATCAAAATATTCTATACTATCAGAACCGCAACTCCAAGGGCTATACAGCATTTAGCACCTTATAAACCCTACAGACATCTGTCTTCTTGCCAAGACAGATGTCTGCATGTTCCCAAACAGAGTGCCAGGTGAAAAACAAATGTTGTGTACAAGGCCTCGTTTAACCCAGGTAAAAAGGCTCATCAACTGCTGCCTTAAGGCTGTTTGTACCTCCTCTACGTTTGGCAACAAAATGTCTTCAGTGTTGTGGTAGCTCTCTGATAGTAGGGATATACCCAATATGTTATTCGGGAAAGCACAAATGATTTGATGGAAATTGATGTTTCTTCTAACCAAAGTTTCGTTATTATTTTGGGAAAAAAGATAGCTCAGGAATGTGACAAAGCATGTCAGAATGGAACTAAAGAAAGGTGTTAAATCAGCAGCTGCAGCAGAGAAGAAGCTGGAGGAGGCCAGAGCCTCAGAGAGATTCACTGGCTGAGTGTCATAAGGATGCTTGCAGTCTCACCAGGGCCAGGCCTAGCGGTTTGTGAACAGTTGCTACAGCAATGCACAATAATTCATTCAAATTAAGGATGATATTATAAGGATACGGATTATAGCATTATTGTACCTTGGCATAGCTAAAAAAAAGGCTCCATCTACCTTAATTGATCATTGATTTAATGCACCACCCGCCGAGCACTCTAAGTGATACAAGTCAAATGCACCGAAGTTGTTGTGTGACAAACAGGTGCATGCTGGGTTTAGCTAAATGCTCACAGTGAAAAATGATTTTAAAAGCGCAGTGGGACAGAGAGGTGGATTGGTTATATTGGGACACAGAGGCTAAGCGCACTGGTTATAGTGGGACAGACAGCTGGGGCACTGGTTTTAATTTGAACTGAGAATGGTCAAGTAAAGAAGTTGATCCAAGAGCAGATTGTGGAGGACTTTGCAGTGCAAGACTCGCAGAATGACGTTCAGACAGGTAAGTACACCCACTGCGTTGCCTAGCAATGTATCATTATGGGCAAGATAAAAACTGTAAAAACTGTGTCATGGTGTGATGTTGTTCCACCTGTGTTGTTGGACAGACATTTAATGCAATTGTAGCTCATTGGAATTTAAAATAATTCCATTCAACTGAAGGATCTTTACTGTAAATACAACTATTTCCAGTGACTTTAAAGAGCTATACCAATGAAATGTGTTATTAAAAACAATTTTTCTCAGTTTCTGATCAGTGTTCCTGGGGAAAAAAAATATAGCAACATCTTCCTATCAAGTCTGCACTACTTCATCAAATCATACCTTCCTTTCATTAAAGGAAAAAAAAAAATCCTGCCATGTCTGCTATACGACTTGCTATGGCTGTTTCATTTACAATCACAGAGAAATTACTCATTTTCTTATCAACGTTAGCCCCACTGCTGGCATAAACCCCTGCTCAGACTCTATTAAAGTCATGTAGGACACAGGTAATTTAATTCATAAGCTAAGATTACATTGGAGTTGTAATAGCCTAATGATGAAACATGATGTTTGAGTTTCAGTTAATAGGACTGCCTAATAGATGACAGAGACCAGGATATTATCAGCTACTAAGGAGCACAACATACGACACATTTTGCTAAGAATCTTGCTCTCTCTCCTGCCTGCATACAGGACCACGGGTAGGATGTACTGTTCATCTAAATTGTCCTTGACATTCAAAATTCCATTGTAGGTTATAAATATATATATATTTTTAATCTTCGTTACTCCAGGAACAGTCAACAGAGCTATGCATTCCTTTCCCAAAAAACACTGGCCGCCATATTTCTACAACACATTTGCACTGGGAGCTGCACATTGCAACCATAGCTTTATATTCTCAACCCCTCATAAGCTTTTTGGAAACATGTGTGGGCTCAGCTCCAGGGCTTTTGTCAGGAGGGGTTTAGGAAAGGAAGCGTGTGCCTTACCACTTCCCCAGGCTGGGGACTCGAATTGCAGTCTTCCATTTAAGAGGCCGACAGGTTACTTTTGTTGGGCACAAATGAGTATCTGAGTATCATGTTATCATGTCATTCCCACTTTTAGCACATAATTGTTTTTAATATAAATGCATTTTCTTAGAATCTGTTTTATTTAGATTCAGCCACCTAAGCCATCATCAGTTTATAATATGTGATCCTGTTCTCTGCTCTTGCTTTTTTAGATCACTCTATCAGCCTTTTACTCCTGCAACCTTCAATGTAGACATGTAAAGTTGTTTTAGGCTGAGAAACTAGAGTTTAGATAACCCTGAATTTCCACCCCAGAGGTGTAGGAAGAAAGGTGCTGACACAGATTAATAACACACTCTTTCTCTTTACTCTGCCTCGCTCTTTCTCTCTTTCAGCTGGCTGCATTTCAGCAGCTTCTTTTCCTATTTGTCAAACATATGAATAATAATTACACGCCGTGCTAATTCATTGTTTCTCTCTACCAGTATTCTTTGGAATTCATGCATACTTAAACTGCTATTATTCTGATATGGGTCATTTCGTGGCAACAATAGGCTATGCATTGCCAGGTCTGTGGTTTCTCTTTGGTCTCTATGGACGTTTCATTGCCTGCAGGATCCACGGATCCATTTCATTGTACAGCATCAGCACATAGGTTTGCAGATATGCGCATTTTTATATCCCCAAGAATGAACAGTATTTGAGAAAAAAAGGCAATGCCGTTAGAATTAACAAAACATTATCAAGTTTGCTGAAAAATTACTGAAATGAATGAATGGCGATTTGCGATTCATCAATAGTGTCATTTTGTGATTAAATATCTTTAGGTAGTAACTTTAACAGTATTTTATAATGTGAGTAACAATCATAGTTTATTTACAGTATTAACATCAATATCTGTTTAAAACAATTTCTCAAGAAATTTCAATAGCTGTGAAAACAACTTTAAATAGAATGAATATATCACATATAGATGGTCATATTATGCTTTACCAACTGTTGCACCACTTTGAAACAGAAAACAAGTATTTCCTGCCTGCCTGTATATTGCCACTTGTAATTCAACTTTAATCGTGTCAATTTTTATCCATTGGATAATTGGCTTTTAAGACCAGACCCCACATTACCCCCAGCATTTACAGTATGATAAACAACATTTAGTATGGGGAAAAACAGGGAGAAGCTGTGAGGCACTCAGAAGGGATCCTCATTCATGAGAGTCTTTACATGCAGAGATGATGAGGGAGTGATCCAGACATTCTAAACAACAGAAGGAGAGGAACTGAGAGGAGTATTGTTTTGGAGAAAATAAAAAGGTACATAGAAAGATAAAGTCAGTGCCGTAACATCATCATCACAGGAATAAAGCATAGCTTTTACAGATATCTTATTTGCATTGTTAAATTTTAAGGAGTACACTGTGATTTATGGGAAGCAGACAAGAAATTTTAGTTTTTGCATATTATGTCCGTCCGTCCATCCATCCATCCATCCATCCATCCATCCATCCATCCACCGTCAACTGCTTACCCTGTGTACAGGGTCACGGGGTTGCATATTATGTGTTGATTATAATTGACATTTACTTCCTCAGTCATCTCCAAAAAGCCAGCTCTCTTGAAAGTAGATATCTCTCCAGGCCACCTTCAGGCATCTCCTCAGCTTTTTAAATACTTGTGTCATGTATGTGAAAAAGGTTTTCAAACAATCTTGCCATATGCACATAGTTATAAAACATAACAAGCATCTGTAATTTGATTATCATTATACAAAGTTATTAGAATTCATTATTTTTGATAGGTCATTGTGAAATCACTGAATATATGAACAATACATATGCAATATATAACATCAGCTTTTCCATCTTGATCACACCAACTTGAGTTCTGACAATTACTCAGTCTAAATGCAAATATAGATACAATTATTAAGGTTGAATCCATATTGGTACAACTGTTGGTTCAACATTTCACACACTGCTAATGCTGACAGAATTTCCCTGAAACTAATTGATTTAATGGGCAATCAATTGGTAAAGCTCTAAATGAGCTTTTAGACAATGTAATAGAAAAATAATCAACTCATTGAGGTGACAGGCTCTTTGCAGCAGGTTGCACCTCGGTAAAAGCACAGCACATTTTAGGAAGATTTGTTTTCATCATGTGATGTTTTCATCAAGTTCAACTTGTTCTCCACGTCCTCCATCTGAACCCTGTGTTTATCTCTGCAGCAAACCCCCTTCGTCCTCATTCTGTACATTTCAAAGGAAGCATGAGCCACTGATTTGCATAATCCAGAATGTACCATGCACATTCATGTATGTATGTGTGTGTGTGTGTGTAGGTGTGTGTGTGTGTGTGTAGGTGTGTGTGTGTGTGTGTGTGTGTGTAGGTGTGTGTGTGTGTGTGTGTGTGTGTAGGTGTGTGTGTGTGTGTGTGTGTGTGTGTTTGGGATGAGCATTGACTTATTCTTTGCATTCCCAAATCTAATTATCCCTACTGGCCTGGGGACAGGGCCCACTCAATGAGCAGGAGAAAAAAGCTGGTCACAGATGAAAATGGAAAGGACAAAAACCGATAGATCTGCAGAGAAAGACAGAGTGGATGAAATATAAAGAATACACTGAGTTTTTCACAACTGGGTCACTTGTTTCTATAGCTCCATCCTTTTTTGAGAGACTGACAAAATGCTGTCCTAAACTGACTGACAAAGACAATTAGGAATGCACAACCGCAGCTGTAAACTGCCATGCAATGTTTTAGCAATAAAAGTCCAATTTCTTTTGGCTACAGTACACTTGATTAATTATACCTGTAGTATGACAGCATACCGACATAACTTTAAAAAATGCTGCACAATACACTGGTGTTCCCTGTGTCATCATTAAAACCCAAGTAGTCATGATGTGTTGGTAATATTTTGACAAAAACTTTAATTTGCTAAACTCCACTTTGAAATGTGTTATTTTTTTCATAAAGCAGAGTTTTAGCCCCAATACAATTGACTACGAGACGAGAGTCGAGATTTTTAAGAAATTTTTAATTCTGAATTATATGAAAATTTTGACCATGAAACACTATTTTCTGCATTCTGACGAATTTTTCTGCACCACTTTATGGTGATTTTTTATTTATGAAGCCGGGACAAGTTACACACACAACTTCAAATACAATTTGTGGGGTTTCTTTTTATTGTTTTCCCACCTTCAGGGCTGGTAATTTTATGTAAAATAAAGCAAAAATGCAGTCGCTCCACTGGAGTAACTGGGGAATGTACAAAAACAAAAAAGTGAAAATAAAATGGTCCTCTTTGAGTCGAAAATAGAAACTCAATACTACTTCTGCATACACGTGGCAATGATGCAGCAACTATTACATATACAAGAAGAATGCAGACCAAAGTTGGCACATAAAGTGGCATAAACACAGTTACAAAAATACGGCAGTGGCACCTCTATTAAGAAGACAAAAAAAACAATTACAACACTGCACAGTAAACATTACACATCAGTTGTGCTAACCATGAAACAATGTGTCCATACACAGATAGATTCATTAGTTATACAAGTAAAAACAACATTCATTAGGTAACTTCCGTTTCATACCTAACTCACGGATAACAAGCTCTCGTGGCCCACACGTATGGTTTCTTCCACAAGCATCGGCTATCCTATACGCAACAATTACATACAATGTGGAATTTAATACATACATCATACACCACTAGACAAACACATTAAGCATATTGTGCGTAATAACTCACAACAACATAACATTATTAATTAATGTTCTTACCGATAACAGCAGCAGGCAGTCCATGCAAAATAGCGCAGTTTACTTCCTGTATTTTCCCGGTGCCCCTTGACCTCTCGGCAACCATGCGGCTGTTTGAGCCAGCAACGCTATGCTCTCTGCTGTCTAAAATCAACACCTGCAGCATTCTCGCTACAGCAGAAAATTGTACAAATAGAGGTTTTATAACTTGAATCTCCTGTATATTTAAGGTTTGACTATATCACCTGGTTACATTTATTTATATAAAGAGAAACACAAAATTCAGGTGGCAGGTGACGGTTCAAAATCTACAGCCTAACTGTAGAATATAAGTCAGTGCAGCTCTCAGTCATTCTGTGCTGCTATCAGATCTGTTTCTCCTGTAGATCAACTATTCGCATGTAATATCATCCCTGCTGAGTCACGATTTAGTCTTCCCAAATCTTTTGTGTCTTTGTTTGGGGAAGTAACCTCTTAAATGTGACTGTGGCACCTTTTCACCATAATGATACATTATTTAATTTTAATTTAGTAATAAACTTCTGGACTTTAATAACTCCTGTGTTTCAGCAGAATTTCTGCTCATTGTCAAAACTTCCTGCACATTCAGAATCTCTCCCACATATCCCATGTGTTCTGACATGTCCAGAGAAAACTCATAAAATTACAAGACTAAAGTCATCATTTAACGTTTTTGATCCCCTTAAAACTGTCTGACCAACAAATTTTAGGACTGCATATTGCATGTGAAGTAACACTTTTGATCAGGCAGAAATCTCACAAATGCACACGTTAACTTCCAGTGCAGCTCACTGCGTGCACTAGTGTTGTAGTACTCACCAATCTTGACCAGTCCACTTTTTGATGGTCTTGGTCTCGTCTTGGTCTCGACCGCATTTGTACTTGGTCTTGTCTCAGTCTCGGACATTGAGGACTCAGGATTCAATGAATTCAATAAATTGCTTTTACATTGTCTGATTTGTTAACATCCTAACTTTGATTGGAAGTAAAATTTATTGCTTTAAATGCAACCAATAACCCTAATTAACGACTGTCACCCCTCCGTGCGATGCTTACGTTGATTTCAGCTCTTAGTGTTTGTATGTGAGTGTTTTAATGGGAATGTGGATCTTTCAGATCAATTTGAAAAGTACCTATGATCTCGTTCCACATTTTATTGCGTGCCATGCAATGCAGGGAACTGGTCTTGGTCTTGACTCGGTTTCGCCCTCCCTCAGTCTTGGTCTCTGCTGTACTCATCCCCTAAAAGTCTTGGTCTTGTCTCGGTCTCGATAAACTCTGGTCTTGGTCTTGACTTGGTCTCGGCTTGGGCGGTCTTGACTACAACACTAAGGTGCACGTCTCAAAACTAGAGGGGACCGTGCTTTCCAAGTGGTTGCACCAACACTGTGGAATACTCTTCCGTCAGATCTACGCTCTGAGGTCTCAGTTGAAGCAGTCAAAAATCAGCTTAAGCCTTTGTCTCCCTGTAAACTTTTAACTGTGAATATTCATGTTCTCTTTAAAATTCAAAATGCCTTAATTTTGATTATTTATGCGCCTGTTAATATACATAAATACACTGATTATATTGATTGATGCCTATATAATGTTTGATGATTATGTATGATTGTCTGATTGCTCCACAGTTTTATTGTTGCTTTTATTATTATTATTATTGTTAGTATTTTTATCATTGTAAAGCACTTTGTGACTTGCTCTGTGAAAGGTGCTATATTAAATCAATTTTACTTACTTACTTACTTACTTACTTACTTACACAGGCCCAAACCGAGCAGGCTGCACTTCAGTTGTTTATGTTGCAAAACTCTACCAGCTACGTTACCATCATAGCTATGTGGACCATTGACTGTATATACAAAGGTCTGGATTCAAAGTGCGAGCGGTTTCAGCTGATTACTAGCTGGGAGAGGAGAGGGAGATAAGGTGGGGTTATATTATGTTTGGTGTTTTTCAGTGTTTAAATTAAAAAATTTGGACTTCCATCCTGTTTATTGTTTCCTTATTAAGTTTATACAGAAGCACTTGCACATATTCTATATAAGAAAACTTACACTATATTATACAAAAACACTTTCTCCCCTTAATTCCTCCACACACAGCCTGTCCTGCTCTCCCTGTTCCCCACCTACATGATGTTGATAATAAAAGGTGAGACAATTTTACTAACTTGCATAAGTTTGTCATATAGAATGAGTTAACTCAGTGATTCAAAACTGTTGTCATGAGGTTGATCTGCATTACAGAAATGGAACAAAAGAAAGTAGAAAGATGTCACTTTGTTAAAGAAGTTGTCAGACAGCTACATCTACTTTCTGAAATTGCAAAAGAAACATCAAATGTGCTTTTTCTAAGATGAAATGAAAACGAACATTAGATGTTTCATGCTGCAGCAAAGTTCCCCACCAAATAAGTATGTGTCTGTATCTTCACCCTCTCTTCAGCTGAGTTATAATGGAGTCTACACAGACAGGGCGAGCACAAAGAGGCAGAAGCAGACAGACAGGCACTCAGACTTCTGAGAGCCGGAGCTTGGCAGAAATCCGATCCACATGAGAGCCTCCTCAGATCAGAATCCTGCCTTCACTTAGGTACCCAGATCCACTCCCACCTCACCTTCCTTCATCTTAGCCTCCCTCTCATTAAAACTCTTAATTGACTCATTCACACCTGCTCGTGCATTGGTTCATTTGGGACAAGCCTCCAACACCAGAGCAGATTTTCTCATCAACTGCGAGTTCACTCCGGTGCACACTGTCCTTCGCTCACCTACAGGGCAAAACAGTGATCTCAGACTATGTGTGGGTGTGGGTGAAAGTAAATGTGTTTAAGACCCCCAATGTGTGAGTGCACACATAAAACAAAGGGGAAAACTGGGGGTAAATGCATCTCTGTTTATTGCAGTGTAAAACTGTTCACTCAGCTTAAGAATGTAAGTTCTATGGAGAACCAGTAAGCACAGCTAGATCTAACAGATGATAGATAATGACAGTAACAAGACTTGAGCTGTGTCCAAAATCACTACCTATTAACCATACAGTGCTTTTTTACCTGCCATTTTATTTGAATGGACGAAACCGGAGTGTACAATGTATGCACTTCTTTGTAGCACACTCACAAGATGGAACAAAAAAAGGTAGTGTTTCTGTTTAGTAGTGTAAAGACCCAAAGGCAAACACAGACTCGTAGATGAAGTTGTAACAAAAGGATTTTAATGAGAAAACTGATTCTGCAGGGGAAGTGTAGCCGAAGGTGGTCCGAGGTTGGCAGGCTGAGGTGTAGAGCATGTGGCTGCGGAATGGAGGCATAGTGAGGAGACACTTGTCACTGGAGTTCTGCATCACAGGAATAACAGAAGGTTAGCAATAAGTCCGTAAAAACAAATATATCATATATCATATATAAATAGTATCAGAAACACAAGAATTTTTGGCTGAGTCTGTTACCACTGATGGAGGTTAACAATTTGTTGCTCAATGTCTGTAAAACAGAAGTATTTATGCAGGAGGGTGATGAGATCGTTGCCAGCAGGTGAGGAGAAGAGTCAGCTGCCAGGAGAAGATAGCTACACTCACATACACAGACAGACAGACAGACACAGACACACACACACCTATGATAACCAGGATATAAGACAATGTACTGCCTTTTATAGATTCAAAAATAGTAGGTGTACGACTCGACGCCTGTTAGTGATGACTCAAAATGATGATGATCTATAAATATAAATATAACACGCATAGGGTAAACTACTGAGTATTTACTAAATATGGCAGTAAATTAGAGTCTACAGCCACACTGGTGGCTCTGTGAGGCTGTACCCAGGCACCACGGTTCTTTGTGCTAAATGCTAATATCAGCATGCTAACATTCTTACAATGACATTTATTCATTTAGCTGACGCTTTTATCCAAAGCGACTTACAATTGCTATATTTGTCAGAGGTCGCACACTCCTGGAACAACTAGGGGTTAAGTGTCTTGCTCAGAGACACATTCGTGTTTCACAGTGGATTCGAACCCGGGTCTCTCACACCAAATGAAAATGACATTTTGCAATATGCAGGTATAACATTGACTTATGTTCACCATCATAGTTCCATGTGTTAAGTTGGCACTAAATACAAAGTACATAAAAGGCTTATGGGAATGTCGTTACAGGTATTTGATCATAAATTTTCCCATTGGGCGAATTAAAGGGTCAATTATGATGTGGTATGGTATGGCTCCTTGGATGTCTGTACCAAATTTTAGGGGAATCCTTCCAATAGTTGCATTGCACTAAAAGCCAAAAATGTCACCCTCATGGTGGCACTAGAGGAAAAGTCAGGGGATCACCTAAATAGGTAGGCTTCATCTTCTGATGTATCAACAAACATTCCTCAGCTGGAGTGGTTCTATTTATGGAAAAACCTAATACTTTTAGAGCATTTTGAAAGTTGCGGCACTTCTAATTTTCTCCAGCTGTGGACACATCAGCTGTGTTCCAGAAAAGTAAGATGCTTGTGAAATTTTCTGCCTTGGAAATGTAAAGTACTTGGGCATTTATAGCAGCAAGGTGGAGGTAACTACATAAGGTCAGACTTCTCTTGGGACTACTACTACTACTGACTTTATGTTGCAATATTATTTGTGTGAACAGATGAGCGATCTGTGTGTAAATGTGCCTGAATGTGCGAGCTTGTTGCTATCGCGAAGGAAATATCAGCTGCTGTTTCAATCAAATGTGAATGCAGAGTGAAATTCAACCGTGTTGTTTTGTCGGGAGAGGCAGCGATTCAAACCAGCGGTGAGTAAGAAATAGTATAATTATATAATATAACAATGTATTAAGCTATGAGCACAGGGAAAGTCTGCTAGCCGCTAGGCTAATTTCAGCAGTTTGAAAATGCCACAGGCTGTAACTTAACTAATGATGGTGTTACGCAAAAAGCAAAACAAGACTATGAGCCGAATATTTGTTAAAACTTGGTGTGAGCTATGTTCAATGCATGTTAGTGGACTGTACTGAATTTACATTTAACCATATACTTTTTTTCCTAGTATGGCCAAAAGCCAAGTGGACATTGGTGGTAGTTCCTGTCCTGTGGTCAACACCAGCATCAAGAAGTGGACAAAAAAAACAACAACCAAATTAAGAATTTATAAGTCTTTAATATATAAATCACAGTTAAATGCAAACAATATAATAAAATCCTTTTATAATCCATCCCACGTCTTGTTGTTTCTATGTAAATACAGAGGAAGAATGTAAGTAACGTTGTTACTGCGTAATTACAGTAGGCCTATAGAACAGTGGACTAGGTTCCTCTGTAGCTCATTTAACATTAGATATGCTTGATCCCACTTCATATAGGCCATATGTGACGCACACAAAATGTTTGGTCACATTTTATTGGTTTAATTTAACAAGATCTTTTGATGTTGAGTCACCAAAGTCCTCCAATGTTTTAGCATTACGAATATGTACTCCACTACAGACAGTAGGGAGCAGCTGAGTGGGGACTGTTTTGATGACGTAGCTGTCGAAATCTTGCCATTCTGGCAAGACCGTCAAGACCACCGGCAGCAGGTTTCTGTGTTATTAATTTCTCCTGTTTTACAGGTCAGTAAATTACACAAAGCCGATAAATAGGCATAGTGAATTATTATCTCGTGTTTAAGTTGTTTTTTTTGTATTCACTGTGTAGTTTGATTATAAGTTACTTATACTCTGCTATGTGGACGCCCATTAAGAATGACAGTAACGGTAAAACAAACAAACGTTATCGTCAGCTAGCTCCCAGCTCCCTAGTCAATATAAATGCCCAACGTTAATGTTTACAGCTCCTGTTCATTTTCTTCATTTTATTTTCAAAGTGTTTTATTTGTATTTTGTTTATAAAAATATGTTTTGTGTTTGTTAAAGGTCATCCATATCGATTTAATGCTAAAAATGTCACTATCTTGCCTGGAACGTTATAAACCGTTGAGGACAGCAACGTCTCTGTCAGTTATTAGAACGATTAAACGGTTTATTTATCTTGTTAATATGTGAAAGGTTTAAATTCTTTGATAATATAGGAAAGGTTTATTTTCTCTGTTAATATGTGATAGGTTCACACTCCCTTGTAATGTGTCGAACAAGGTATGATAAGTAGGTGGATTATTTGTCATAATTGTGTATGAATCTGTGTTTATTGACAGATACATGTAATTTGATAATGAGTGATGTTCAAAAAGGGACTTTATTGATTTACTTAAATTACTGTATATTAAATAAATTCTGGCAAGACCGTCAAGACCAATGGCAGCAGGTTTCTGTGTTGTTAATTTCTCCTGTTTTACAGGTTTTATCATCTGTATACATGCCCTGTGCCTGGGGCGTGTAACACATAGGCTACATACATATAGCCTATATCACATTACTACATCACTGTATTACTTGGGAAGGTACGTTTGTTATCCACTCCAGCCTGTCTTATAAGTTGCTGCAGTGCAGGATGACTTTCTGAACTTGTTCTTATTCCAAATCATACAGTAAAGGAGAATACATGCATATCCCTGCAGTGTGGCTGTCTTTCTGAAGGCGGGACAAATTAATGGCTTTAGTGCTCTTTTTATATTATTGCGTTGTAACACATCACAACTGAGGTAAGACACCATAGTTACTTAATAGAGACTGCTTCTTGAGTTGGCAGTCATAGCTGAGGGCCAACCAACTCATCCTTTAATGTTTTTGATTCAGGTGGGTAAAAGTCAGAAAACACTTGAAACTGTGGAACGGAACTGTAATGTCTATGTAGAGCTGTATCATATTTAGTCAGGTTAGCTACATCATTTCAGTTACAGGCTATGGTAACAAGGTTTTGTAATTGATGTAAATAACTATGGAACAGCCATCAGGAGCAACTTGGGGTTCAGTGTCCTGCCCAAAGACACTTGTACTACAGACTCAGACCTCCTGAGCCACAGCACAAACCACTGATAAGTTCGGTAACACTTTCTATGAAGGTCATCGCTATAATAACTTATGCATTTATTTATAACATGATATGATGCTTCCATAAGACCTTATAACAATTGTTATAATTACTTAAAAACATGCATTAGGCGCTATAGCAAAGTTCATAAGTCATGACTTTTTGATTTAATGTTTTAATAGTAATACCAGTTTAAACCACTGTGCGCCAAGAATCTCCGACCATGTTCCATATAACCATCGACTCTGCCTAGTTATACACATGAACTAATTATAATACCTTATAACACCTAATTGTTTGTCACTTTACTTAAAGCGACACACATTTTGCGCAGGAAAACAACTTTTATTGATGTTTCTCCACTTTATGAAGAATCTGTATGAGTTGTGAACACTTCGCAGTTTAGCACAAAAACACAACTTAATTAGAGTTGAAGAGTGAAGAGTGGCGATCATATGGACAGGCCCTAACAGATGTGGTGGACAATTGGTGACAGCCGCGTTTTACAAAACATTAAAGGACATTTAAATGTAATTGAAAGGGAATACTGTTTGGACAGTTAGGGTGGGAATCTCTTGGCACCTTCAGATTTGATCTGATTACAGTTCAGAGGGCAGTGATCCATCTTGATGCATCTTTTTGTCTGTGATTTCTGGATAATTACTAAGCATTTAATTTGCACATTAAAAAGAAGTCTCCTCAATTGCTTAAAATGACTAGTTTACATCCCTGTTTGAATAAAACTGTGATTTATATATTAAAGACTTATGAATTCTTAATTTCGTGGTTGTTGTTCTTGTTGTCCACTTCTTGATGCTGGTGTGGACCACAGGACAGGAACTACCACCAATGTCCATTCGGCTTTTGGCCATACTAGGAAAAAAAGTATAACATTATGGTTAAATGTAAATTCAGTACAGTCCACTAACATGCATTGAACATAGCTCACACAAACTTTTAACAAACATTCGGCTCATAGTCATGGTTTGCTTTTTGCTAAACACCGTCATTAGCTAGAGCCTGTGGCATTTTCAAACTGCTAAAATTAGCCTAGCGGCTAGCGGACTTTCCCTGTGCTCATAGCTTAATACATTGTTATATACTTATACTATTTCTTACTCACCGCTGCTTTTCACATTTGGTTGAAACAGCAGCTGATATTTCCTTCACGATAGCAACAAGCTCACTCATTCAGGCAGTTTGGAGGCCATTTTACTTTGACGTGGAAATGACGTCATCAGCGGGCGTCAGCAGGCATCATCACGTGGTCTCCGAAAACAGCCGAGTGACACGAGATGATTTTCTTACCATCGGCGTATAGTTTGTTTCAAAACTCCGTGTGTGAAGAACTGAGATTGACAAATACAGGCGGGACTCACAAATGCCTGTTTGAAAGTGACAAATACTTTTCAACAATTTGTAAATTAAAATTGGACTCACAAATGCCTATTTGAAAGTTGTAAATGTTAGGAAGATATTCACAAATGTGGTTCATTTATTTGTAAACGTTTAAATATATTCACAGATATTTTTATTATTTGTGGAATTTGTTTTCTATTTACAATATATTTTTGTGAGTTTACAAATCTTCATTTTGTGTTTGTGCAAAGTGTTTTATATTTACAGATTACACATTTACACACAGATCGCTCATCTGTTCACACAAATAATATTGAAACATAAATACCCATAAATACCCAACCATAGTTGTCCCATTCAGAGATCACGTCGTCTGAGCTAGCTTCTCCGTTCTCAGGCCCTATAGCTCTGCTTTCATATTTTCTAATTTATAAATGGCACAAAAACAAATTCCTCATCATCAGTAGCCTCAATTAAATACTCATTTCCAGAGCTATTGTCATCAGAACCCTCCAATATCAAGTACATTGTTGCTCTGCACATATATATTGATGGGACAGCTGTGGCTCAGGAGCGGTTGTCCACTTATTAGAAGGTTCTGCTCTGTGTAAAGCGCTTTGAATGATCGGAAAGACAAAAAAAAGGTGATTTACAAATACAGACCATTTTTCATTTCATAGTTACATCTAGTGTCTAGGTATAATATAGTCAGCACCCAAATATATTTAATTATAAAATAACTCACACCATAGGTGTCAAGCCGCACATGGCCATGCCATAGTTTGGACACCCTTGTTATATACATTATGCACGCAAATATGAAGTACAATTCAAGTTTATCTGCAGTTCACTGTTCCTATAACCTTTTATGAGATTCCCCATCATGTATTGAGCTTTTCAGCCATCTCTCTCAACTTTCAACGTCTATCCTCTCTTTAGCCTGTCTCTACCATCACTTATAAATGCCTCATCAAAATCACATTTCCTAAATGTAGATTAGATGGTAACCTTTTAGAAGTGGCAGGAAATGAAATTTCCTAAAATACACTGCAGAAGCAGGTCAGTGGAAGAAAGTGGCCAGTTGTTAGGTGTCCAAACTGTCATTCTTCACACAAAGACACATCCTGTCCTGCCAAGGTCTATGTCACCAGTATATAATCATGTCTCACTGCTAATGTCCTATCTTTCTCTATGCAGTCTGTAGCTGCTGTCTCTCTTTTGTCCCTTGTTCTATCTTTCTGAATAATTTTCCTGGGAATGTTATCTGAAAACCTTTCAATTTTGTGATTTCAGATGTATTCATCTCCGTATTCTTCTAATTTGCACAAATTGAGTCCTCAAAGCTGCCTGGCAAAAGCACAAACATACTGTGTCCACTTCTCCTCATTGCATCAGCTGCTTCTGCTTCCCTTCTCTTTTCTTTGCTTTTGTCTTCTTTTCCCTCCTTCCTTCTCTCCTCTTCCCACAGTGCCAAACGATTTTGTGGCTATAATGAGACTTTTCAGTGCCATCTGAGGGTAAGAGGTCACAAGGCTAATGATGGGGTCACAGCATGTGTGTGCATATGTGCGTGTGTCTGTCTTTTGGCAGGGAAGCGGGTCTAACTGACTGTATGTCAATATACATATCAGTCAAACCCCACAAACAAGTATGAATGACTGTGATTGTATAATTATTTTTAGCCATGCTAGCGGAAATGTTGGTCTCAGTCCTTCACTTTGGTCCAGACTGAAATATCTCAACAATTCTGTAAAATACACTGAACAAATTTATGAACACAAAACTTTTGTTTTTGCTCCCATTTATCATGCTAAACTCAAAGATCTAAGACTTTCTCTGTGTATACAAAAGGCCAATTTATCTCAAATATTGTTCACAAATTTGTCAAAATCTGTGTTGTGTGCACTTCTCCTTTGCTGAGATAATCCATCCACCTCACAGGTGTGACATATCAAGATGCTTATCAGACAGTATGGGTATTGCACAGATGCCTTAGGCTGGCTACAATAAAAGGCCACTCGAAAATGTGCAGTTTCACTGCATACTGGCTGGTCCAGAAACCAGCCAGTATCAGGTGTGACCACCATTTGCCTCATGCACTGCAACACATCTCCTTCGTATAGAGTTGATCAGGTTGTTGATCATGGCCTGTGGAATGTTGGTCCACTCCTTTTCAATTCCTGTGCGAAGTTGCTGGATGCATCCCAAACATGCTCAATGGGTGACATATCCCATGAGTATGCTGGCATGCAAGAACTGGGATGTCTTCAGCTAACAGGAATTGTGTACAGATCCTTTCAACATGGGGCCGTGCATTATCATGCTGCAACATGAGGTGATGGTCGTGGATGAATGGCACAACAATGGGCCTCAGAATCTTGTCACAGTATCTCTGTGCATTTAAAATGCCATCAATAAAATGCACTTGTGTTTGTTAGTCCATAACACACGCCTGTCCATACCATAACCCCATCTCCACCATGGGCCACTCGATCCACAACATTGACATCAGCAAACTGCTCACCCACACAATGCCATACACGCTGTCACGCCCTGTACAGTGAAAACCGGGATTCATCCGTGAAGAGAAAACCTCTCCAAATTGCCAGACGCCATCGGATGCGAGCATTTCCCCACTCAAGTCAGTTATGACGATGAACTGCAGTCAGGATGAGACCCCAGTGAAGACGATGAGCCTGCAGATGCGCTTCCTTGAGACGGTTCCTGACAGTTTGGGCAGAAGTTCTTTGGTTATGCAAAACGATTGTTGCAGCAGCTGTCCGGGTGGCTGGTCTTGGAGGTCAAGATGCTGAATGTGGAGGTCCTGGGCTGGTGTGGTTACACGTGGTCTGCGGTTGTGAGGCCAGTTGCATGTACTGCCAAATTCTCTGAAACGTCTTTGGAGATGGCTTATGGTAGAGATGTGAACATTCTTGCAGTCAGCATGCCAATTGCACGCTCCCTCAAAACTTGCAATATCTGTGGCATTGTGCTGTGTGATGGAACTGCACATTTTCAAGTAGCCTTTTATTGTGGCCAGCTTAAGGCACACATGTGCAATACCCATGCTGTCTGATCATCTTGATATGCCACACCTGTGAGGTGGATAGATTATCTTGGCAGAGAAGTGCTCACTAACACAGATTTGACAGATTTGTGAATATTTGAGAGAAACAGGCCTTTTATGTACATAGAGAAAGTCTTAGATCTTTGAGTTCAGCTCATGATGAATGGGGGCAAAAAAAAAGTGTTGGTGTAGGACTTTTTATTTTCTTCAGTGTATATTGACTTCCCCTTGATAGATTGGCCCTTTCCCACAATGTCAACAGAATTTCCCACCCTCACAGGAAGCAGAATTTTGTTAGATACTTTTTATGACAGAAATAGCAACATTTCAAAATACTAAATATTGGCTCCTCATTTGTGACTTCAATTATCAAAATAACCAAAAGAAAAGCCAAAATCACATTATCTCTAGGTAAAATTATTAATTGTCCATTCTTAACACTGACATACGTCAATCATCTGCAAAATTCCTGGAGTGAAACAAGATTATTCATGTCTGTGTTCTGTGTAGCGGTGAGTCAATGACCTTATTGTGAGTTTATCTGCAATGAAACTGGTATCTGTGAATGCGTGGACATAAAATTAATACCCTCATTCCAGGATGTCTTTCCAACGCTACCCCCCACTCACCAATTTACCCTCTGTCATTTTTTTCAAATAATTGGTCTTTAATATTCAGACTTGTGTATGGTGTTATATATTCCAGTCAATACATTATTTGACAAAGCCACATTGGGCTCAGGCTGCTGGAGACAGATTTGGTGTAAATTTAATAAAGGAAATCTAGATGCTTAAAAGCTCCTATTAATCATCAGCAGACAGCCAAATTATTTCAGAGTATTAACGAATCCAATAAATTAGGCTCATTTGCCAATATGTCTATTTACAGAGAGCAGATTGAAATAAGCTTTTAAAGTTTTAGATTATTTACGGTATCAGGGTATACAGGGAGTGAATGTTAGCGTGTGCTCTTGTATCTTTGCGGGAAACAATTTAGTCCTTGAGGGTGAGGACATTTTTGTACAGTGGGGACATTTTGGCTGGTCTTCTATATTTCAAAGGGCTGTTTGAAGGTAATTGGTTTTAGGGTTAAGGTTAGAATTAAGTTTAGGTCAAAGTCAGGGTAAGGGCTGAGGTGAGGCATGTAGTTATGATGGTAGAGGTTACAGTTAGAGGGTAGGGAATATGCATTTACAGTGTGTGTGTCTGTGTGAGTGCAAGTTAAAATAAGTAACAGTGAGAAGATGGAATAGAGAAACCTTAAAGGGGCTATGTGTAAGTTTTTGATTTTAATAAATGAAATTTTCATTGCCTTATTGTCAATGGGCTCAAAACTCACTTAGAAATGAAGCACACGCCTGTTTTCTCCGTTGCTTGCGTCAGCCACTATTCTGCTTTTAATGTGAGGTCTCCGGGTCGGATTCAGCCCTGTGCGCGCTCCCGAGCCCGACAACACAGCAGCTAACGACATGCAGTCCACTAACATCGTAAAACAACCAGCTCACAGCAAAACACAGGCTCCACGTAAGGATACAAAACAACAATAAAGGTTTGTATGCTGAAGCCCATCAGACCAAACAGGTTCAGATGATGTCGAGTAAGAACAAAGTGAGCATTAGTAAAGCTGGAGAAACACAGAGAAAGTCACGTTAGCTCGCCGGCTAACGGCGAGCAGTTGCTAATGTTATCCGGTGCAAAGTTATATCGCTTTCCACATTACTTCACCAACTAATGCCACCCATGTTACTATCCTGTGTACCACTGTTGATTTAGCCTGCAAGAAAGGATGTAATGGCAAAAAGCAAACCACAGCTTCACCACCTCACCATCGCTGTAACTAACGTGACCCACATAACATAAAACACTGCAACAAAACCGTCACAACAACACAGAGGAAGAGCCATCCACTATTATATACTATGTTATAGTAAAGTTACTTACTGCGGTCTAACTGTTATAAACTATGACACCATCTCATTACAATGTCCATTCCAGCTCACTAACCGTTTCATTATCATCCAATAAATAGCTGTGCTGACATTGCTGAGCCTCCGGTGACAGATTCACAGATAGTAAAGATGGTTACTGAAATGCAGCAGGTGAGCTAACAATGTAGCACGTTGGTTAAATGGAGTAAATGTAACGTTATCATGTAACGAGCATGGATTAGTTCAACCTACAGTTGATAAAACTATTACTGTAACGTTGCAGTGGGAGTTTACCTGAGTTTCCAGTTCTGTCTGTTCTCCCTGTCTATCCATAGCCGCTGTCACTCTGCCTTTTTTCGGGAGTATTGAGCCAATATGCGGCTCGCTGCGGTAAATGAAAGGTACGCCACCAGTGTTTATCTGCCTCTCAGACGGGAACATCGAAGTAACAGAGCCTGAACATGTCTGGAGAAAAGCCACAGCCTGCATGCTGGTGTTCCTGCGTTTATTGTGGTATTTCTGTATGAAACTGGTAGTGTTTCGGATTATGCTCGCTCATGAGTTCACGCGAGCACACGTACGAGCACACACCTGGTTGCACTGCTAGTGGCCGCGGGAAACTCCATAATGCCCCTTTAAAGGGTTAGATGTTCAATGAAATGTTGAATCAATAATCGAACCACTGTGCTGCCACCACATTCATACACCTCTTAGAGAATGGCCAACCCTATCGCCAGAAACAGTGTTGATATTGGATGATGCTGCTAAACCCCAGATTACATACCAGTGCCAAAGTTTTTTAAAATGCTGCTTTCTGCACATGGTAACTACAATATGATTAAGGTCAGGGAAAGATTGTACATATGGTTAAGGTACAGTGAGGTTTAGACAACTAAAGCACTAATGTTAACACTAACGTTGGTGAAAGATGATGGTTATGGTTAATTAAAAAAGTGAATGTTAGCAACCAATTAATAGGACAAATATGAACCCATGACAGTGACACATGTCACATATAAAGTCTTCAGCCAGCCATTTGCCATGTTTGATGTAGTCAAGAGTTCCTTTGAGGTTTATTAATATACAATGTGCATCATTCAAGATTCAAGATTATATGCCTTCCTCAGATCCCTTAAACGACACCAAAAAACAAAGCTTAAAAAACAAATGGTCTTGCAGCTATTTTCATGCCTTATGCCTTATTCCGCCCCCTGTGCACCCTGCACTTCACACCACTCAGAGATTAGTTCCCCCTGAGTGGTGCTCGCTCCAGTAAAATGGCCTCATTAACAGCCAACGAAGCCACGCTGAGGGCAATATGACTCTGTCTGAGATTAGGCCGCACAAGGCCCTTAGTCTGCCTAGCACATGATGGACACTGCCAGAGAAATTGAAACTGTCCATGGCAGGGCAGCCCTGTGTTATTATAACATAAAGAACAGTTATTAAAGTGTCTGCAGTGTGTTGGAGTCAATCCTAATAAGCTCCTCAGTGCTGCCTCTGCTCTCTCTCTGTATACTCTCTTTCATTTCCTTCTCAATCTATCATTCTTCCTCACATACACTCTCTTTCCAAATTCTCACTTCCCTCTCTCCTCCATGTATGTGCCATGAAAGAACTGCGAAGAAATATATTTATCCCTGGTATGATGTTCCTACCCCTGGATAGTCTGTTACATCAGAACTTACCATGCAACTGGGTTTGATACTTTCTATAAATAATCCATTTCATTTTATTTGTTTCATTATCTCAGTGATCTATATCATATACAGATAGGATGTGCATTAAAAATTTTCAATAACTCTTTCTGAAACTTTACATTTCTGAAGATAAAGACTTGGCTGTTTAATATTGCCTTTCACATCAGCACTTCAGCTAGAAATCTTGGTTACGGTGAGACTAGTTCTTTTGATGGCTTCCAATGACTTTCAGGCCTGCCAAAGCGAAACATTTTTGACATGCGAGATAAGACATGCAGCGTTTGATTTTAACTAGATGTAATGAGGCATATATGAAATTAAAGGACTTGATGCTTCTGTGAATCAAATATTGTTGCAGAAACTATGAGCATCATTAAGATGTTTTTTGACAAATTTGAAATGGGTGCTGAAGTTTCTGTTGATGCACAGTGATTTATACTATGCTTCAATGAACCCTATTCATCCCTGCTATCATACTGATCGGCAAAGTAGCCACAGCAAAAACGGCACTTAACATATATACATGCAATTTTAGTATAGTGAAAACTACAGACTCACTTGTGGCTTTACCAAAGGCCTTCTTTCTTTCCATATTGTAAATAGAATCAGAGAACTGGATAATAAAAAAAGAATTGTAAACAAACTATTTACAGTATCCAAAATAATCTAACCACAAAAGGTCAACCTACTTGTTTTCAACCACATATAATTTTTCAGCAAATAGAGCTGGCTCAAGTGTAATCATGTGACTGAAATGGTCAGGAGGGGACTCCTAGTTGATGTCTTTGACCTGTTTCCAGTCAATGTTGTAAAGAGTCTCTGTTTTGTGTGTTCATTCAGCTTTCTATTCAGAAGACCAAGAGCTGTGGTTGAAAGATCCACAAAGATTTGAGCTTTGATTATTTTGTTACATATCATTCTTAAAGGTGAAGAATAAAGCCAATAATTTGTGTTATTCCTTTTAACTAGTTTCAATAAGTAGGTGAGCATTATCTTACACATCTGAGCACTGCAGTCTTGATTACCTCATTGAAAATTAATGAGGCAAACCGTGGATGTTAGTTATCATTCTATTTGCAAAAATGCTCACATTTTAGCAAAACGTTTTGTGTGTCACGGCCACATTCAACTAAATTCTTGCTCACGCCAAGGTGCAAAGGTTGTCTAACGTCATTCTCTACTGAAGTGTAGTTAGGAAACAAAACTCCAGCCCAGTTTAACAATTGTCTTCTTGAACCTTCTATGCAAATGACTGGTAATAAACAGTAAATAATGACGTTATGCAAACTGTGAACTTGATGTAGTCAGTGTTATCCTCATTATCAAAAGGCTTATTCATAATACTTGGGCTTTTGACGGTAACATACAGCAGGCTGTGGTCCAAGTTATCTGTTAGTGGTTCGTTTAAGACCCCTACGTACTGTTGCCTCTCCAGATTGCTTAATTTGTCAACATGCCAGGGCCCTTGCATACAATGCATAATTACAAAATGATTTATGTGTGGTGCAACTACCCTTTAGAACTTTCCTCGCTGAGGCACAGTATTGGTGATGAAACTGCGTGAAAGGCATCAAGCTGTTGAAGATTTGTTTAAGGTTGTGTCACTCGGCATAGCGATGACAGATTTGCAGTTGATCACCGAGAGTCTTACTCTCTTGATCAGAGTGCATTACAATGGTCACACTCAGTGATCATAGATGAGTTATTGACCTCCCACAGAACAAAGGCTTTGGTGGAACTGCAGCAATTCATCACATGCCTCATGGCTGGAGATAAAAGGCTTCCCGTAAGACTTTTAGGAATTAAAGTAAACTCAAGCTTCCATATCCAGCTTGTATATTGCGTTGTCAATTTTAAATGTAGTTTCCACTTCCACAAGTAGCCCACACTTATGAAGTACCTCAAAATATGCAGTCTTTAGCTATTAAATAAAAATTAATTCACAGGGATTGTAAAACAGTAAAGTGCAGTTTGGTAAGGCTCCTGAGTGTGACCACCTTACTTACAATACAAGCCCATTTTGTGCCATCAAACATTTTTGTTGGTCACAACACTGTCTGAGAACCTAGCTGGCGTGATTGACATTTGATCGATGTCTCTGCTGTGAACAAGTCTACTCTCACGCTCATACCTTCTGTGTGAGGCACAGAGACAACTTTCTCCAGCAAAAATGTAGACTTTGCAGAGCACATTGCATGCTGGAGGCGAATCGTGACAGATCGTACTTGCAGGTTTTCTGCTTGGGTACCTTCCCAACTGCCTTTGTCCCTCACAAACATATGCCTGCCTTTGTCAGTCTTGTAATTTCTCTTGCCACACCGCAACAACTTTGTTCAAAAGACATTTTACACTTAAAGCGTTCATTTATATATTTTTTCTTAACACATCAACATGGCCTTCTGTGGTTCTCTGGGCTTTTATATACAATTTAGCATTTATTACTTGCTTTTATCTTAACAACTGTGGAAGTTCTATCAGGAAATAGTGTTGACATGATCAAATGGCTATTCCCAATTCAACTAGAAGTGATAGTAAGTGTGTCAGATAACACTTGCTGTGACATGTTTGAATATGGTAACACCCTTAAACATTTCAACCCACAGTGGATGTTGTAGGATGTTGATTTACCTTTTAAATTGAATCTCTGTCAGCAAAGCAGCTTTTTCCTCTGTCTTACTCTGTAAGACTGTATTTCTCTCTGATTTGTTGAGCCTTATGTGCATATATATGACTAAACTACGTGATTTTTAGTAATAGCTCATAGCATGTATTTTCTTTTTTTGTAGCTGGGGTTTATCACTTCAAATGTTAAATAAAACTTGAACCACAACAACAAGCCGTCAGATGTTTTATTGTCTGATTCCCTCAAAATCGGTTTAGTTTCCACCACAGGGAGTTTATGGTGCTACAGGCAAAGGTCCATAAGATGTAACACAATTGTGCAGTGACATACACATGCATATATTTTTATAGATAAGATGGTGTCATAGATTGAAGTATGCACAGAACACCATGATAACATCTGTTATATTTGAGTTCAGTGTCAATGCCTGTGTTTCTGTGTGCTTGAACCATGGTACGTTGTTTGATCATTCATGTTCGTTATTGCACATACATGTGTGCACATGTGAAGGATTTAATCACGAATGCAGCTGCATTTGAAAGTGTGTGTCTGTATAAATGAACGAGAACTACCCGCAAGGTGAACCTTGCTCAATTAGGAAGAACAAACACAATGTGTGTATCCCTCACTGTTGGTGCAGGGACAGGCCCTGATCAATAGCTGCCTCTCCGGGCAGAGCTATTAGCAAACAGCGCCATGCCTAATAACTGAGGGCTGACCTTTTAGTTCAATGCTTTGTCTGCTCGGTTCCGGGCCCCAGCCACAGTGCAATAGCTGTGCGGCAAGGAGAAAAGGTGAGTGTTGTTTTAGTAGTTTGTAAATGTAATGTAGATTGATCACTGTCTTACAGCTGTTATTGCTGTTCATCAAGGCTGTGGGGAATAAAAGGGATGGGGATGAAGTTCTATACTAAAGTGATTCATGGACCTGTCTGTCTTTATTTATATACAGTCATGATATGTGTCTATAGAGGGTCTGGCATTTTTACACTTGAAGTCATTTTCATCTTACATGCATAACTGTGTCCCATACATCACTTAAACTTTGCAGGGAGTTTCCTATAGGAATATACCTATTACTGCTTTCACATTGACTTGAACTGAAAAGCTTTATGAAGTTAATAAAAAGTAAACTTCAATACTACAGAGCATTAGACTTTTGATAAGACTGTGACCTTCTCTTTGAAACAATGTGGCAATGACATGACATTAGTCTGACAAACAAGCTTCCAGCCCAACATCTCCCAATTCCCTTCCCTGAACAGTCCTTTATCCAATAATTCTCTCTCTCTCAAGCTTCTTTTTGAGGGAGCACTTTGCATAAAGCAGCAGATGGACATCTCCATTAGGAACCCCTGGCTGGGCTACTTCATCAGACTGTCCATCAAACTCCTGTTTCCTCTGTGATGTCTACTTTTCCACAGGCTTGATAGAGGACAGTAAAGGCTCCAGTCCCCCTGCAGTGAACACTTCTGCTGTGAGTCAAGCTGATACTCAATAATGATATCACTTCCATGGGCTCCGTCTTGTTGGGGTGACAGTTTGATGACAGTCCGCGGAAACTCGCATTTATCTCGATGATAAATTGGCACATGTTTGAGCATACGACAGCTGGTGAACAGCCTTGAATGTGTAGGCAGGTTTGTGTATGTGTGTGAGACAAGCATGGCCAGCAATGTATTGTGTGGATTCTCGGGTTGGCAGCAGCTGCTCTTCTACAACACTGAGAGCTTGTCGATAAACATCTATTTCTAGATTAGTCTTCTCTCTCACTTGCAACATCCAATTCCACACTATTTCCCAAGTGAAAAATGTGTTTAGCTATGAAAATATTACTTCTAGCAGCAGTAAAGTAACAATAGTTGCTGTGAATTAAGTTGCAAATGAAGTAATTGAGTCTACACAAGGACAGGGAATATTCAATATGATATTGAATACTACAAATGGTAATGTGACTTCTTATGAATAATTGTAGATTAGGAAAGTCTTGCTCTGGGTAAAGAACATTAAATTCTGAATGGGGGTATACATTATTTTAGCTGCTTTATAACTCAATAGATGACCACTGTACCATCCACTCTAAGGCAGACCCCCCAAACAGGCTGCAAGGCAGGAAAAAGGAGCTTCTCAAGTGGGCTGTTCAGTCAAGGTTGATCAAACATTTCTCAGCATCACAAATATAAAACCAGCATTCACGTTTACGTATGCTAATTGTTGGCTGGTGCATTTGTCTCTGCACTTGATTCTACATACATCCACATTTACCCTTTCTATCAGCTTTGAAGCAGAACTCATTTGCATGCAGCCAACTTGAAGCAGGAACACGACAGGCGAGGCTCAAGTCGGATTAGATTTGACAGTGCCCCTGAGACAATGGCAGGTAAACAGGCACTTCACAAGAGTTTACACAGTCATTTACAGCTCTGAGCCATATGTAGAGGAGCTTGCTAATTCAGCATTGAGGGAATCTCTTTGTTATTTTCTTTTTTGTGCCCTAAAGCTACAAAAATAAAAGCCGGCCAGGAAAACAGTATAGATTCAGAAGGTGTGCCAAGAAACACCAATAGGGGTGCCCTGCTGAAAATTAGCATGCAGGGTAGATTGGCAATCGGGAGAACCCAGCCAAATCCCGTGGCCTGTGGGCCAATTTGGACAGCCATAAATAATCTTACACAACAACATACTAATCAAGCAAATTTAAGACAGCATACACTACATTCATTTTCTACAAACACAGCTCAGCTCCAATGGCTCTTAGAAAGCTTCAGCTCATCTTATCAAATGAAACAGTCCCTTCACACATGGTTTCAATAGTAAACCACCACAACAATAACAATTACCTACAAAAAACATTATATTCTAAGCAGACATTTTTTTTAAATACATCAATCATGAAGTAACATTTGTATTTCAAACAAATGGCAAACTTATTAGTAAATTTTAACAAAACTCCCTTTACTTATGCATCATAGGAATTTTGAGGGGCGGACTTAGGCTACTATGTAACTCCCGACTCACACAGGCAGCGTGTGAACCGCGGTTTAGTTCTGTCCACAGACCGGCTTCAACTTCCACTGGAAGCCCGTCAGCATTTCAGCAGCAGAGTGGGCAGCCTGCACAACGTTTTTAACTTGCTATTTGTACTTTTGTGATTCTACTTCCTTCTTCACTGTGGCCTGCATTAGTTTCCTCATCCCACAAGGAGCATTTCAGAATAAGTTTGCCTGTGTGATTTTGGTGATTTGGTGAATAGTGCTTGCTTTGTATATAAAAATTAGCGGTTTGATGGTTTGTGAACAATGTGGCCTGGGGTCGAGTCAAATTCCCGGCCTGAATTCTTGTGCCAGTCTGCCCTTGCTAGCATGTAAGCTAAGGGTAAATGTGACAGATGTAGTATGTGCTCATTTTATTGTATGTAGATGCTGCTATACTATGAGGTTATTTGAAAATAACTCAGACTCTGGTCAGTCAGAACCAAGTGCTCTCTGTGGCCACAATGTTATATGATACAGTAAACAATGGGAATTATTTCCCATAATATACATATAAAATTCTTCAAGAATTTTTTATTTTGTGTATCTATTTACTTTTGTGTGCTATAAAAAAAGAGAGTATGTATGCAATCCACAGGCAGATGTTTCTAGAATTTGGGTCATACAAAAGTCATCCGCCAAGTCAAACTTCCAGTATGACCAGTCTCACAATGTTTAGTTTGTCTTCTTTTGTACAGTTTTGTCTCTCAATTTGTGTACAATAGCTCTTTCACTTTACTGACAAATAGTAATCTTTCCCCCCCCCCCCCCCAAACAGAGTAGATCAGGTTGAACTGATTTTCACCACATTTTATTTACGACATCATTCTTTTTTTTTTTTTTTTTTTCCTGTCCTGCTGCTCTTTGAGCAAGGACAGCTTAAAAAATGACTCCAAACACGATTATGAGACAATGGGCAAAAGGTAGCAGCAAGTTTCCTGCTAACATATCTACCATGACACCACTCTCAAACATAAAACTTGCTCTACTAATTTTATTCAAGGCTTTCTGTGACATATGTATGCACTGTGCTGATGTATAATGTGGGGGGGGAAATAAAATATAAGACATGTGACAGCACAACTGTGGGAAGTGACGCTACAGGGTGTGAGGTGGGTGTGACGGCAGGGATTGGCTGAGCGGACGCGGGAGGTTTAGAAACTCCATACTTCCGCATTATCTGCCTCTCTACTCGCCTCACTGACACCAGCGCTTGCTGTCTGCAGTCACCTCTGCGCCGTTTGCTGTTCATTCACTTGCTCCCCTTCCTGGCTGTCTGTTTAGTATTTGCTTGGTCGCTTCGGTGTGTGGGAGGATTCCCTTTCTCCTGTCAGGATTCAGAGGGAGCCCCAGAAGCAGACCGGATGTGATGGTGATTTCAACGGTTTATTTGACAAAGTGTAATTGTGCAAGGGGGGTTGCTGGCAGGCAAGAGTTGGGGTCCAGAAGTGGGGGATGTTCCTGAGAGTGGCTGGCTGACTGGCTTGGAGGGTGGAGGTCCATACACGGTTTTACGAGAGACGTGAGCAGAGTGAGTTGAGTTCTGGGACTGAGTATCCAGGGCTGGTCTCCAGAGATGATTCCTGAGACAGAGAGAGACGGTTAGTTGTGGGTACAACAACAGACGAGGGGCGAGTAGCTCAGGAAAGCGGTAACATACATAATACTTCACAACGATCCGGCGTTGCCTGGATGTGTGGCTGCTCCTAAAATACTGCTGGGTTGATCAGGTGCAGGTACGGTGACGACCTCTGTCAGTTGTGTGAGCAGCCAGAGAAAGGCACGCCCCCCCGAACACTGCCAGGAAAGTGACAAACACCAAAGGACAAGACGAAAACATAACAAGCACCCAGCATGCGAATCCCAGAACAAAACAAACACTCAAACAATTATCACGGCCGGGGGTTCGTGACATCTCTGGGCCGTACGTCAGTCTTCCTTTGCTGGCTGGCACCAGATCAGCCTCATTCTCACCGCTGTCCTGCCTCTCAGCGATAGTTGAATTTCCTCCTAATTGTGTTGCCTCTCAGTGGTAGTTCGGCTGCTCCTTAGTGTTGTTAGATTGAATAAATTTTTAGCTGGACTTGGGTTTATGCCTTGTCCTTCTGACTGTGCTACTTTAATTAATAGTTTATTCTGTTTCTGAATTAACCTTTGCTTGGTTTGAACTAACTGTCTGCTTTGGTTTAACTAATAATTTTGTTTTGGGTGAATTTGCTTGGTTTGAAGTTATTTGCTTTGATTGAATTAATTTTCTTTGTTTGAATTGTTTTGGTTTAGGCGCTCCATGTCAGAAGTGCTTAGGCAAATGGCTGCTTTTTAAGAGATTTTAGAAACATGTTAATTTAAAATAAAGAATATTTTTATATGGGAATGAAACACTGTCTCAGTCCCTCCCTCCCCAAGTAAAAGTAACCTGTGTGCTTTCTATTGAAATGGTTCTGTGTGGTCAACTTTATTTTTATATTGTTTATATTGTTTATACTTCCTGGGGTGAAACTCCCCAGGTGGTGTAGTTGTAGCTGACGGCAAAAAAAATAAAATAAAAAATTATATATATATATACACATATATATTTTTACACTGCTCAAAAGAATAAAGGGAACACTTAAACAACACAATGTAACTCTGAGTCAGACTCCTGTGAAATCAAACTGTCCACTAGAAATGTTGGCCCATATTGATAGGATAGCATCTTGCAGTTGATGGAGATTTGTGGGATGCACATCCAGGGCACGAAGCTCACCACATCCCAAAGATGCTCTATTGGGTTGAGATCTGGTGACTGTGGGGGCCATTTTAGTACAGTGAACTCATTGTCATGTTCAAGAAACCAATTTGAAATGAGTCGAGCTTTGTGACATGGTGCATTATCCTGCTGGAAGTAGCCATCAGAGGATGGGTACATGGTGGCCATAAAGGGATGGACATGGTCAGAAACAATGCTCAGGTAGGCCGTGGCATTTAAACAATGCCCAATTGGCACTAAGGGGCCTAAAGTGTGCCAAGAAAACATCCCCCACACCATTACACCACCACCACCAGCCTGCACAGTGGTAACAAGGCATGATGGATCCATGTTCTCATTCTGTTTACGCCATATTCTGACTACCATCTGAATGTCTCAACAGAAATCGAGACTCATCAGACCAGGCAACATTTTTCCAGTCTTCAACTGTCAAATTTTGGTGAGCTCTTGCAAATTGTAGCCTCTTTTGCCCATTTGTAGTGGAGATGAGTGGTACCCAGTGGGGTCTTCTGCTGTTGTAGCCCATCCGTCTCAAGGTTGTGCGTGTTGTGGCTTCACAAATGCTTTGCTGCATACCTCGGTTGTAACGAGTGGTTATTTCAGTCAAAGTTGCTCTTCTATCAGCTTGAATCAGTCGGCCCATTCTCCTCTGACCTCTAGCATCAACAAGGCATTTTCGCCCACAGGACTGCTGCATACTGGATGTTTTTCCCTTTTCACACCAGTCTTTGTAAACCCTAGAAATGGTTGTGCGTGAAAATCCCAGTAACTGAGCAGATTGTGAAATACTCAGACCGGCCCATCTGGCACCAACAACCATGCCACGCTCAAAATTGCTTAAATCACCTTTCTTTCCCATTCTGACATTCAATTTGGAGTTCAGGAGATTGTTTTGACCAGGACCACACCCCTAAATGCATTGAAGCAACTGCCATGTGATTGGTTGATTAGATAATTGCATTAATGAGAAATTAAACAGGTGTTCCTAATAATCCTTTAGGTGAGTGTATTTCACATGCTGTTTTGCAAATGGAATAGACAACAGGTGGAAATTATAGGCAAGTAGCAAGACACCCCCAATAAAGGAGTGGTTCTGCAGGTGGTGACCACAGACCACTTCTCAGTTCCTATGGTCCCTGGTTGATGTTTTGGTCACTTTTGAATGCCACTCTAGTGGTAGCATGAGACGGAGTCTACAACCCACACAAGTGGCTCAGGTAGTGCAGCTCATCCAGGATGGCACATCAATGTGAGCTGTGACAAGAAGGTTTGCTGTGTCTGTCAGCGTAGTCTCCAGAACATGGGGCGCTACCAGGAGACAGGCCAGTAAATCAGGAGACGTGGAGGAGGCCGTAGGAGGGCAACAACCCAGCAGCAGGACCGCTACCTCCGCCTTTGTGCAAGGAGGAGCAGGAGGAGCACTGCCAGAGCCCTGCAAAATGACCTCCAGCAGGCCACAAATGTGCATGTGTCTGCTCAAACGGTCAGAAACGGACTCCGTGAGGGGGGTATGAGTACTTACAGCCCAACACCATGCAGGACGTTTGGCATTTGCCAGAGAACACCAAGATTGGCAAATTCGCCTCTCGCGCCATGTGCTCTTCACAGATGAAAGCAGGTTCACTGAGCACATGTGACAGACGTGACAGAGTCTGGAGACACCGTGGAGAACGTTCTGCTGCCTGCAACATCCTCCAGCATGACCGGTTTGGCGGTGGGTCAGTAATGGTGTGAGGTGGCATTTCTTTGGGGGGCTGCACAGCCCTCCATGTGCTCGCCAAAGGTAGCCTGACTGCCATTAGGTACCGAGATGAGATCCTCAGACCCCTTGTGAGACCATATGCTGGTGCGGTTGGCCCTGAGTTCCTCCTAATGCAAGACAATGCTAGACCTCATGTGGCTAGAGTGTGTCAGCAGTTCCTGCAAGAGGAAGGCATTGATGCTATGGACTGGCCCGCCCGTTCCCCAGACCTGAATCCAATTGAGCACATCTGGGACATCATGTCTCGCTCCATTCACGCCACGTTGCACCACAGACTGTCCAGGAGTTGGCGGATGCTTTAGTCCAGGTCTGGGAGGAGATCCCTCAGGAGACCATCCGCCACCTCATCAGGAGCATGCCCAGGTGTTGTAGGGAGGTCATACAACCACGTGGAGGCCACACACACTACTAAGCCTCATTTTGACTTGTTTTAAGGACATTACATCAAAGTTGGATCGGCCTGGAGTGTGGTTTTCCACTTTGATTTTGAGTGTGACTCCAAATCCAGACCTCCATGGGCTGATAAATTTGATTTCCATTGATAATTTGTGTGATTTTGTTGTCAGCACATTCAACTATGTAAAGAAAGGATTATTTAATGAGATTATTTCATTCATTCAGATCTAGGCTGTGTTTTACACACATACATTTTAGTGTTCCCTTTATTTTTTTGAGGTGTGTTTGTCTATGTAAAATTAGTGCCAGTGTGAAAGAGATTATCGGATGATTATTGAAATCACATCCTAATAATCCTTGACCAATTCCCACTCGGTGCTGCCACACATGTAAATACTGGATTGCACATGATACAGTATCCTTACTTAACTCAGATGCTTTAACATCTAACCTTTTCGGTTAACCACATGGACCGCCTGAAAAAAAGTTTTCCCACTTCCCGTACAACTGAGAAAAAGTCAGCCGATCACCAGTCAGCCTCCTTCTCTGATGTCCACGAATGTCTGTAAAAAATTTCTTGGCAATCCATCCAATAGATGTTAAAGTTTTTTTAATTCTGGACTGACCCACTGACCCTAGAAATGAGCCAGTGCATTCACTTGAATTCCATGCAACAGTAATGAGCAAAAGAAAAACACTTCCACCACCATATCAAGAAGTTTGTACTTAGCTCTATGCACAATGCTGCTTAAAATATTTCAACTTGACTCAAATGTCTCAACAGTGTGCCGGTATGAAAGGTGGGGTGGCCACATCTATTAAAAGTTAAGTCCTAAAAATAAACAGCACAAGCACAGCTGTGATGTTTGTGTATGATCTGTCTCGGGAAGTAACAGCCAGTGAAGTGTGAGCGAGTCAGCTCAGCTGTAGTGTCAGCAGATGGAGAGGGAAATAGCCCTGCTAATTTTATTGAAGGCTGCTCCATGTATGTGACAGCTCATCATACACGGTTAGATCCATTTGAGTGAGAGTTAGGACTTTGTTTGAGGTGTCCTTTCATTCAGATAGGTCTTCAAGTGCCAAATTACAGGGGAAGTGATATTCGCAATTGGAGCCCTTTCAATAATCCATTTCTTTATGAATAACAAAATGAAGCAATGCCTTGTTTTTTAGAAATCTTGCCCAGTATTAATCGCATCAATTAAGTAAGGATCAATACAGTATTATCTGTCTTGCCTGCCAAGTTTGCATTCCCCCCAAAGGCTACATGATTTTTAGGTGGCAGGTATTATTTTGTTTTGTGGGCTCCGTTGTGATATATACTTCTATTAAAGAGCCGCATGACAGCTTTTACCTAACTAGAGTTACTTGCAAATCATATCCATAAGATCTTATTAAGATGACTGGTATCTCTGTGTGATAATTGGTAAGATTCTCAGATTTGTGGAATTTAACACACAACATCTCGTAAGAGCAAGATGATCTGAAAATCTTACTTTCATGAAGCAGTGCAAAAGATCCTTAGGTAATTTTGTGTTGGTCTCATGAAAATGTGCTTTCAAGAGTCCACCTGGACTCTTTTAAGAACATCTTTTTTTAGAGTCTGATGCTGATTAGAAATTATACCCAAGCTCCTTTAGGAACCCTCTGCTATCCAATTACCTCTCAAGTTTTAGTTCAGTGCATGCCATTAAAACCCAGGAGAACGGCATTTAAAAATCTGAGGAATACTTCAACCAGTTTGCATGTACCCAAATGCAGTTCTCCAGAGAAATTACTTTATTGGTGGTATATATTTTAATTATTAATTTTAGAAAGTTTTACATTGAAGGGAGGTGACTTGAGGGCTTATAGTGGTTGGTACCCTTGCCTCACAGCAAGAAGTTAATGGTTTCACTCCTGCGGTTGTTTTGAATCTTGAGCCCTTTCCGTATGGAGCCTTGCATGTTCTCCTCCTGTGTTTGTGTGTATTTCCTTCAACAGTCTGAGTACGTACAACTCAGGTAAATTGGAGGAATTCTCCACCAGTGTAAATGGGATTGTGTAACTTATGTATTAGCTTATCAGAGCCTAGCAACCTGTCGGTGGTGTACCCTACCTTTCTGTCTGCCAGAGACCCTGCGCAGGAATAATAGGGTATAATAAATGAATAGCTCCACAGAATTGTACGTGCGATGTTATGACAATTACATGAAAATAACTCAAATGTGCTAATAGTCTGACCTTTGTAAGCAAGAAGAAGCGATATGCCCGCCATTATACTGAGATAATTTTGTATACAGTGTGGAGCAGGAGTAGTTGAAGTGACAGATGGTCTGTGGCTGTGTGTGAGAAGGTTTGTGTAGGTGTGTCAGAGTAATGTATGTGAAGGATGGGTATGACAGCAATACTTAAACAGGTCAGAATACATACATGGCCCCATAACAGCAGAGCTTCAGTTAAAATATTTTATCACTGTCCTAATGCATTTATTACCCTTTACAAATCTGCTCTGATTTTAAACTGCAAAAGCTACAATAAATTAGTAATAAATAATATAAATATCTTGTGGAGAGATCTCAAACATGACTACACAGTGGTTGGCTTTTTAAAACAAAAGCCTGTTAAATGTTGTTGCACTATAAGGATAGCCTGTTCTTGTACATGTACTGTATAGATAAAGTTGCTTTGTTCACACCATTTACACATGACGTATATTTTCACAACCTTTGGTCCATTTCCCAACAGTGTGGTTCAACAGAAAGCATGTGTAACAAACTCTGCGCTTAACCCTGTTCTCTGAGTTGACAGAGCCTGAGATGTGAAACTCTGAATTTTCGGTTCCAGAACAGCTGATGAGAATTAGTTCAATCAACTCTGAGTTTGTTGAGCCTGATGGTGGGGCTGAAAAAAGGCCCTCATCAATTGAGCTCCGATACTAGTGTATTTTTTGAACATTTAGAGTCATTAATATTTTACAACACTTAGTAGAAGTAGCTTTCATTGAGATTCAGCTTAAAGATGTGGTGATTACGACGTTTGATCAATGAGCACAACACAGTGTGAGAAGGAGTTTAAAAGTTAAGTGTGTAAGTTTTAGTGACATCTAGTGGTGAGGGTTGCAAATTGCACCCCCCTTTCCCCTATCCAGGCGAGTAGTATAGCTACGTTGCCTGAGACAGGACAAAGATGTCATCTATGAGATAGCAGAGAGTTGCCAGTCAAGAAATTAGGTTTCCTTAGATAGATATATTAAGAAATTCTATTTACTTGAATATTATTGTTACTTGTTCATTAATAAACAACAGCCACATCAAGAAATGAAGTGCTACATGATGTCTCATACTCCTGTAATCCATTATTTTACATCTTGGGAGGGTTGGCTCATCTGGTCGAACATACCAAAGAAAATGAAGAACATCTCAAAAACTATCACATCTAGTGCATGAAGTATGACCACTGACAGATAACAGGACAATGTAAGCCTCACTGTGCACCACAGTCCATTATAAACCACATAATACATGAAGTTTATAAAAGGAATTGGCTGGTGAGGATCAAGGCTGCTCTCACTTTGCTTACTCTGCAAATCTTGCAAAAATGTCTATTTTAATTTTTTAAAATACAACAGAAACGCAAAGTAGTACTGACAGCAATAATTTCAGCTTGTGGTAAAACGGTGCAACGTTTTTAATGGGCATTTAGTATGTGAAAGTACAAATTACACACTTGTGTGCACAGTGGTAAAGAAATATCCAATAATAATATAATGCAAATTCAGAAAGTATTCATTATTGGTCACTTAATAGGCACATGGTCATGTTATATATCACCATTAGCAGTAAAAAGAAATACATTTTTCCACCAGGGCAGTAAAATGTGAAGTTTAGCTTTGGTGTCACTACATGCAGTTAGCCAAGCCTTCTTACTATACGAGCTTCTTGTCCTCTGTCTTTGGATTGTTGTCAAATTATGATGTCAGGCTAATAAGTTTGCAAGCTCTTTGTCTCTCAAAAGGCATTATTTTTAGAGACAACCAGGGGCAGTTTGTTCATTATGGCGATCGGGCGACGCATCACCAAATCGGGAAAGGCAGAGGATTTTTCTCACACTTTCTACCGCACTGTTAGTTAGCTGTGACTGTTGTCAACAGTTTGCCTCTGAATATTGTTGGCCAATCAGCATTAAGTCGTGTCCCGTGGACCATAGACTTTCATGTGTTTTTGGAGGGCTCGCACTTACGTGTTTACGTCATGTGCCCAGCAGCAGAGTTACGCTTCTGCCACCTGAAAGCGGCTCGGCAGTCCACCAGCTTGTTGCTCTCACTACATTCAGCTGCTTTACAAAACGTACGTTCAGGCTGAAAATTCGTGACTTTACCAGCAGTGAGTATGACATAGTATGTAAATTGTTAAACTATGAGGAGAGGAAAAGTCCGCTAGCCACTAGGCTAATTTATGATGTGTAAAATGCCAAAGGCTAAGCTAATAAGCTAAGCTAATAATTGTGACTAAATACTTAATAGTTATCATTAAACCAAATTTAATGCTGAAGTTAAATGTGATTTTTCTTAAGCCATGTTGTATGTGTGGTAGTGGAGTGCACTTAACCAGTAACAATTATTTTATGTGTTGTTTTTTCTTTTATTGCCAGAAACCACAGAGGAAAAAGTAGGTAGCATGAAGTCACCCCCATTGGCATCTTTGTCAGGAGGATAAAAAGAAGAAGTAGGAAAGCAACACAGAAAATAAACCTAAAACAATAGACTATACCTTTTATATTTCCTTTTACATACCTTCTTGTTTGTGTATGTATGTAAATACAGTGGAGGCACACACATACTCCATCGTTTGTGTGTGATTATAAAGCATGGGGGAACAGCACATACTTATTACACCCCACACCCCTAATATTACTGTAACTACAGGATAACATGTGGATAACATTCAAGATTTTTTTACAACTCTGCTTACCTTATTAGTCTAGTGTAATGTGTGTAAAGAATGAAAATATACTAGGCTCCTCTGTAACTCATTAAACATTTAAGAACAGCTATGTTTGATTCACCTTCATATACAGTATATGTGAGATTATTACATTACTGTAGCCTATTACTTGAGACGGGTCCCTTAGCTGCAATGCAAGATTAACTGTAGATAATTTTATTAATTGTACATTATCAGCCCAGTGCCAATGCGCTTCATTTTGGATTTGTTGTAGGCTACCTAAGTAAAAGGTTTGTCTCAGCTAAATCAGATGATTGTGAGAATTATTCTTTTTTTTCATTACTGCTAAAGTAGTTGCTTTTACATCCAAAGGTTTTCTAGGGTGAACTGTTCATTCATTGTAGACATTGACAATGAACTTCAGGATGTAGCTGTTCACAAATACTGTACAGTATGTAGCCTAAGAAACAATCTGTGTCTTATAGCTGACTTAGATCATGGAACTGGTCATCTTAGCCATCATTCCAACAGTTGCCTCCCTGAGAGATCTGGCAGGAGCTGCCACTGGACTTAACAGATTTTTCCAATTTTTCCAATGACACTATGCTAAAGTCCTTAAAGTTATAGGCAAGTCCTGCCACTCAGCAGCAATCTTGGTAACACCTCTGGGCAGTTATTTCAGACTAACAATACCAGGTCTCCATCTGAATGAATGTGTAGAGAGCCATAACTGCACTTTCACTGACCACTGGGAAATAAAAACTACATGTACAGAATCAGCAGTAAAATCTGATAAATTGCTAAAAAAGTTTGATGACTTTGCCCAAAAATAAGGTTTAAAAGCCTATTTCCCCACCCGTTATACTTCTACAACGCCCTTACATCAGTGGAGCCACACGATTGGCTTAATGTTTCGTGCCTCCACTGGTAAAAGCAGACGATTGGCTTTCTAGCAGAAGGGGTGGGATAAGCGCCATCTTTGGCATTACAAGCTTTCCCTATAGAGTTGAACTGAGGATTCTTAAAGTGTCCTCTTAAAATGTCTCTGGCTATACCCAACAACTCATTCTTGTGCATGTTATTGTAATATACACCACGAGCCACTCGCACTCTGCTGCGACCTCGTGGTTGGTGGTGTGTAAATCAGCAGCATTCAAATAAATGCTTTTGGGATGAAGGTTCGTGCAGCCGAGTAAGCTCCTATCTCTTGTATTGAAGCGCACTGCACATGTTGAACTTATAGCGACAGCCACTGAGTCCAGCGCCCTAGGCCGTAAACACATTTCCGATCAGTACCTTAGACAACTTAGAATATTTGTAATATATATTATTATTGTAGATTATCCATTGTACTCACTAACTATATAATATTTACCTTATCATTCAATGAAGGTCTACGATGTGGCGAGTAGTGGGATGTGCACCCCTCTATTGACCAACAGCCACTATCCAGGGTTTCCCCTCCTTCAGCTGTCCTACACACAGGTAAGTGAGTACTCGCACCAACCGAACGGGGAGGGTTCGTGTTACTCTCTACATTGCACACAACCTGAGGGTGTTAAGATTTTGGTTTGTGTTCTGTCTGTTTTCATGGGTTTGGTTTTGTGTTCTGTGTTCTTCCTGTTTTAATCTTGCTTTGGCTTGTTATCATGATTATGGTTTTCTGGTTTAGATTCTGTGTTTCTGTAAGTTTTATCATGCCCTGGTTTTGTTATGTTATGCAATTCTGTCATGTTTTATGTTTTACTTTGGTAACTCTCTCCTTGTGTGTTCCTGTGTGCTTTACTTCCAGTTTTATTTTGTTATTGTCAGTGTCTTGCTTCGTGTCTAGCTTTGTTCCTGTTCGGTTAGTTTATTTTAATCTTGTCTGATAGATTATAGTTTGTAACCTCTGCCTGTGTTTTTCTACTTTCTTTATGGATCTGTGTCTGCTTGTGTTTATGGTCATTTTGGTCTGTTGATCTGTTTGATCTTTTCCATTTTGGCTTCATGGGCTGTCCTGCCTTCGTGTTTCACTCTGCCCGTCTGTGGGTCTGCTGTGCCTAATTAGTCCCTCGTGTCGTTCACCTGTGCACTCCCTCCCTGCTTGTTTGCCTGCGTATTGAACAGTGATGTGCGGATTGTAGCATGACTACTTTTGATCTAATACATTTATGAGAATTAATAAAAAATTATGAATTTAATATTCAGAGAATATTTATTCATAAGTCTCTCGCGGGGCACCACCCGAGATTCCATTCGCCCAGGGTCTCAGGATTCCCTGGGTATGGTTAATAATTATACAATTATTCACTAGTGATCGGTTAGTTAACAATCGCTCAATTATCTTAAATCAATCAGTCAGTCTCATATCGAAGGGGTAAATTCTCATGACAGGGACTTGGAGTTAGGCAACACACACACCATTCCTTTGACTACAGTGAAATTTATTAACTAACTAAGGTGAATATAAATGTGGTTACATATACATCAAAGAAATAAACAATGGCTAACCAATGAGAATGTGGAGTTCTATTGTGGGGAGAATTTTGAGTCATACAGGCAGCTAATGAACGCAAGCTATGAGTTTTAAGAGTTAAAGATAATGGATTAACAGACTATTGGACATCACTGATCACAGAATGCCTTGTTTTGCCTTACTGTGGGTCGTCAGCCTGCCTTGGCCTGTTGCACGGGTCCCTACACTAGCTGCCCAATTCATGTCTTTCTGCTAGGGAATCTTCCGGGGGTTCTCCGTGTCTGGATGAAGAAAAAAAGTGTTGACCGTCCTCGGTCTGGCAATTAGGCTGTTCTGTTTGGATGTCCTTTGTTACTGCTGGCGGGCCCACGTGTCTGGTCCTTTATGTGTCGGGATTAGCTCGAGGAATAAAGCTTAAAAAGAACTTGGTTGTTCTTGAATTAAACTAGTGTAACTTTACGGTCTGATAACTTCTAGCAACAAAAAGAAAAGAAAAAGCAAGTAAAGTTGCTGGAAACAAGGGAAAAATCGAGGTTGCGGCGCTTCGCGTGTGTGGCTTGAAAACAAACCAAGGGTCGAACTTCTTAGGGCGTTGCCGGGAGAGGGAGCACGCTGGGCGCAGTTGGAGAGAGCCAGACAAGAGCGAACAAGAGAGCGAGACAGCATGGGTCGCTGCTTTTGTCTGTTGCACGGGTCCCCACACTAGCTGGTCTTCGGTTTCCTGAGAGAGAGAGTCTTTTCTTTAACTTTTAATACGTCTAATCAAAAATCTATTTGCGCGTATTGTAATCAAATATCTTCCTACAATCAAACCTTAATTGTCAAACGGGTATACCGTTCTTAGTTTTAAGCTTATGATAAAAGGGAAAACAATTGTTAGTTAAAACTTTGAGGTCAGCATTTCATAGGAATCGCATCAGATGAGAGGAACTTAACTAGCTTTCTGGATATATTGGCTGTTACACGTTCTTAGAGAATATAAGCAAGATACACGAATGGCATTAGTTTATGGCCAAGATAAATACAGAGTGACATTTATACATTAAATGGCATTTCAGACGATGGCATGTAATACTTATTTTGTCCACTTGGGGGAGCTTCATGTAACCGGCTGACAAGCTGTGGGGTCTAAACTCAAAACAATCTTGTGCTCATGAGCTTTAGTTATTTAGTCAATTTAGTTATTTTATTATTAAATTCGAGCTGGAAAATCAATCGGGTATAGGATGACATTTGTCAGAAAGTGTCAGACAAGTGTCAGAAAGTGTTGTGAACAAAGCATTGGTTACAACATAAAATGAATAAAGGTCAGGGATCCTTGCTGAAAATTAAAACACTGCAAAATTAACTTATTTAGATTCTTTTCACCAGCATGGTAACATAACTACTCAAATGGAGTAGAGAGACCTTGTCAAGTAACTAAAAGATTTAATTAAACAGGTAATGCTTTGAGTTTTGAGGAGACAGTACTCTTTGTTTACACAAAGAGTTCAGGGCAGTCTTTCGGGTGTCCTGGAGTTCCTCATGAATTTACAACGGGGTGTGAAAGGAGAATATCCTTTGATGTGCGATAATTAAACAAAGAGGAAGGTCATCAGCCATGGTTACGTGTGTGGGGGGTAGTTTAGGGTTTCATGTCCCCTTTCCAAAAAGGATTCCGATAGGCTGTTCAGGAGAAGCTAATCTCTGGTTAGTATTTCTTTGTCATTTTAACAGTCAGCCACCAAGCGTTATCTGGCTGCAGGTGGCAAGTTTTATGATCGAACTGCCCAGAAAAAAGCACTTAGGGAAAGCATCCTGTCTCCTCTTCCTTTGGGTCGCTTCAGCTGTCTGTTGAGGGTTGCTATCTCAAAACTCCCTCCTTTTCTTTCTCCCAGGGAGAGAGAAAGAATTTGGAGTATCCAAATTATTTGATATAAAATGCACAAATCCACACTGTATGTTCACAACAGGATCGATCATAAAGTATCGATATTTCTGATACCAACGTTTCCTGCTCTAGGATCGATACTCATATAAAAGGATCGATATCTAAACTCAATCATTTGGAGTGAGTGTGGGTTTTATCATAAGTATCTTACTGTCATCAGGATGGTCTAATTATACTCAGCTGATAGGAACTACTTTTCCAAAGTCATGCTTGTGCTACGGCTCTGTGACTAAGCTTCTTTGAAGTGAGCCGCTGCAGCCCTTTACATTTCTCACGATTGAATACTGACTCTGGCCGACTGTAAAAACAGTCACATCTGGCTAGCTTTGAAGGTAATAATGTTGCTCTGTGTGATGTGTGTGCAAAGACAGTGAAATACTTTGGCAACACCGCAAACTTCGCTAAACATCTGAGATTAAGTCTGTCACAATAATAGGATGATGTTATGAAGCGGCAGTTCTGAGCAGGATATTTTTATTATAATTAAAGAATGACAGATTGATGTCTTGTCATTATGCAGCTATTATTTTAAATTGGTAAGGCTACAGCCTACTCCTTATTTCTCTGATAAATACAGAAACGGGAGGGGGGAGGTCACAGTAAACTAGAAATAAAATATGTAAAAAGTAGTGGTATCGGTATTGGCAATATCAGCCTGGGTATTACTTGGTATTGGATTGTATAGGAATTAAGTGGTATCGCACATCACTAGTATTTAAGCCCTCACTGTTGTGGTGACAGCCCGGCTGATGGTGAGTGTCCTGTGTATTCCTCCTTTTTTGCTTGTGATTCTGTTTACCCCTGGTGTTGTGTTTTCCTGTACTCTGCCTGCCTCCCCGTGTCTCCTCCCCTGCGTGTGCTCTCCCTCTGCTCCTGAGCCCAGCCAGCACCTGCACCTTGTCAGCCACCTCCTGCCTGCCACACCTGCCAGCAATCAGCCTCATCTCCGACAGTACTTCTACCCCGGTTCTCCAGTCACCCCTGCTTGATTGTCGTTGCTCCTAACCCGGTGCCGCAAGTTCACTGAAGCTCCTGAAATAAAATGAATTCTTTTACTGCACATTATTTCATTGGGCAAAACACAAGATGGCCATATTTCCCTGAAACTTGGTACAAATATAAATGCAAGTGCAAGCACATGTGGGGTTTGAACAACGAATTTAGAGATTTGGGTTTTGACTATTAGCGCAACAAAAATGTAAGTGGAAAAAGATGGGGGGAAAGGGTCCTGAATAATGATACTAGACTAATGGCATTTTCATTGAAAGTCTTGCACACTTATTATGGAAGTTTTAACAAAAGAATTTGTTTGGCTTTTTAAAAAGGAGAACCATACATATCTCTTTCTGTCTGCTTATGAATAACCATGTGAGCTTCATTCACCTCATACCAATTCCCATAGCCTCGTTCCATCGATTGTTGGAAGGACACTATTCTGTAGTAGTTCCGCATGGGGAAGTGTATTGACTGCAGGGGGCTGTTGTGTGTTGCAAAATTAAGGAGAAAAGATGAGAGTGTCTGTCCCGTTATGATGGATGGCCATGGGCTGCGGAGGAGCTAATTGCCTCTTGATGAGGCTGGTGTTGCAGAGAGAAAGCGTACCAGGCTAGATTAGCACATTAGCGGGGTTAATCAATGAGGAAATTAAGGTGTGCTGTTTCCCTCTTACTGTTTCTCTTTTCTGTTTTCCCTACACTTCTTTTTCTTCGCTATGTCGCTATTCTGCTGTTGAAGTTTGCATTTTGCCTTCTCTTCTACTCTTCATTCTGCTTACATAATACTGGTTTAAAAAGTATACATTTCCATCATAATGGGTCACAAATCTTTGAGTCAGATTTCTTTCACATAATGCAGTGAGCATTGTCAACTACTTTTCTGAAGATTTTAAGTGTGTAAAATAGTTGAGTATTTTTTGTATGTGGTGATCAAAGTGCTTTACAAAAAAGAATGCTTTAAAATATAAACAGTACAATAAAAATTTAAAATGAAACATTAAAAGAAAATACCACTTATACAAAGACATCAGAGATAAACAAACAAATATTTAGGACTCATACGCAGCAGTGAATAAGTAGCTTTGATTTAAAAACCTCAATTGAACATGCTGGTCTAATATCTGCTGGAAGGATAATGTTGGAGCGCGAAATGAAAAGGTTCACTCACCAACCGTTTTCTTCCTAACCTTAGGTACAGTCAAGTCCTGGCCCCTGAGAGCGCAGCAACCGTGTAGCAGAGATGGGGATTCGAGTTTGAGACTCGGACTTGAGTCGCACTTAAGTTGCGCGCACAGTGGCTTCAGACATGACTTGAAACTCGTCCTCAAAAGACTTCAGACTTGACTGGGACTCAAGTTGCGGGACTGGTGAATGTTTATTTTAAGGAAACGTCTTATGAGTTGGCTATTATTCCCCTCCCTGCGTTACCTATAACCTATCTACGTAACATACGTATCTGCTGCACACGGTCACATGTGAGAGGACAACAAACATGTCGATCACCCCGGCAGCTGCTATGCCATTTATTATAAGCTTTGGCTTTAAAATTTCTGTAGTGAACAAGCCAGTGTTGGTTTGATTATATATCAACCCTCAACAGACAGCTGAAGTACCCCAAAGGAAGGGTGAAATGTTTAGTCCACTCCCAAGTGCTGTGTGGGCAGTTTCAGCCATAAACCTACCACCTCCAGTTAAGTTGAGATAACAGACCTTATGTGTGACTATTACAATGACAATATTAACCTTGTCCAGAAATTAACCTCAACGTGAACCAGGCTGTGAGGACCTCCGCAGCCATAAACTAAACAAACTCTAAACACTCAAGACCAAGAGGGCAGGGTAACCATGGTAACGAAGTTCCTCTTTCAGATTACCTCAGACATCAAAGACCCTCTTCAGTCTTGACTCTCTACCCCACCAAAGAGCCATTAATTTCTCTCAAAGAGGCGGTATTATGCTCATTTTCAGGTGCCAAATCTTAATTAGGGGGTTGTAACAGAACAGGTTTACATAAAAACACACAAATTACAAAAAACACCATATTTTTCTCATACTGCACATTGCTGTATCTCCTCTTTTCACCCTGTGTTGTACGCTTCGCTCTTGAGCCACAGAGTGATGCATCTTACTTGTACAAAATCTTTCTTGGGAGTTGCACATGCGCAGTTCCCAGGTAAGGACTACTAGCCAATCAGAAGCAGAGAAGAGCGGGTTGTAAGAAACAAGGTAGTGTGATCCAAATCAAAGCCGCTTCAGACTGCGACCGTAACCTAGCAGATGGTATAAGTTACTCACAAGTCCACAACCACACATCGTTGTTCCACATCTTACCATAAACCACTACAAAAATCACCATATTTCAACTCAATTTTACATAAAAATTGGCCAAACAATTTGAACGTTTGCTCAGTAGCTTTGTTAGCAAACGTTTACAACAACTCCACACTTGAACAGTCTGTGAAGTTACATTGCCGTGTTTATTTTAAATATAATTCACAACCAATAAAAAACATACTTACAGGTTGTGATTGTAAATTTCCAGGCCCAAACAGAGCCGGAGTTGCATCGTCTTTTAGGACTAAACGTTGAACTGTTACCGGTGTTCTGACAATCTATGCTGCCTTGCCGAAAAATGCTACCATAGTGCAAATCGATAGACTTGACTCTAGTTGGCCCTGCACCGTTTTCCATTGCAGATAGTACCCAGAGATAGTACGTAGCTTGTCGTCATAGCGACGCCACACACAACTGCCGCGACTTAATGTTCAATGTGACACGCGCCCACACACCTATCCAACAGTGTGGGCCTGTGTTTCTAGTCCTTTTGAAGTAAAATAAATATAATACAAAATTTACTTTTACTGTCTTAACATAAAATTACTGCAAATGTGCTTTTTTTTTTTTTTTTTTGCTTTTTAAAGAAATTGCCAAGAGGGGACTTAGATCCTTAAACAATAGCTACCTATCCAAGAGGGGACCTCCATTGTTATGCAGTGGAACTGTCTGTGCTCATTCTCACCTAATGAGTGTTTTTTTTACCTTCAAAGACTTTCTTTGTTTCTTTCAAAAATGGATAATTTAACTTTAATCGTGAGCGATGTGTAAACATTTCACCGTGATCCAAACATTAATCACTTTAAATTAAAATAAAGTTTAAACATATAAAAAAATAAAAAATTACTTGATCTAGGTTTCAAATGTATAAAATATCTTATTACACTAGTGCACTTATTTAAATTTTCTCTTAGGGGAATTCATATTCTTCTGTGTGGGATGGTCATTTTTATGACCTGTGTGGAATGGTAATGTATGCATTTTAAATAGTTACTTTGTATTTGCTCTTAATAACTGAATCTCAGACTGGTTTTGAATCACATATCCACTACACTCTGTTAAGGCTATTTGGATATCTTTAGGGCGTTCATTTTAAAGTCATTTATGAATATAATGAGGTCAGACAACAGATAATGAGTTATCCTTTTTCTAATAAGGATACTTTGACATTCAAACTATAGCATGTATGACAAACAAAAAATGACAGCAAAAACAATAATACTTATGAGAAAAATGTAATCTCAACTAAGCAGTCTGTTGACACATGATTTGATAATATGCTTTTGTAACAAAACTTAAAGGCTCAGCAATAGTAGATTTCCTAAATAGTATTAAGCTTTAGAATGTAAGATAAAGGGCTACCCAAATAAATTGATGTCCTGATGAGTTTTCATCAGGAATGTATAGTATTGTGTATCATGCTTGCATTAGGACTACAGGAAAAAAAGGTCCATGCTACATAACGACACATGTCCCCCTCTTAGATACTATGGAGCAACAGTCACACTCCAACATCATTAAATATTCCTCAAGCATGATAAATAAATTGAAATTAGGAAGTAAATGGTCAGCAGGACGATTCTTAATTTTCTTTTTATAATTTGCTAAAAACAGATTTATTATCAACTTTCACTAGCCCTTTGAAAGGATTTAGCCCCCAAAGTTTCAAAATATGTTGACCAATTATGACAATCACACGATTTAAATCAATTTTACAATGTATGTGCATCTTATATATATATATATATATATATATATATATATATATATATATATATATATATATATATATATATATATATATATATATATGAAACAGTATAGACAGAGACAATAGTGTTAGCAGAGGAGGATGCAGGAGTAAATTATTACCATTATTATTATGTACATGTTGGAGGTAGATGAGATATACGGGTGCACATACACTTACATGTACACACGTACACAGTGTGATGGAGCATAGTGCAAAGGATGCTGGAATAAATAAGTATTATGTACTTGGTAGGTGGATTTGGTATACAGTATACAATATGAACAGTTTGAACAGCTCTGAAATAGAGAATGAGAGAATGATGAATAAATAATAGGTGGGAGTGAGTAAACAGGTGGCTGATTAGAGGCAGAGTTACTGGGTTATTGCACAGGAATTGTTCCAGAGTCAGCTGTTCATCACAGTGATGGCTTGTGGGAGGAAACGGTTCCTGACTCTGTTGGTTTTGGCATACAGTGCTCTGTAGCGCCTACCAGAGGGGAGAAGCTGGAACAGGTTGTGTCCGGGGTGAGATGGATCTGTAATGATGTTTCCTGCCCGTTTCCTGACTCTGGAAATGTATAAGTCCTGAATGGCAGGTTGGCACCGATGGGGTGTTTTGTTTTTTTTAAAATATTTTTTCCTGCAGTCCTGACTGTCCGTTGTAGTCTGCTCCTGTCCTTTTTGGTAGCAAATCCAAACTAGACAGTGATGAATGTGCAGAGGACAGACTGGATGATGGCTGTGTAAAAGTGGATCAGCAGGTCCTTAGGCAGGTTGAGCTGCCTGAGCTGGCGCAGGAAATACATCCTCTGCTGGGCCTTCTTGGTCAGTGTTGGGCTCCCAGTTTAGGTCCTGGGATATAGTGGATCCCAGAACCCTGAAGGATTCCACAGCAGACTCAGGGCTGTTTAGGATGGTGATGGGGGGGGCAGAGTGGGGTGGCTCGTCTTTAACACCAACAGTTTTGAGCGTGTTGAGCTCTAGGTTGTTCTGGCCGCACCAGAGAGCGAGCTGATCAACTTCCCATTTGTAGGCCGACTCATCACTGCCCCTGATGAGGCTGATAACTGTTGTCGTCAGCGAACTTCAGGAGTATTAGTATTAGCACAGCAGACCCCGGCTGCGTGCTCGTGCATGATGTACACGCACGTGCGTGATGTACTTGACTGCGGTAATGTTTGCGTTTACCTTGTGGGGAATCCCTCACCTAACACAGCCTAGGTTTGTCTCCCCCTTGATAAGTTCTTTCTGAAAGCACCACAACCATCCAGCATTTTGGCAACGCAAAAAGTAACAAACTCAAAGTAGACTAAAAAAAGTAACTAAATTTACAATTTATCTGATGCTTTTATCCAAAGCGACTTACAATTGCTATATATGTCAGGTCTTACATCTCTGGAGCAACTAGGGGTTAAGTATCTTGCTCAGGGACACAATGGTGGGTGTGTTATTAACAAGTCTATATTTATACAGGCAAGTTCTTTTTATTTTTTTTACATATTTCTGTTCTATGTACTACTCGTTCAGCCACTCCAGATTTCGGCCTCCAAAAGATGACTGTCTCATGCCATAGTCTTACTTGCGCTTCTCATTTACCTTCACATTTCTAATGGCAACAAAGAGCATATTATCCTTGAGTCCCCCAGAAAAAGGCAACATGAAGGACACCGCTTAACATTGGAGTTCATCCTCCTGCCCAAAGTGTCAATGTGGGTGGCAGAAGCAGGGAATTTTTGCGTGTCCAGGCACATCCTTGCACCATTGTGGCTTTTGAAGTAGAAAAACTACATTTCAGTACCATCTGGTACTTGCCTTTGCCTTCCCTCTTCCTCTGTGACCAGCTCCCCATGGTAGTCAAAGGACTACATCACCAGCCTGGAATGGCATTGTTGCCACCACGCCATTTCCTTTTGGTGGTCCCAGGTCTGTGATGGCCAGGCCCTTCAACTTTTGGTCCAGGACAGACCTCATGATAATTGGATTGGTCAGCTGTTTGAGTGTGCAAATTACCAGAGCAATTTGTATGGCAAGCCACTCACAATGGGCCAAAACCTTTTAAAGTTTGCGGATGCCCGTGAACCATCTTACCATTTTCCCAACTTCCCTGATGCTGACCAGTTCTGCAAGTTCAACAGAAGTCCCATCCTTCTGGCTAGACTTGGTTAGTGTCACCTTGACACAGACTTCAGGGTCATTGCTGTACAATTCAACAAGGCACTCATCCACTACACCAAAAAAGAAAAGCTGGTCCTGTATGAGGAGCTTGAAACAGGACAGGTCAGACAAGCTGTTCTTTTGTATGCTTGACCTCACCATGTCTGATTCATTGAGCTTCCACAGTTTCCCATTCAAAATTTCAATCACCATGTTGATCATCTTGGCGGCTTTGATGGGGGCTACCAGTGGATCAAAGCATAGATGGCATTTGGACTCAAAGTTTTTCGGGAGGACAGAAAGATCGATGAAATAGCCCCATCGGCACTACCCAACATGTGCTGTTGTGAAAGGTGTGTATACTCCAAGCACCGTCTCAGCACAATGTGCTTTTTCAAGAGATGGTGTTGCTTCATCCGTATAAGTTTTGTCAGGTACATACAGTGCACAGGTGTACGTACTCCACGCACATACTTAAACCCGATCACTATACCATTGATGCCATACGCAACATAAGTAAAGTAAATCTGATTCAACACAATTTGCGGTACTAGACAGTGGCACTCTCAGTTCCTTGTTTTTCAGAAACTGTTCCACTGACACTCCATCCTCAACAATATCTGACGGCGCTGAATCAGTGTTGTCTCCAGCAATTTGAATGAATTAGCTCATTATTATGTTGTCTGCCTCTTGTCTTTTGTCTGGTAATGTAGACTCACTGTATTTCAGACATCACGGTATTCCGAACATTTGACCTTTTCATGCTAATTTGTAAATACTTCCAGGTCATGGTCATTATATATATCTGCATAATTCTTGTCTCCTCCTTTCAATTCCGACCAACCCCTTCTTTCCATAGCCAGTAGTAAAGAAATCAACGTGAGTTTACAGCGTGCACCAATGACTGGTCAGAAAATGGTGGGGGAGGGTTTTCCAGCCAGACAAAAGGAAGAGGGGAGAGTCATACCTCCGCTAAGAATGTGGTTTTAAACATGAACACCCACCAGAAAAATTACAAAAACGTCTCCTAAAATAGTTATGAGTTACAATTGGCAAATATTTGGACTATTTTAAGGCATACACATTTACTGAGGCACTTTGTCCGACATGAATTTGAGCGCCAGCGGCGCATTGTCCCTTGATGTTAAAATGTTAATTCCATATTTGAGGACCCAATAAAAAATTTAGTTGAAATAACACTGAGTTGAAATTTCCAGACGTCCGGAACACCGTGAGTCCTCACTGTATTCCAGACACTGTGTTTCTCAGCAGTTTTTTTCAAAATCGCCCAAACTGTGTCAATCAAACTTTGATATGTGTGTAAGGCATTTCGCGGATTGATTTCTTATGGGACGTTTACTGTGCAAAGAGTCTGGAACACCGTGAGTCTACATTATTGACAAGTCTGCTGTCAGAGTTGAGGGCAGTGCTTTTGACTGCTTTTTCAGACTGTTAAGTGTATGGTAATGTCAAAATGTAGTTAAATGCAGCCGTTTCAGTGAAAATTAAGTGTGTCTGACTATGAATTGTTGGGTGAATGGACTTGCTGAGTGAAAGGTAAAACTGTCTTAATGGAACTTCAGAACACTCTGTTCAAGCTCCAAAAGCTATGCTAGTTTTGCATGCCCTTCAGAGAGTGATCTGAATGCCACTAAAGATTCTTAGCAGCTTGCTGTGCAAAGAAGAAAGATTTGTTCATCCTCCTCTGCTGCTGGTTGGACGACTGAGACAAAAATCTGAAAGCCCTCCAATGTGACCTTCCTCCTCAACAGCTGTAATAGCTGCTTTTCTTTGTTCGGTTATTCCAGGGGCTCTTCTTTCATGTGACTGAGACAGAAGTGCCTCACTGTGGTACAGGCCTGTCAACATCACACTTCAGTCACAACAGGAAGATAATGTAGCTGATAGTAGACTAATTTTACATGAAACTAAACAGTTGACTTTTAAATATTGCTCTAAAGTCTGGAGATCTTCTATATTTTACTTACCAATTCAGCCATGAAAAGGTGATTTATCCCTGTCCTCTCAATTATTTCCTGAAACCTGTAAAAATAAGACTGATTTTTAGAAAGTGCTAATATAATATCAGTTTTCAACATTGTATAAGTTAGTAGAGATTCTTCAAATCTCGTTCATTAAAATGAACTAATTTATTTTTGTAATTTCATTAATTTGAACTAGGCTGGTTATTGCGGCGCTGCAGCCCTTTGTGGAAGATGTAAAAAAACAGTGCAGTTCTCAAACACAGAAGGCTGCCTGGTTTGCTTTAATTGACAAAGTATAATGCACAAATTCATGTCTTGATCATTCTCTGTCATCGTTCTATAAAGCCCCATGGGGCCACAACCAAATTTTAAACCATGTAAAAAACACAGAAATATGTTGTCAATATTCAATTGCCACTACTCCAGCTAAATCTGTCCATTTTCACAATCTTTCCTGAGTATACAACCAGACCTGACATATGTATGTATATAATTATAATTACTATCATTAGCCTATATCTCTAAAGTGCTCATTCATACAGTAGCCTAATGGCCCTATCATGAGTAAAACCTATTAACATCAGATTTGCGGGGAATATATTGAAGTAATAAGCTTGACACTATATGAATAAACACTCTTATCAAAATTCAACCAATCTAATAATCTGGATAAAACCATCAAGTTCTTAAAAGAACAAAGAAATATTAACACACAATATGGCAAACTTAAAGGGGACCATGCTTTTGCGGTGGCAGCGCCGAAATTGTGGAATGCCCTTCCTCTTACCATCAGAAAGGCTTCCTCACTGTCTGACTTTAAAACTTGTCTTAAAACTCATTTCTTCCATCTGGCTTTTGACCTTTGAGGATGACACTTGGAGGAACACATTTGTTAGTGTTTTAACTGTATACATTATGTTTGTGATAACCTGTAAATTGATTTGCTTTTTTTAATCTCTGTACAGCACTTTGTGCAACTTTGTGATTGCTGTTAAAGTGCTCTATAAATAAATTTTGATAATATAAACGCAGCAGTTTGGCAGGTCTGGACGCAGAATGGGACACATCAGGTCCGGATTCAGAGAGACAGAGAGAAACACACATGAGCACATCACTCTCAAACACTGCCAGTTTGTTCACCAGTCAAGAGCTGTGAAACAACAGCACGCTTCTGTCGATAAATAAAAAGTAAAAGTTACCTTACGTAGCGGACCAGGTCAGCTGTTAGCTGTAAACACACCACAGGGCTAACGTTAACGTTGCTATGTGGCTGTGTTTTACTGTTTTAATGACCGGGTCCGTTTGTTTTGGAAAGAAGACTACCTTGGAGGTAATTCGACTCCCAGTAGAACCCTGTCAGGGCACTAAAGTGGAGCGGACCCAGAACAACTCTCATCAGCTGTTAGCTGTAAACACTGATAGGACTAAAGTTACGGTATGGCTGTGTTAAAACTATAGCACAACACTGCCCTGTAATAATGTTATACTTTATGAAATGTCACATAATTAACAAAATTTTATATATATATATATATATATATATACAGTCCAGTGACTGTTACCTGAGGAGGACCCATGTGAGGGGTGAACGAATAGTTCAGTCCTGCTCCACAGTAGCCAATTTCTCACGTGACAAATGACTACTCAAACCTAGATACCCACAGTTGAGTTGTGAACTAATCAATTGTTTCCTGTGCTGCCTGCTTACCACAGCCCTGTAGCCGAGCTGTCATGTGACAAATGAACGACTCAAACCTAGAGACCCACAGTTGAGAGTCGTAAACTAATCAATTCTGTTTCCTGTGCTGACGGAGCCTGTGCAGCTGCCGTGTGATGAGTGAACGTTAGAGTCCAAGACTATTCGCACAGGTGTGAAAATGAACCTCCCGAGACGTATACAAGATTTGGTCAAATGAATGATGCGACACTACAGTTCAGGTAGAATATTATACAATGTAGCATAAATAATAAACAGTGCACCTTTACATTTACAGTAACTTACTTCTGCTTTGTAGCGATAAGCGCATTGTTCAAAACATTAAACTAGTTTAAAGTTTAAAGTTTTGAACAGATTTGAATAAACAGGTTTGTTGAACACAGTGAACATGTGAAGAACTATGTCTTCTCAGAGGCTCTGGATAACTGAGCATTCAGATAACCAAATGAGTGAGAATCTGCAAATGCACCACAAATTCACAGTTTACAGAATTTAGAACTAGATGACATCAACGCTAACTAATGTGCAAATTAGGGAATAAACAACCAGAATGAGTGTAGTATTAGTTTTCATTAAGTACCTTATATTTTCATCACAAATGCGTCTGACAGAAATTTTAAGAGTCTACATCTTTCACACCACAAACTATCAAGTACCTGCTGATTACCGACAAATGATTCCAGTAGTATTATTTTCCATTTAGAAATCATTGTTGGAATATATTTAAGTTTGAGTTAAAAGGATTAGGCTAAGTATCGTCAATAAACCCCATGAAAAGACCAAAACCAACAATGAATTGATCCTACTAACAAGTATATAACTTTTTCCTGTGTGCCTTAGAACTCCATTGTTGCAAAACCCATCAATTAGACACAACTGTATGTTGAACACCCTCTGTTCAAATTACTTTTCCTCTGAACACTTTTTATGATAGGCTGTTTTTATTGGTAGAGGTCCAACTGACCTTAATGTATGTGTAAAATTACAATAATATTTACAAAATCAAATAGTTTTTAAACTGAAGCCCATCATTGAAAAACTATTTAAGTGGCAACAATTGGTCACATCTGATGAAGGTGACAGATATGACCCTAAAACATTGTTAAATTGTTAATTAAAAATCTATGGTCTATATATAAAGAAATATGTATTGCTTTTATTTGCAAAATAGTCACTCACTGTCACAGAAATGTGCAGCGTGTGTTATCCTACATGGTGATATAACTTGTTGTTTGATGTCAGCTAGACCCCAAATGGGTTGAACTCCCTGACCCCAAACTGTTATTAAACTAAAATAACATAAGTCTTAGTACAGTAATGCCCTTTCCCATCATAGAGACAATATGATCTCTCTGGTCAGACAAAGACAGTAAATTATCTAATCTAACAGCCAGTAATTTGGTTTTAGACTGCTCCACTGCTATCTCATCTAATGACTAGTTGAGTGCAGTGGTGTTGGCAAGATCATTTCTACTAGCAAATACCATATTTATTATTATTTCATTCTGTTAATGTTCAGTACAAGTTTATATTAGTGTGGATGTAGCCTCAAACATCAATTCCTGTCTCCCCTATATTGTGCTAGAGAGCACCCAGTATAATTACTGGGTGCTCTCTACCTAGAAGCAGGTACAGGTACAACATGTCTACAATGGAAAACCAAACAAAGGCGTGTCGAGCCAAAGGGCCTCCGCTCAGACTAGCTTGGTTTGAGGGCGTGCCTGACCCCCACTAGCCGTTTGGCAAGCTTTATGACGCGTTTTCATTTTGATGTCACAAGTAAAGGAAGTGAAGGGCTGGACTATAAACGAGCTGTTTTCAAGCAGTTCAGAGCAGAGCTTTCTGTGGGAACTCCCTTTGGGCTGGACTTTGGGCTTTTTCACTTTGCAAACCTGTTACATGCACAAAAAAGATATATAACTCAAAGGAGTAGCTAAGAGTATGTCTTAGCGTATTTTTTTCAAAAACAGCAATGCCCCTTGGCGGCAAGGGGCTGCTGTTACATCATGCCGTAGCTTAACACAGATGTGTTTTTTTGCTGGTAGAACATGAACTTCATGCTTAGAGCTGGATATCGTTATTTTCAGAATTTTATTGGCTACACGAAGTGCCAGTCGTCAGCACAATTGCTTGCAATTGGCTCAGCCTACCCACAAGGGATACGCTGGCCCTTCCTTATACCACGGGCTCTCGTTGGCTATTGAAGGCTGTGTACGGGACATGAGCTCCTATTGGGTCAAAATTAGCTGTCACTCGAAAGGTTAGAGTTCAGAGGCTAATTTGAATACAAGATATCATAGTTGTTTACATCCAAATCAGATTTGTTAAAGGTATAATGGCACACTAGCCACGTCTGCCAGCAAATATGAAACGAGGCCGCAGTCCCTGGAGATTTATTGATGGAATAATGTGTTTTGCACTAAATGTTTTTACTGTATTGAATCGTCTGGACCTTTGACAACATAACAACAACCATTTTTGTTGGAATATAATCGATTGGTGAATTACTATGAGGCTTCATAGGTGAGTCACATCAATTTTGATTTTACTGGTTGGTCTGACAGAGGCACTGATTGTACCCACTATGGTGATTGTATGTTGAAATGGTTTGCATTGGTCGAATCACAAGTAATTTAGCTTACCATAGCAGTTATGGGCACTTACCAATAGCTGTCATCAGGACCTGTTCCCACCAGGAATGTTAAGAGATTTTCACATAAAGTTACAAACTGCAGCCAAACAACTGGGTGTAGCTTAAACTTAATGCTAGTTTTCTGTTCGTTTGACCAGTCTGAGTTAGTTAAAAAGCCACAGTCACGTAACGTACCTTTCTTTATGGGTTCTGTAGTGACGGATGAAGTTGGATGTTGTGTTGGTCGTGTCACTGATTTTTTGAGCTGCAGACCCTGGACATCACTATTCTTTTCTTCCTTCTGTCATCGACAACATAATCCTTGAATGTCTGTGTTGTACTAACATTACACTTAACGGTCTTTTTCTACCCTGCTGGTTACGATTAATGGTAATACAATAATGGTATACAAATTAATAATTAGATAATGAGGTTATAAAAACAAGACAGGACCACTATCTGAAAAAAGTATTTCAGATATATATATATATATATATAATCTCTTTAATCGTAGGGGATAAATAAACAGTGTCTAGTTTCCTTGCATTTCACCATAGCTTCTACTGAGCAGAGAAAAAGTGAGATGAGCAGTGTCGCAGTATTCTAATTTAAACTCTGGCTGAACCCTGCATTTGAATTCTTTTGAAATCCTCTTCAGCCCCGTCATGCAATTTTAAACACGTCCATACAATAGTTGCCGCCTTTCATGTCTATCAGCATATCCTCTTTTTCCACATTGTAGCATATTTTAAAAATAGATTTTGCTGAATTTTTCATACGGTTTAGTCCTCCTTATTTTCTTTCTTTTTCTTTCTTTTCACCTTTTTGTGGATCACTGCTTACACTGCAATCATCCTCCTTTTCTATCTTGGTTGTCATCCTCCCACATATGTATCTGTTACTTTATACATAGAACTTTCTTTCCACCCATGACACTGTACATCTTGCCAGTCATCTGAATTCATGAATAGTTGGACTGAATCTCCTTTGGTTTAGTGTGTGCAATTAAGTGTTAAATGTGTGTGATGTATGGACAGTATGCCTGCATGTTTGTGTGTGTCTCCATGTTTATGTAAATATATGTTTGGTGAAATATAGGGTCGGGCCGATAGATGATGCCATCGTCCATCAGCAAAAAAAATCTAAAATTTTCACATTATACCACCCTGTGAAAGCAGGTTTTAAGGACCACAAACATTCTTATTGTTTTCAAGTATGCTTTGCACCTACCTCAGAATTCTCTTCTCCCATTTTCTGCGTTCGAGGGTCATTGCCCCTTCCAGACGCTCCTCTCCGACCCACTTAAGTTACGGATGTTGAATGACAGGCAAAGCCACCAAGATCCAAATACACCCTGCCAATATTCCGACCATCCCCAGCATCAAACATCAGAGTGGACCGTCGACAGCACACTCAGTCAACAGAACAGCCCTTTCTGACAATAAAGCAGAACTTTTTTGACTGTTCACACACTAGCAGCAAAACACCACTCTCCGTCTCCGAGCTCCGTGAGCACTTCGGGTTCCCAGCATCCCAGTGTTCCTCAACCTAGTTTCGGCCCAGCACCAGTTACTAATCTAAGCCTCCCACATCCCAGGTCACAGAACTCAAACTCTGTCATGTGCTGCTAAGAGTTCACCGCTCTATTCTTCTGACACTCTAATCTACTACCTCAAATGCAGACCAACTGTCTGATCTACCTCGACCCATCTACCGTTTTTGACAAGACTGATGTCTACAATATAAACTCAAGATCAGCCAGTTACCCGCTAAGACCCTCTGTTCAGAGATGGGTCTTCCCCAGCATACTTTAACTACCCCCGCAAGTATCCAAACAATATAAGAAACGCCCATGGATGTCCTTCCATTTGAAGTTTATTTTGGGACTCTATCCAACGCAGAGCACACAAAGACGGCTCCCGCATCCTGGTTCACTCCTGACTTCCTGCCACCACTCCATTGTTCTCTTTATTCCATCGATCTATGACCCTGATTTTTCCCCTCAACCCTTAATCCCTCACCCTTCATTCACTTATCTCTTCATTTCTCTACCCTCATCCCTTCATCCCTCACCACTTCATCTCTCACTCTTCTTCCTCATCTCTACATCCCTCAACCCTCATCCCCATCCCTTCATCCTTTCATCCCTCCATCTCGACACTTAATCCATTCCTCCTACATCATCTCAGCTCTCCACCATTGATAGCATACAATAAAATATTTCAAATCTATATCATGGTCTTTGTGAATATAGAACAATAATGACCAAAACATACACATCCCTTCCAAACATTAGCTACCCTCCAGGCAGTCAATGGATATAAAGTTGTTACTGTGATGTAGAGACAGTGCACAGTTATAACTTTATGGATGAAAGATACATCTGTTACGGATTAATAACTCACTACTCTGAAACTTTTGCTCCACTCCACTTGCTAAGCTGGTAAGGGGAACATATACAGCTGAACTGAAGCCGTGTTTAATGACGGTCAAAAACCTCTGCTTCCCGACGTAGGATCCTGAAGGAGGCTGTGCTCAGACGCTCCGGAAGCACCACGGCTGACATTTTAAAAAAACTCCATAATGACCTAATGTCATCGCTCCCGTCCTCCATCACAAGAGTGATAGTCCATGTCGGAACAAATGACACAGCTCTTTAGCAGTCTGAGCTGACAAAATCAGATTTTAACCGTCTTTTTAACTTTTTAAAGCAGTGTGGAAAGTCCGTTTTTATCTCTGGTCCCATTCCCACAGTTGGTTGCGGTGCTGGCCGCTTCAGTAGACTCCTTGGCCTCCACGACTGGCTCCAGTCCGCCTGCAGGGCTCACCATGTGTGTTATGTGGATAATTTTAATATTTTCTGGCAAAGAATGTCTCTTTAAGACAGACTGACTTCACCCAAACAAACGGAGCTCAGAAATGTTAGCTGCTCACATACAGCATGTGGTGCGGTCCACACATGACTTACGTGAATGACTAATCATTCATGCAGCACACCTGGACGCACCAACGCTCACTGAACAGATCTCTGCCTCACTGCCACAAACAACTGTCTCCACCTGCTGGCATGTAAAGCCGTCTGCTCCCTGCACTGTTCCAAAGACTTATATTCCTGTCATCATAACGCATAGACCAGTAAACCGAAATGTGCACATCCCACTCAGAAATAATAGTAATCTCTTAAGGATTAGGACAACTGCACCAACTCCAGCACCTAGAACAAACAAGACTTTTATCTTAAATGATTTTATCTTGTCTGCAAATGTAGATTTTGTGTTTTTAACTGAATCATGGTTGCAAATGAATGATTATAGCCAGATAGCTGAACTGTGTCTGCCTTAATATGATTGCTCCAAGCTCCATGTGTTCTCGCATCTTTAATGAATAAAGTGTTTAAAAGTTTTGCGCATTCTTTCAGAGCCAAAGCCAACATCTGTCTGATTCCAACACCAACAATCTGGTCGATCACTTCAATCATATCTGCTTGTCGTCACTAAATATTACAGCTCCTCTAAAGGTTAGGCCTACATCTAAAGCTAGTAAGCAACCCTGGATAAATGACAGCATTCAGCCTAAAAAGGGAATGCAGGAAAGCAGAGCGCAGATGGAAAAAATCCAGTCTCCAAGTCCATTACCTCAGTCTGAAGGATTTATAAATTAACTACAATAACATGGTTAAGGATGCGAGAACACACTATTTTTCTGAACTCATTACTACACATAAACACAACCCCAGGTTTCTGTTTAAGACTGTGGATCAGCTGGTAAACCCAACCCCTCCTTGTGCCTCAGCTGGAAGTAATGATGACTGTGAATTGATTTTATCTTATTTTACCAATAAGGTGGTGTCAATCAGAGCCTCTATTACCCCCACGGCCTCTTACTCAGAGGTTCCTCACCAGCAACAAAAAAGTTTTAACCAGTTTTATCCCATCGACTTGTCTGAGCTTTTAAAAACAGTATCACAAATGAGTGTCCTCCAGCCCACTTGATGTAATGCTTACAAAGTTTTTACTGAAAGTAATGGATTCTGTTCTATTTGATCTGTTTTTAACAGCTCCCTATCTACTGGTTGTGTCCCTGATTATTTTAAAACGGCTTGCGTGAACCCACTTTTAAAGAAACCTGGTTTAGATCCCTCCCTCCCACATAATTTTAGACCAATTTCAAAACTGCCTTTTATTGCAAAGATTCTAGAAAGAATTGTGTCCAAACAGCTGCTCACTGTACTGGAAAATAACAAAATATTTCAAAAGTTTCAATCTGGTTTCAGGAAGTACCACAGCACTGAGACTGCCCTGCTTAAAGTCACCAATGACCTTTTAATGTCTGCTGATGAAGGTATGTGCTCAGTCCTGGTACTACTGGACCTTAGCGCTGCTTTTGACACCATTGATCACAACATCATGTTAGACAGACTGAGGCACTGGGTGGGGATCTCTGGTACTGCCCTAGAATGGTTTTCATCCTACCTGTCAAATAGGAAATTTTGCGTGTCTGTAAACAACTATGTCTCTTCATTCTGTCCAGTTAAATATGGTGTGCCTCAGGAGTCGGTCTTAGGACCCATTTTGTTTTCCTTGTATCTGCTTCCCCTTGGACATATTATCCATGGCATTTCTTTTCATATTTATGCTGATGAGACACAAATATACTTGCCCGTCAGATCCACAGACCCTGGAATGCTGAGTTCACTTAACAACTGCCTTTGTGAAGTTAAAAAATGGATGTCAAATAATTTCCTCCAGCTGAACTCAGACAAAACAGAAATCCTGGTCGTTGGGTCCCAGCAGATGGCAAAGTAAATCACATTAAGCCTGTGGCAAAGAACCTTGGTGTTTGGTTTGATAGTAATTTAAATTTCGAGCAGCACACCACAAAGCTTGTTCAATCATGTTTTATCAACTTAGAAATATAGCAAAAATTCTATCTATGGTAACTTTTAAGGACACAGAGACCATTTTACACGCCTTCATCTCATCACGCCTGGATTATTGCAACAGCCTTTTCACCTGTTTAACCCAAAAATCTATTGATCGACTCCAGACTGTCCAGAACTTAGCTGCCAGGCTTTTAACCAGAACAAAGAAATAAGACCACATTACTCCTATTTTAGCTTCATTACACTGGCTCCCAGTATGTTTCAGAATTTACTTTAAAATTCTATTGATCACTTTTAAAGCTCTTCATGGCCTCTCGCCTTGTTATATTTCTGAACTTTTAGTCCCATACACACCAGCACGTACCTTGAGATCCTCGGGCAGAGGTCTGTTGTCTGTTCCAGAGTCTCAACTGAAAACTAAAGGGGACAAAGCGTTTGCTGTCAGGGCCCCGAGGCTCTGGAACAGCCTGCCCGAGGAAATCAGGTCAGCAGTTAAGTTCCTTCTTAAAACATACTTTTATATGAGAGCCTTTCCTGATCTTATTTGACTTTATTTTATCCCTTTTATTTTACTAATTTTATATTTATCTTAAACATGTATTTTAGTCTTTTCAATGTTTTCATGCTTTTATCTTGTATTGTGTTTGTATTATTGTCTTTTGGTTATTATTGTCTTTACACTTGTTAAAGCACTTTGTAACTTGTTTTTGAAAAGTGCTCTAAAAATAAAGATTATTATTATAAATAATAATTACACTTTTTACACTTTTTTTCAACTTTTCATTTGTTTCTTTTCATTATTTTTTAATATCTAGATTATTATTATTATTATTAGTTTTTTAAGGTGTTTGTCTAATTTTTGAACGGATTACGCTTGGAGATGAAATCGTTTACAATAACATGTTGAAACATTCAAGGTCTGAGATCATCAGCTTTTGGTTTAAAGAGCAGAAATTCAGATTTTAATAGAGAGTTAAAAGACTCTGACATCATAGGAGACATGGTGCAGAGAAGATGTTTCCACTGGTCGTCCTCACAGCTACACTGAGATTATTATACCATCAACAAAAAATCCCACAATAACCCAAGGCAGAGATTCAGGAGACACGATTATATGGTGTAAATCAGAACTGAGCCACTCCATCACAGTTATTAAAAAAGAAGAATATTATATAGGGTTGAAAATTAACAAACAGATGATTTGTGCTCAGCAACATGTCTACATTTGTGCCATCTATATACCTCCATCAGAATCTCCCTACTGCAACCCAGATATTTTCTCTGTTCTTGAGGAGGAGTTAACCATTATAAAACCATGGGAAACGTATTAATCTGTGGGGACTTAAACGCTCAAACAGGGGAAAGAGCTGACGCTATGAACACCCAGGGAGACAAACACTTACCTGGAAGCACCTGCTTCCCCCTCCCTGAATGTCCTGCTAGAAAGAGCTTTGACAAGCTTACTAATACAAGCGGTATGCAGCTTTTACAGCTCTACCCGTACGCTGGGCCTGTACATAGTCAACAGCAGGCTATGAGGGGACTCTCTGGGTCACTACACTTACAGCTCAGCTCTTGGCAGTAGTATGGTAGATTATTTCATTACAGATCTAGATCCAGTGTCTCTCAGAGCTTTCACAGTTAGCCCCCTTACACCCCTATCAGACCACAGCAAAATCGCTATTTATCTGAAAAGGGCTCAGTCTAAGTCTGGAGCCCCAAGTGCCTGTGAACTGTTTAACAGCTCATACTCATACAGATGAACCCCAGACAGCATGGGGGCGTACCAAAAGGCACTTGAAAATCAAAACATACATGATTTAACTAATTTATTTCTAACTGAAACATTTACCCAAAATAATTCTGGTTTAAATTCTGCTGTGGACAAAATCAATTCAGTATTTCATCATTTGGCTTTATTATCTAATTTGAAAGCCTCCAAACCAAAACCTCAACAACGGACCAATAATAAATGGTTTGACACTGAATGCAAAAACCTATGGAAAACTTTAAGGAAATTATCAAATGAAAAGCATAGGGACCCAGAACATATGCTGTCAATATGAGGCCACTCTGAAACAATACAAGTACACCCTAAAAACTAAGAAAGAACAACACAGCAAGAACCAGCTCTGTGAAATTGAGGAATCCTTACATTTACTCATTTGGCAGATGCTTTTATCCAAAGCGACTTACATTTGAGGAACAATATACAAGCAATACATACATACATACATACAATCAACAGAGCAAAACATACTAGTAAGAGCTCACAGTAACTATCACATCAATGGGGTAGATACCTAGGGAAGGAAGTAAGAGTTAACTAAAAGTGCAATCAAAACAAAGTGCAATCTATACAAGATCATTGTAGGGGATGGAAGAAGAGCACAGGAAGTGCATGTTAAGGGTTAGGAGGTAGAGGTGTTATAAGAGGAGGTGTTCTCGGAAGAGATGAGTTTTCAAGAGCTTCTTGAAGTTAGAGAGGGACGCCCCTGCTCTGATGGCGTGTGGTAGCTCGTTTCACCATCGTGGTGTCACAGATGAGAATAGCCGGGACTGGGATTGCTTTGTGTGAAGGGATGGCAGAGCCAGGCGGCATTCGTTGGAGGAGCGTAGCGGCCGAGAAGGAACGTAAGTTTGTATTATGGAGTTTAGGTAGATGGGTGCAGACAAAGTAGTCACTCTGTATGCAAGCATTAGTGACTTGAATTTGATTCTGGAGGCCACGGGGAGCCAGTGGAGATCACTGAGTAATGGAGTGACATGAGTTCTTTTGGGCTGATCACAAAGCAGACGTGCTGCTGGGTTCTGAACCATTTGTAAGGGTTTCACCGCACAAGCTGGAAGACCTGCTAGGAGGGCATTGCAATAGTCGATGCGAGAGATAACCATGGCCTGTACCAGAAGCTGGGTGGCGTATTGAGTGAGGTAGGGCCTGATTTTCCTTATGTTGTATAGAGCAAAGCGGCATGAATGAGAGACAGCAGCAACATGGTCTGAAAAGGAAAGCTGGTCATCAATCATGACACCCAAGTTTCTCACCACCTTGGCTGGAGTGATGGTTGCGGAGTCAGTTTGTAGTTAGATGTTATGGTGGATAGATTGCTTGGCTGGAATGACACAGATTTCAGTTTTAGAGAGGTTTAGTTGAAGATGGCAAGCCTTCATCCATGCAGATATGTCCGATAGACAGTCCGTGATCCGCGCCGAGACAGTGGGATCTCCTGGTGGGAAGGATAGGTAGAGTTGCGTGTCGTCTGCGTAGCAGTGGTAAGAGAAGCCATGCAAGCGAATGACTGGCCCCAGTGAGGTGGTGTAAATTGAGAAGAGAAGGGGCCCAAGCACTTAGAGTCCAGCCAGTTCTGGGAGAAATGGAACAACCTAAACAAAACCCAGCAGGATGAATTGGCAATCAATTGGCCAAGATGGAAATACTTTAATCACTTTAGTGAATTATACAGTAATATTACAAAAAATGATCATCAGTACAAGATATTCACAAAATGGAAAACTCTGGAGGCAGTGATAAAAAACAACCAAAACCCTCTAGATTACCCTGTAACAGAACACGAATTAACAGAAGTCATCCAGTCCCCGAAAGGGAAAAAAGGTTCATGGTATTGATGGAATCCTCAACGAAATGATCAAATACTCCATATAATAATACCATAAAATCAGATTGGCTATACTAAAACTATTCAACACTATTCTAGCAACTGGAACTTTTCCAGACATCTGGAACAAAGGTTTAATAACCCTAATTCATAAATCCGGAGATAAATATGAACCTATTACTAAAGAAGAATATGTATATCCAGTAACCTGGGGAAAATATTCTGCAACATCATTAATGGACAACTTGTCAACTTTCTTGATGACCCCAATATTCTGCATAAATGTCAAATTGTTTTTTTTAACCAAATTGCCGCACAACGGACCATATATTTACCCTCCAGACTCTTATTGATCAAGAATTAACCATTAAGAAAAGAATGGTATGCCTATTTTGTTGACTTCCAAAAAGCCTTTGATTCCATCTGGCACGAGGGCCTTCTCTATAGGCTACTTGAAAGTGGCATTGGAGGAAAAACATATGATTTGATTAAGAACATGTATACAAAAAGTGAATGTGCCATAAAGATTGGAAACAAACAGTGTTCTTCTCCCAGGGCTGGGGAGTGAGGCAGGGATGCAATCTCAGTCCAATTCTCTTCAATATATATATCAATGAATTAGCGAACCAATTAGAGAGTTCCACGGCACCTGGCCTTACCCTGAATGACACAGAGATCAGAGGTCTGCTGTATGCAGATGACTTAGTGTTGCTTTCACCTACTAAAGAAGGTTTGCAGCAGCACCTTAATCTCCTGCAGAGATTCTGTCAGACCTGGGAATGACCGTAAACACAGCAAAGACTAAGATAATGATCTTTCAGAAACAATACAGAAATCAGGTTACACACAATTTCTATTTAGACACTACCAAATTACAACATACAAAAAACTACACTTACCTTGGCCTCAGTATTACATACACAAGAAACGGCAACATGGCTGTGAAAGATCTGAGGGACAAAGCAAGTAGACCTTTCTATGCAATAAAAGGAAATCTATATTCCAATTGGCTTATCTGGCTTAAAATTTTCCAATTTGTAACCAATAATTCTATATGGTAGTGAAATTTGGGGGCCAAAACTTAATAATGAATTTGACAAATGGGACAAAACAATCAAAGAATCTTTCTATACCAAGTTCTGTAAGAGCATCCTGCAGGTGCAGAGAAAAACACCAAATAACCTGTGCAGAGCTCGGCCAATACCCCCTCTTACTAAAAATACAGAAAAGATCAATTAAAATTTACAATCATTTAAAATCAGTTAACCCCCAGACATACCATCACAAAGCCCTAACATACCAGGAGCTGAAACCACAGAAGAGTCAGCCAGCTGGTCCTGAGGCTCTCTGCAGTAACAAGTCCCCAACAGCCTCAGGACAGCAACACCAACTCAAGCAGACCAAACCAAATTATCAACAAGCAAAAAGAAAAATATATTGAATACTGGAACGAAACGCCCAAAACACAAAGTAAATTGCAATGTTATCTGACCCTAAAAAGAGAATTCACACTGGCAAATTACCTGAGCACAATAAAATGTCCTAAACTAAGAAAAATGTTGACAACATACAGACTGAGTGAACACAGCCCGGCCATAGAAAAGGGTCGCCACAGACAGAGCTGGCTACCACAAGAGGAGAGACTGCTCCCAGTGTGACAGGGAACAGGTAAAGACAGAGCTGCACTTTCTAACCTCATGCCCTAAATATAAAACACTAAGACAAAAACACTTTGCAAACATTTCCCAAATATACCAAGAATTCAAATTCATATCAGACACATAGAAACTCCCCTATTTACTGGGAGAAATGCCCAAATGTGAAATAACTGCTGCAAAATGTCTCCTCATGCCATGAAGTGAGGACAACCAGTGGAAACTCAGACTGATAACTTGAAAATTTGTACAACTATTTATTATTTTGATTGTTTGATATTTTAGTAATTGTTTTGTTTTTACATTTGATACTGATTTCTTTTTTTATTATAATTATTCATTTTTTAATCAATGAATTTATTTTAATTTTTTTAACACACACACACACACACGTGCTTACTGTTTTATTTTATTTAAATTTTTAATAATTTTTTACACACACACTCTTACTGTTTTTATTTATTTTGTTTTAATTTTTCACAAACACACATACGCTTCAATTACTTTACACTTTAATTACTTGTTTAATGAAATCTATGGGGTTTATTGTTGTCTTATGTAGTTTGTATGATGATTTGGCAATATTGCTGTTATAATAAAGCTAATTTGAATTGAAATTGTGGCTACACTCACTGGCAACTTTATTACACCTGTTCAATTGCTTGTTAACACAAATAGCTAATCAGCCAATCACATGGCAGCAACTCAATGCATTTAGGCATGTAGACGTGGTCAAGACAACATGCTGAAGTTCAAACCGGGCATCAGAATGGGGAAGAAAGGGAATTTAAGTGACTTTGAACGTGGCATGGTTATTGCTGCCAGACAGGCTGGTCTGCTGATCTACTGGGATTGTCATGCACAACCATCTCTAGTGTTTATAGAAAATGGTCTGAAAAAGAGGTCAGAGGAGAATGGGCAGACTGGTTCGAGATGACAGAAAGGTAACAGTAACTCAAATAACCACCTGTTACAACGAAGGTATGTAATATACCATCTCTGAACGTACAACACATTAAACCTTGAAGCAGATGGGCTACAGCAGCAGAAGACCACACCGGGTGCCGCTCCTGTCAGCTAAGAACAAGAAACTGAGGCTACAATTTGCACAGGCTCACCAAAATTGGACAATAGAAGACTGGAAAAACGTTGCCTGGTCTGATGAGTCAATTTCAGCTGCGACATTCAGGTGGTAGGGTCAGAATTTGCCGTAAACAACATGAAAGCGTGGATCCATCCTGCCTTGTGTCAACGTTTCAGGCTGGTGGTGGTGGTGTAATGGGTGTGGGGGATATTTTCTTGGCACACTTTGGGCCCCTTAGTACCAACTGAGCATTGTTTAAACGCCCACATGAATATTGTTGCTGACTAAAAAGTTAAGAAAAATTTAAAAACTTTACATTGATAGCCTAAGATGAACACCTTTTTTGTTCCACAATACATTTGTTTAATAAAGTTTTATTTGAAACACTCTTAACACTTAATATCATGAAGAGAAATCTATAGTCAAACAAGGCTCACTCTTAACTTTTAGGCCAATGTCTAGCATTACATAGGAGGCAATTGAGACACATCATTTAGACAAAGAAAATATTAAACTGTACTTTTACTTTAATTACTGTGTAATCTCAAGAACAATAATGCTCTATCACTTGCAAATTGAAATCCTACAGTAAATGTTGATGATTTGTTTAATGAAAACATGGAGTGTAATGTCCCAGCTTCATTTGTGTTTTTTACTTGGGTCAGTTAAGATGTGTGTAGATGCACAATGAGGCCAACAGCAATATCCACTTCCCACGTTTTTAGGCCTCTGAACTACTGAAAAAACAGGTTTCCCAGTGAAAGCCAAACTCATGGGCATACTGTCTCTTAGTAGGTAGAGACGCAGAAAGCAGTCGTGTGTTTATCCTCGACACATGGCAGCAGGGCTGAGTGTCTCCCCAACCACAACGTTCTTCCCTGGTGTCTCTTAAGCTCTTTCCTCTGGTCCTGTGGAAACTCTGAAGTAGAACAGAACAGATGTCTTAAGGTGAGATGGTAAGCTTAGTGTGAATATGCTTTACTGATCCTTTACTTCACATACGGTCTGGTATACATCACCAAACTGAGGAAGGTCAACATGGTGTGAGGGTGGGTGGTTGGGGTGGGTCTGTTGTTTGTGTTGCAAACAGATCTGAATAACACAAAGGCAAAGCTCCTTGAAAAACTCCGGTAGCACTTTATAATAACTACACACTATAAAGCATTAGTTAAGCATTAGTAAATAAGGAATTCATCATTTATAAAGCATTGTTCATACATTAATACACATTACTATTCTTTGTTATCTACACACTATAAAGCAGTTGTTAAGTATTAGTACATTTTTAATTCATAATTTATAAACCATTGTTCTTACGTTAATACACATTAGTAAGTCATTTATAAACAGTTATACATGTTGTATTCTTTATTAATAAGCTCATCTATCATACTTTATACAGGATCGGTTCACTATTTATAAATGATTATTTTTATGACAAACCATTTATATGAGTTGTTAATGGTTCATAAGATCATTTGGAAAGTTTAAGAAAATTATTACATAACTGCCTGTTTTTTGATACTCTCCCGAGAAAGGAATATAAACAATCTCACCATAACTCGTAAATCTACCAGTGGCAAAGCCCAAAGGATGCTACTGAGACTACCTGAAAGATGCCCTAGCTAACGTTACTGGGTAAAAGCCTCACCGTTATAGGCCTGGTACCGTTTCTCTAAGACAGATCATCTATCTCTACCAGCTCATCAATGATGTGCTTAATGATTGTATTTCATAAAGTGTTATTCCAATGAAAAGTGTGAGTGTCGTTTTTGGACGTCTCGGCGGTCAAGTTAGCAACAATAAACAAATAACCTCCGGTCAAGCTAGCAACAATAAATAAGCAACGTCCGGTTACGCTTTCAAAATAAAACTAGTGAGTAACGTTTTGAAACAGAACGTTAGTTGCGTTCAATACGCAACCGAAGAAATAAACTCAATATTGACTTTGTGTTTAACACAGGAAAAAAGTGAAAGTATGGTTTCTGGTCAAGCCGCCCTTCTCAACCATGTCTCCTCCATACCATAGACTGTAGCCCACATAAAAAATACGGGCCTTGAAGCAGCGCTATTTTGACCCTTGGCGGATCCAGTAGTCTCTGCCGTGTGCGCTCATTTTAGCGCCAGACCGCACAGAGGAAGAACACAGAAGCGGGCTAAGACCTTTTTTATATACAGTCTATGGCTAAGACGCAGTTGGAAAAACGTGTCGAGAAAAAGTGTAAAGACACCATCACTCTGGATTTTTGAATGTCGTCATTTGCCGAAGGAGTTTTTTTTCCCCCCTGGAAACTCCGGTGAGTAAAGTTTTTAACCTTTAGGAGAGAGCTAGTAAAAGTGCAGCGTGATGCTAGCTTAATTGGGTGGGTTAAACCATATTACTGTAATTAAAGCAGTCGGAGGATGTTGTGAACACGGTGTCGTGAACTGTTCAACAGTATTTTGTTGTGTCGTGGTTTCAGACTAATCTCTGGAGGTACTTTTGGATGCGTAAGCACATGTAGTAACTTCAGAGGTATTTTTATTTACAGTATTTATGATAATACGTTAAAGATAATTTCCTTGACTAAAATGCGTAACTGTTCAGTATTTTTTGGTTTTAATGTAATGTTAAGAGATGGAGAAATTTAATTAGTTCATAGTAGTGATGTCTTGCTTAAATGCTACTTGGTAAAGGTATAAATCTTTGGTAACGTCATAAAAATGTAAAACTTAAGAGACCCTAGACAACAGGGTGATGATAGTGAGTTTTTACAAACGGGATGAGATATTATTTGAAGAACATTGACTGTGATGATTTATCATAGGCAGTTAACCCTATGTCATAATTATCTTTAAACTTTCCAAATGATCTTATGAACCATTAACAACTCATATATAAATATTGTCATTAAAATAATACTTCATTTATAAATAGTGAATCGATCATGTATAAAGTAAGAAAATACAATTATTAAGCACATTATAGATGAGCTTATTAATAAAGAATACAACATGTATAACTATGTTTATAAATGACTTACTAATGTGTATTAATGTAAGAACAATGCTTTATAAATGAATTCCTCATTTACTAACGCGTAACTAATGCTTTATAGTGTGTAGTTATTATAAAGTGCTACCAAAAATTCCATTCCGTCATGCTTAACTTAAGGTACCATAGTTTGCCCTATTAAAACTTCTGTGCATAAAAACTAATTATTAAGAAAGTATTTTACTCTGTTGTCAACACTTTAAAAGTGACACTTTCTTTGTTGCAATGGCTCTATAATTAACAATAAATTTTTTTTCTATGGTGTTTAAGCGAAAGTTAATTAAATGGATCTGTGGCCCAGCCAGGAATTATTCCCTGACTATTCAGATGAAAACAGAATTAATAACGTGATTTTGAGGATTTAAGGCAGTTGGAGGTTTTACAAAACACAAGAATGAAATTTTCACTTGTTGCATCTGATCTTGATTTAACAGTACACTATAGTACACCTTAACCATATCACAATATGTAAACAGCTGCCATAAAGTGGTTTAAACTTACTCTGTTAACACTTTAATCTACAATCTAGAATTTAAACTTTTGACTCTACAATCTACAATCTTGACTCTGCAATCTAGAATCTAGACAACAATAGCGGCCTTTTTGTCTTCTGATGTGCAGTGTGCACCCAAAGACACGCCCACACACCCATACCAGGAGCTCAGCACATGTGTCTCCCCTGCTGCCCCAGCTGGTCAGTGTTTCTCCCCAGCGTGGCGAAGATACACGTACATTCGGCTATCAACCATCAGGAATCAGCTGGAACACCCAATCATCACGCATATACCTTGGTCTGCTAGTTTTTTCACTATTTCGTCTGCCTATCTCAATTATTATTTATGTACTTTAACGTTGTTTATGGAGAAATCCCCCCTGTCAATAAACCAAGACACGTCTTGCAGTTACTCTACAGGTCTGATACTACTAGTTTTATTCCTATATTATAGTCCGTCTTCCCATGTACTACTCTTAAAGTGACAGTGCCATTAAAGAAATGGAAACTCTATTGCTGCAGAAATCCCACCAGCAACTACATAACATTAAAGAACTCCAGAATGGGTTATATTCAGAGTCAATGGACAACCGCAGCAGATGCAAGGTTGTCTAATATTGACGCAAGTGGGTTAACATTGGAGACAATAAAAAAATGCAGTGTGTCACCATACAGGCATCAAATGTTTCCTTTTGAGTGTCTATTGAGACAGATGGGTTTGAAAAAATTTCTGTAGCGTACAACCTGCAAATGAGAACCGGTTGTTCCATTTACATATGTTGGAATTATGCTCTGCTGAGCTTCTTATAGGTAATGTAAAAATGTCAGAAAAACACATACACTAACACACCCTACATTTTAAAACACTCACATTTCACAAGGAGACAAAATGGTAAACAGGCTATCTGAATTGATGTCTATTCCCACTTGTAGATCATTTAGTAAGATCAAAGAGGCCTTCATCATTCTGCAGAACCATGGTGGTGCCTTGAGGAGTCACCTGAGAATTGAAGTGGAAGTTTTTGGGGCAATTGAAAGGCTCACTCCTGGAGGAGAGATAGCAGAAATCAGAGGTCAAGACTCCTCTGAGACATCTCTCATTTAAAGGTTTTTTAGAGCTGAAATATAAGGCCTCACAGAAGGTTGAGAAGGAAGAGCAACATGCTGCCATACTGGAAATGTGCACGGGGTGTGTGTGTGTGTGTGTGTGAGAGAGAAATATGGCCCAACTAATATTTATTTGATGAATTTGACAAAACAACCTGAACTCAAGGTAGCTTACACTGGAGCTTTCTGTCGTATCCCCCGTAGCAGATTGAGTTTGCTCAGTTTCCATGGAAATAATCAAATATTCATCGGGTTATGTTGTTTGATAGGTGATACAGCTGTGCAGAATGTCATAAGTAACTGACATTGCTTTTGCACTATGGCGCCAAGGATTTCTCCTTTGGCAGCTTCGGCTCGGCCATTCTCACCTCTCTTCCTCACATCTCTCTCACATCCTCACTGGGAGGAGCTAAGTGGAGGAGAGGTAGAAATGCAAGTGAGGGATGTGAGAAAAACGTTAGCGTAATGAAAAGCACTCCTTGTCTCCGGTGGACTAGCTGTCTCCCCGCTGACAGCCAGCACCCATTGTGATTGGCTTTTGCTGTACTGACTTCCTGTCAGGTTGACCCTTGTGTGAACCAGCTGCTTTGCATTTGCATAAAACCAAGATGACAGCTCATCAGCACACTAGGTTCACAGGCTCCCTCTTTTCCTCCCTCACTTCCTCACACAACCAGCCCTGCTCTCTGTCTCCCTGCCACTCTCTTTTTCTCAGACACTATATATATCAGTAAATTAGTCTAATGACTGGAGTAACTGCCCTGTAAGTCAGGTTTCAGGTTTTTGTTTGTGGTTTTAGTGATGTTAATGTCGTAGTTCTGCTTTAGTTGGGATTAGTTGAAAGCCTGGGTCATATTTTGAAATCACTTTGTCAGATCTTGTGGCTCTTCGGGTCACTGTTAGCCACTTAATCCTGAACTGTTATTCACTTAAGCTACGTTCACACTGCAGGCCTTAATGCTCAATTCCGGTTTATTGCCCAGATCAGAAAACTAGTCCGACATTAACATATGATACATTAACATGTCCTGTGTCCTGGGTTAATAATAAAAAAAATAGCTTGATGCCCAGTGTTTCAGCAAGTTTTAATTAGGCGTTAAGCTATGAGAATAAACTGGTCAATTTTACACATGTTTAGACGTAAAATATATGTCACACACACAGATTTTCATCACAGTTTCATCTTTTAATCATATATTTACCTCAGCTCCAACTGACAGAACAGCGACGCTTCCCATTTAAACAATGCAGCTGTTTATAAAGGATGTATAATGATATATGCTTCACTCATTATACTTTTGGTCATCATAGCCTCATTAAACAGTACAATCTGCTAGGGTATTCTAGGGTTCCTGAATTCAGTAGCATTGTATGATGGATTCATGAATTTTGCCATTTTAAACTAATGTGGTAGTTTTAAATCACTACTTTTGATGAATATCATGCTATATGATTGAAACTGAATTGTTGGGACTTAATCTAATAAATAAGGTTAAGCAAGATTGAAACTAAGTTTTGAAGGCTTGCATAATGTTTTGTGTCCCCGGTTTGCTCACATTTCAGAGTTTCAAAATTGTGAAGAAGGAAAAATCATACAGAATAATGGTTGCAGAGATTTAATTTTTTTCCCCATGAAAAGATTATCTAAGCCTTCAAAACGTTGTTTAAATTTTTTTTAATTAGGTTTCAAGTTTTGAGATATGGCATGATATTCATCCTATAATATATTATGTACATATTTTTTTCACACTAATATACCTCCTTGCCGGTATATTTTTCTGATAAATGTATCTTCTGTAAATGAGCATTCATGGTCAGCAAACCTAACCTGGATAAAGGTTATAGAATGAGCGATGCAGCAGTAAAGGTTAGAGAGGCTGACTTGTGATGGCAAGATCGATCTCCAGATGGGAGCAGAAATGAAAGACTGTTGTGTAGCTAATGGATAAGATTTTAGTCTTACTGGGCAGCTTTTAGGTGTGGATATTTGTGACTACGTGTGGATCAGGACCTTCCAAGTAAAGAGCATCAGTGCTCAGAAAATCTACCAAAGTTAAATAAAGGTCAGTTTATATGCAATATAAAATATTAATCTTGCCTAACATCAAGATTTTGATCTTCCAGATATTATTTTTCTCAATGTAAAGTTTTTGTTCTCATTGTTCTTGATTTTTGTTCTCAGACAATGCTTCTTGCCTAGCATCACTCATTGTAATGTACAGTATGTTACAATAATAATAAGTAGCCTAAGTTAACCAGTGGGACAATCTGCACGAATTAATTTGTGAATGACTTTCTTTCCTCCCTTATTCTTCCTTGAGAAATTCTCTTTTCCCCTACTCTGTGCCTTCCGCTATTCCTCTCATCCCTCCCTTCCTTTCCTCCCTCCCATAAAGTCTGATGGGTTTTACCATCTCCTGAGACTCCAGGTTGATTGACAGGTGGGAATTAGCCATGTGTAAACACTTCATGCATCCATTTGCATCCCATCATCCCTGGCATCAACGATCTCAAACACCCTCTACCCCCACTGGTCGTTTGCCATTTGTGCTGTTTCCTGCGTTTTTCACTGTTGGTAGAAGATAGAGAGGCATGGAGAGACAGAGAGAGGGAAAGAGAGTTTAGGCAGTCGTGGGCCCTGTACACAGTTTGACTGAGGGTCACCTTTCTAGATGGAACGGAGGGAATAAACAGTCTTGGAGAAGCTCCTTTGAAAGTTTTTAGCCCCTGAACTCATACAAAAACCAACAAGCTGTTATATTCAGTGATACATCTATAATTGGTTTGCCAGCTAACACATTGGGATTTAAGTGCTGACATCCATCCTAAGGGTGTTGTCCTAGAGGATGTGCAATCCTATACTGGGTAAACAAATCTCTGAGTGGTCTGGACCTCTTACAACCAAACCACTACACAAAATAAATATAAACACAATGCTGACGTTGGGAATACCAAATATAAAATAATATTACAGCTGTAGTAAAACCATTTCTTAGTCTTTCTTTCTTGGAATTTCAAATGTATTAATAACATTAGGCTAAAGTAGTAATAATAATAATAATTTTATTTGCATAGCACTTTTCAAAACCAAGTTACAAAGTGCTGTACAGTAAAACAAACATGATCCATATGTAAAAATATAAATGAATTAAAATAAATAAAAAATCAACAATAAAATCAGCATTAGATAATACAATTATAGCAATAATACAATGTTTAAAAAACATAAAAGTTTAGAAGAGATTTAAAAGTTACTCATCCTTGTAATGCTACTTACTCTAATGACACTTTTAATATCAAATGATTTCATTCTAAGTATAGCAACATCAATAGGTCAGTTTTCTTTCAACAGAGGAACAATACTCTGATCAACAACAGGCATCTCTCACTTACATGTACAGCCATCTTTTACATACAGATGCACACAACCTGAGATCATTGATATTAAGCTCTAAAGGACAAATAAATAGATCAATGGTCAGGTTTCATTTCCTTATATATTTTACTTGCTTGTACTGTATGAAATATCAATGTGTGCATGCCATGTGTCCACGTGTGGTATTTTGAGAGGCTGTATTCATGCATGTGATAAGTATAGGGAGCGCAGAGTTTTATAGCCCTATTATCTTCACTCTGATAATATGAACAAACCATTACTCTCACCAGCCCTGACATTAATGCCCAAATGAGCAATAATTAACTCAGACACTAAACTGGATGCATGAGCAGCTTTGCAGAAACACATATACACACTTAGAGTTGATGTATGTTAATTTGTCCATTACCCCTCTTGCAGAATATAAGCATGTACTGTATATACATATCTTGAAAAAAGATGATTTAATTAATGAGAATGAAATGTGTTGTATTATTTTGTCAGCCCTTGTCATCAATGCCTACCCATGCAAAAGGCAGTAAACTGTTATGGAAATGAGAAGGGAAAGTGCAGAGATAAATGTAAAGTGATGCCTGAGCCATTCCATTAAGCTTCAGGATGCCCGTATTATATGCACAAATTAGTGCCTTACCCTTAGCGTGAATGAACTTGTGCAGTGAGTATTTCTCATAAACAAGTGAAAATTAAAATATCCACTTGAGTGAGTTTTGTGGCTGTACAAGCAGTGGTGTCTTGTTTTTGTCTTGTCTTAAATCAAGCCGTGGCACACAAACTACATTCCATTCTTTTTCTGACACACGCACTCCCTTGTCAGGAGACTGTTTCAGCTGCCAGTGTACTGTGAGTTTGAGCAAGTCCTAATGACTGACAAGCAAGCAGCAGCTCATGCAAATC